>NC_047106.1:24334120-24664953 GCF_902500255.1 Thalassophryne amazonica
GGTAGCAGCCGTCTTGCCAATTCTCCGGTAGGACAGGGCAGCACATAAACCAATAAGCACCAGCCCTCCCACTATAAAACCAAATATAAATAAGTCTTTGACATCCTCCACAGAGAGTGGTACCAAGCATGCAATGCACCACTTCTCCCAAGTGCTGAGAACATAGCCCACAGGATAGGTTCCATCTGGGCATGCAGGGTCCCCCAGTGAATAAAACTATAAAGTTTATCAGTCTGAGCATTAAATATCTTGTCTTTGTAGTGTATTCAATTGAATATAGGTTGAAGAGGATTTGCAAATCATTGTATTCTGTTTTTATTTACATTTTACACAATGTTCCAACTTACTGGAATTGAGGTTGTATATAGGCTATTTTTATTTTGAGTTCAAAACTGAGGGTGACACATGAATTGTGACATTTAAATAGCAATGGGTGCCTTAATAATAGCAATTTTCAGGTTGCATTTTGCAGTAACAGCCTTAATAATAATTATTATAATGTATTTTGAGGCAGCAGACCCCAGACCCCCCTAGAAAGTGAAAAGTCAGCCCAGCTACAGTCTAAAAATATATATTGTAGGAAACTGGCTATGATGTATAATTTCAAGGTGGGGGAGCATATTAACAGACAGGAGATGGGGCTGGAGGCAGCGGAGCTAACAGTGCTGCAGTGCTCCTTGGCAGCGAGGAGGATTGATAGAATTAGGAATGATCATATCAGACAGACAGCACATACAAGGCAGTGTGGTGAGAAAGTGATAGAGGCAACATGGTTTGGCCGTGTACAAAGGAGAAGGATCCTGAGGATGGAGCTGTCAGCCAGGAGCAGAAGACAAAGGCCAAACAGGAGGTTTATGGGTGGGTGAGGGAGGACATGCAGGTGGTCGGTGTGACAGAGGAGGATGCAGAGGACAATGTGAGATGGCGATGCATCATCTGCTGTGGTGAATCCTCACAGGAGCAGATTTACATCACACAAGTACACAGCTTATGACATTAAAATGATCCTTAATTAGTTTGAATAATTAAGGCTCTTTCAGCTGGAAAATTAGACTTTCAAATCAGAATTTTGATTTTAAAACTATTGTTTGGCCCTAAGAGTACCCTTCAAATGTTCAATCCATTGAGAGTTTACCTGTTTGAAATACGCACATAAATTAAACTGGCGTGTTGCCCATTAGAATCCGCGGGCTCTAAATTGGGTAGTGTTTATAAAATAGGTAGATGACATTTTTCAAGGGTGGTAATAAATTCAGCAAAACTTGTATAATGAGTTGGGATGGTGTGTGAGTCCAGAATGTTTTTAGAACATTAGACCTTAACAGTTTTTAGAAGAACTCAACCCTTTTTTTCCTGTTAATTATGTAATTTTTTAAATGTTAATTTAGTGTCTTAATATATTTATAAATTAAGTTCTTATCATATACATACTATAATTATAATTATTATTATTACTTCTATTTTGCCATTTGATTTTTAAATGGACGACAATGGAAATAAGTGTCAACCATGTATTTACAATTCTATTATGTACTGACTACATTGAACTAAGTAAATAAAATGATGCACAGATGCATAGACGTACACAGATGCCACTGGGCTTTTAATATATAGATGTTTTACCGCCCCCTGCTGGAATTGCGTGCAAGTCCAGAATTAAATTATCAGCATCGATGATCCAAAATACATAAACATACCAAACGTCATATGTCAGCTCTCCCCAGTTTCTCCATGATCCAAGCCATACACACGCATATACGTACACAGAGGCCACTTGGCTATTAATATATAGATTCTGGTGTACAACATATCTGCCCCTGGACAGTCGGGCAGATAGTGCGGCATTTTTGGGAGTTGTGTGGATGTCTGTCCTTAGAGAGTTTGAATTTGTTTGTTGTGAGAACCATCAGTAGTCACTGGACAGTAATTGAGTTGAAAATGAATGACAAAGTACTAAAACATGTTGGAATGACCAGAATTGTGCAATATTAAATAAGTGTGAAGGAGGCCAGTAGGAGTCACTGTGCAATAGTAAACCTCACTCCCCAACACCTAAAAGGCCACTGGGTTTTAACCTTCTGGTTAAAGAGTCCGCCTGTTGTTTGTTTTTCCATCAGGAGAGATGGTGTCAAACGTTAATTTCTATTATTCAAGCCTCTAGTTCAATGTGACTTTGTATCTGTAGTCAATGTAGACATTTACAAAATGTAGTGATCTACCAGTAATGTTTGCTGTGTTCTTAGAGGGGCCTGAGCCATGGATTACACACTGTATGACTACATGGTGGTTTCATCTCAGTTTATCAATAACACCTGTGGGGTCTATCCACAGGCTGAAGAACATTCTGAGTGTATAACACATAAAACAGAATTCATCATTGGGGAAATATTTAGTCATGTGCAGCAGCCATTCCCAAACTTAAAAACACAACATCCCACTTTGAAACCTGAAGATATTCAGCCCCTCCCTGAGCCTGGTTCTGCTGGAGGTTTCTTCCTGTTAAAAGGGGGATTTTCCTTCCCACTGTAGCCAAGTGCTTGCTCACAGGGGGTCGTTTTGACCGTTGGGGTTTTACATAATTATTGTATGGCCTTGCCTTACAATATAAAGCGCCTTGGGGCAACTGTTTGTTGTGATTTGGCGCTATATAAAAAAAAATTGATTGATTGATTGAAATCAAAGTTTTGATTGACACATCAATGAAATAATGTTTTTCTACATACAATAGTGTTTAGAATAATAGTAGTGCTATGTGACTAAAAAGATTAATCCAGGTTTTGAGTATATTTCTTATTGTTACATGGGAAACAAGGTACCAGTAGATTCAGTAGATTCTCACAAATCCAACAAGACCAAGCATTCATGATATGCACACTCTTAAGGCTATGAAATTGGGCTATTAGTAAAAAAAAAAAAAGAAGTAGAAAAGAGGGTGTTCACAATAATAATAGCATCTGCTGTTGACGCTACAAACTCAAAACTATTATGTTCAAACTGCTTTTTTAGCAATCCTGTGAATCACTAAACTAGTATTTAGTTGTATAACCACAGTTTTTCATGATTTCTTCACATCTGTGAGGCAATACTTTTGTTGGTTTGGAACCAAGATTTTGCTCGTTTACTAGTGTGCTTGGGGTCATTGTCTTGTTGAAACACCCATTTCAAGGGCATGTCCTCTTCAGCATAAGGCAACATGACCTCTTCAAGTATTTTGACATATCCAAACTGATCCATGATACCTGGTATGTGATATATAGGCCCAACACCATAGTAGGAGAAACATGCCCATATCATGATGCTTGCACCACCATGCTTCACTGTCTTCACTGTGAACTGTAGCTTGAATTCAGAGTTTGGGGGGTCGTCTCACAAACTGTCTGCAGCCCTTGGACCCAAAAAGAACAGTTTTACTCTCATCAGTCCACAAAATATTCCTCCATTTCTCTTTAGGCCAGTTGATGTGTTCTTTGGCAAATTGTAACCTCTTCTGCACGTCTTTTATTTAACAGAGGGACTTTGTGGGGGATTCTTGCAAATAAATTAGCTTCACACAGGCATCTTATAACTGTCACAGCACTTACAGGTAACTCCAGACTGTCTTTGATCATCCTGGAGCTGATCAGTGGGTGAGCCTTTGCCATTCTGGTTATTCTTCTATCCATTTTGATGGTTGTTTTCCGTTTTCTTCCACGCATCTCTGTTTTTTTTGTCCATTTTAAAGCACTGGAGATCATTGTGGATGAACAGCCTATAATGTTTTGCACCTGCGCATACGTTTTCCCCTCTCCAATCAACTTTTTAATCAAACTACGCTGTTCTTCTGAACAATGTCTTGAACGTCCCATTTTTCTCAGGCTTTCAAAGAGAAAAGCATGTTCAACAGGTGCTGGCTTCATCCTTAAATAGGGGATACCTGATTCACACCTGTTTGTTCCACAAAATTGACGCAGTCACTGACTGAATGCCAAACTACTATTATTGTGAACACCACTTTTCTACTTTTTTTTACTAATAGCCCAATTTCATAGCCTTAAGAGTGTGCATATCATGAATGCTTGGTCTTGTTGGATTCGTGAGAATCTACTGAATCTACTGGTACCTTGTTTCCCATGTAACAATAAGAAATATACTCAAAACCTGGATTAATCATTTTAGTCACATAGCACTACTATTATTCTGAACACTACTGTATAGTTAAACTAGCTCTGATATTGAAGAATAACACAATGGAGGTTTTGATAAAATGTTTTAAATATAATTTTTTCCTCTGCCAATGAAGTTGGGTGGAGGTTATGCTTTCACAGTTGTTTGTTTGTGAGCGGTCAGTTTTCAAGGTCACAGGTCAAAGTCATGAAAAATCCCAATCCTTCAACATTCAACAAATTTTCAAAACTTCATTCTCTGTCAAAGAAAATTGAATTTCTTTCATATTTGAGAGCATTATGTATGATGGGATCCTTTATCGACTGAAAGTTTGATCTGGTTCTGATCCGGTCTACAGATTTTGTGGCCATTTAAATTTAACATTGAAAACACAATTTAATGTATATTTTACATTATATTAAAATGAAACGTGCCCCAATCACTCTCATACTTGACATTGAGGTTCAGCCTGGCACTCAGTATCACCTGACAAAGTTTGATTCAGATCTGATCTGGATTGTGGATTTTGTGGACATTTGAATTTAGTATTGAAAAACCCATTTGATGTACATTTTGCATTATATCTCAAAAAATGTGCCTCAATCACTCGTGTGACAATGAGGTGCAAACTGGCACACTCAATGAAGAGACTAAGTTTGATCCGCATTTTATCCATATTGCAGATTTAGCAGATATTTGGTTCCCCCGGAGGAGCTGGGGGAGGTGTGTGTGGATCGGGAGGTCTGGGTGGCTTTGCTTGAGCTGCTGCCCCCGCGACCCGACTCCTGATAAAGCGGAAGAAAATGGATGGATGGATGGAATTTTGATCTATACTTTGTATTATATTTTAACTTATGAAAAGCCACTTCTAACAGGACTTTGGCCTTGAAAGTTTTTTCCATGGAAAAATCTATGTAATTGGAAATTAGTGTTGGCAGAGATTTATGCTCTAGGAGCGCAGTGCTCTAGTTTTTTTTTTTTGTTTGTTTGTTTGTTTTAGTAAGTTTAATTTAAGATATTTGTGTTTATTTATTCTTAATGACCTATGACAGCCCATCTGAACCTTCAGGGCCCACACATTGGGAATTGCTGGTGCACAGCATGAATTGCTCAATATTCTTTTCTTCACTGCAGTGGCATGACTACTGAGTCATACACATTATTAATATTATTGCTATTCAGTGAAGGAAATAATTTATGATTTGATGGTCCATGTGGTAGATAATTACAATGCTGTGTGACAAACATGAACTGAATTGTCTTTTTATATTTTGTCAAAATAAATTGTCAGAGCTAGTTTGTATTGTAGTTATTCAATTAAATTGCTCCTCAAATGATTTTTTTTTTTTTTTTTAAATTCATATGTGGAATTATGTCATGCAGCATGCATTTTGATTAACAGTTGTAAGGTTGTGGTTCATCCATAACACAAACAGGTTAATTTGTTTTTACCCCCAGCCTGACTGGAAAATCACCAAGGGCCCTTGGACAAGGTCTCTAATCCACTAGTTGCTCCCGGTGTGTAGTGAGCGCCTTGCATGGCAGCAGCCTCACAGCGGGGTGAATGTGACACATTATTTGTAAAGCGCTTTGAGCATCTGACGCAGATGGAAAAGCGCTATATAAATGCAGTCCATTTACCATTTACCACTCAAAAAAAAGTTCATTACCTTGTCATTTCTGATTACAAGGTAGTGTACTTTATTTATTTCAACATGCAAGTTCATATCTGATTTGCTGTGGCAACCGTGAGTGAAAATGGGGAAGTCGAAAGATCTGCAACTTACAACCCCAATTCCAATGAAGTTGGGACGTTGTGTAAAATGTAAATAAAGACAGAATACAATGATTTGCAAATTCTCTTCAACCTATATTCAATTGAATACACCACAAAGACAAGATATTTAATGTTCAAACTGATAAACTTTATTGTTTTGTGCAAATATTTGCTTATTTTGAAATAGATGCCTGCAACACAATTCAAAAAAGCTGGGACAGTGGTATGTTTATCACTGTTACATCACCTTTCCTTCTAACAACACTCGGTAAGTGTTTGCAAACTCAGGACACTAATTGTTGAAGCTTTGTAGGTGGAATTCTTTCCCATTCTTGCTTGATGTACGACTTCAGTTGTTCAACAGTCCGGCCAGTCTAGCACTCGCACTCTTTTTCTACGAAGCCACGCTGTTGTAACACGTGCAGAATGTGGCTTGGCGTTGTCTTACTGAAATAAGCAGGGACGTCCCTGAAAAAGACGTTGCTTGGATGGCAGCATTTGTTGCTCCAAAACCTGGATGTACCTTTCAGCATTGATGGTGCCATCACAGATGTGTAAGTTGCCCATGACATGGGCACTAACATTAGGTCTCTTTCTTCTAAGTCCCTGTTGGTAAATGATATAATAATTGATCAACGTATTGATTTATTCTGCCTAACAGAAACTTGGTTACAGCAGGATGAATATGTTAGTTTAAATGATTCAACACCCCCGAGTCACACTAACTGTCAGAATGCTCGTAGCACGGGCCGGGGCGGAGGATTAGCAGCAATCTTCCATTCCAGCTTATTAATTAATCAAAAACCTAGACAGAGCTTTAATTCATTTGAAAGCTTGTATCTTAGTCTTGTCCATCCAAATTGGAAGTCCCAAAAACCAGTTTTATTTGTTATTATCTATCGTCCACCTGGTCGTTACTGTGAGTTTCTCTGTGAATTTTCAGACCTTTTGTCTGACTTAGTGCTTAGCTCAGATAAGATAATTATAGTGGGCGATTTTAACATCCACACAGATGCTGAGAATGACAGCCTCAACACTTCATTTAATCTATTATTAGACTCTATCGGCTTTGCTCAAAAAGTAAATGAGTCCACCCACCACTTTAATCATATTTTAGATCTTGTTCTGACTTATGGTATGGAAATAGAAGACTTAACAGTATTCCCTGAAAACTCCCTTTTGTCTGATCATTTTTTAATAACATTTACATTTACCCTGATGGACTACCCTGCAGTGGGGAATAAGTTTCATTACACTAGAAGTCTTTCAGAAAGCGCTGTAACTAGGTTTAAGGATATGATTCCTTCTTTATGTTCTCTAATGTCATATACCAACACAGAGCAGAGTAGCTACCTAAACTCTGTAAGGGAGTTAGAGTATCTTGTCAATAGTTTTACATCCTCATTGAAGACAACTTTGGATGCTGTAGCTCCTCTGAAAAAGAGAGCTTTAAATCAGAAGTGTCTGACTCCGTGGTATAACTCACAAACTCGTAGCTTAAAGCAGATAACCCGTAAGTTGGAGAGGAAATGGCGTCTCACTAATTTAGAAGATCTTCACTTAGCCTGGAAAAAGAGTTTGTTGCTCTATAAGAAAGCCCTTCGTGAAGCTAGGACATCTTTCTACTCATCACTAATTGAAGAAAATAAGAACAACCCCAGGTTTCTTTTCAGCACTGTAGCCAGGCTGACAAAGAGTCAGAGCTCTATTGAGCTGAGTATTCCATTAACTTTAACTAGTAATGACTTCATGACTTTCTTTGCTAACAAAATTTTGACTATTAGAGAAAAAAATACTCATAACCATCCCAAAGATGTATCGTTATCTTTGGCTGCTTTCAGTGATGCCGGTATTTGGTTAGACTCTTTCTCTCCGATTGTTCTGTCTGAGTTATTTTCATTAGTTACTTCATCCAAACCATCAACATGCTTATTAGACCCCATTCCTGCCAGGCTGCTCAAGGAAGTCCTACCATTATTTAATGCTTCAATCTTAAATATGATCAATCTATCTTTGTTAGTTGGTTATGTACCACAGGCCTTTAAGGTGGCAGTAATTAAACCATTACTTAAAAAGCCATCACTTGACCCAGCTATCTTAGCTAATTATAGGCCAATCTCCAACCTTCCTTTTCTCTCAAAGATTCTTGAGAGGGTAGTTGTAAAACAGCTAACTGATCACCTGCAGAGGAATGGTCTATTTGAAGAGTTTCAGTCAGGTTTTAGAATTCATCATAGTACAGAAACAGCATTAGTGAAGGTTACAAATGATCTTCTTATGGCTTCGGACAGTGGACTTATCTCTGTGCTTGTTCTGTTGGACCTCAGTGCTGCTTTTGATACTGTTGACCATAAAATTTTATTACAGAGATTAGAGCATGTCATAGGTATTAAAGGCATTGCGCTGCGGTGGTTTGAATCATATTTGTCTAATAGATTACAGTTTGTTCATGTAAATGGGGAATCTTCTTCACAGACTAAAGTTAATTATGGAGTTCCACAAGGTTCTGTGCTAGGACCAATTTTATTCACTTTATACATGCTTCCCTTGGGCAGTATTATTAGACGGTATTGCTTAAATTTTCATTGTTACGCAGATGATACCCAGCTTTATCTATCCATGAAGCCAGAGGATACGCACCAATTAGCTAAACTGCAGGATTGTCTTACAGACATAAAGACATGGATGACCTCTAATTTCCTGCTTTTAAACTCAGATAAAACTGAAGTTATTGTACTTGGCCCCACAAATCTTAGAAGCATGGTGTCTAACCAGATCGTTACTCTGGATGGCATTTCCCTGATCTCTAGTAATACTGTGAGAAATCTTGGAGTTATTTTTGATCAGGATATGTCATTCAAAGCGCATATTAAACAAATATGTAGGACTGCCTTTTTGCATTTACGCAATATCTCTAAAATCAGAAAGGTCTTGTCTCAGAGTGATGCTGAAAAACTAATTCATGCATTTGTTTCCTCTAGGCTGGACTATTGTAATTCATTATTATCAGGTTGTCCTAAAAGTTCCCTAAAAAGCCTTCAGTTGGTTCAGAATGCTGCAGCTAGAGTACTGACGGGGACTAGCAGGAGAGAGCATATCTCACCCGTGTTGGCCTCCCTTCATTGGCTTCCTGTTAATGCTAGAATAGAATTTAAAATTCTTCTTCTTACTTATAAGGTTTTGAATAATCAGGTCCCATCTTATCTTAGGGACCTCATAGTACCATATTACCCCATTAGAGCGCTTCGCTCTCAGACTGCGGGCTTACTTGTAGTTCCTAGGGTTTGTAAGAGTAGAATGGGAGGCAGAGCCTTCAGCTTTCAGGCTCCTCTCCTGTGGAACCAGCTCCCAATTCAGATCAGGGAGACAGATACCCTCTCTACTTTTAAGATTAGGCTTAAAACTTTCCTTTTCGCTAAGGCTTATAGTTAGGGCTGGATCGGGTGACCCTGGACCATCCCTTGGTTATGTTGCTTTAGACATAGACTGTGTTTCATAATTATTGTATGGCCTTGCCTTGCAATGTGGAGCGCCTTGGGGCAACTGTTTGTTGTGATTTGGCGCTATACAAGAAAAAAGTTGATTGATTGATTGATTGAACACACCCCCATACTATCACAGATGCTGGCTTTTGAACTTTGCACTGGTAACAATCTGAATGGTCTTTTTCCTCTTTTGTCTGGAGGACACAACATCCATGATTTCCAAAAACAATTTGAAATGTGGACTCATCAGACCACAGCACACTTTTCCACTTTGCATCTGTCCATTTCAAATGAACTCGGGCCCAGAGCAGGTGGCGGCGTTTCTGGATGTTGTTGATGTATGGCTTTCACTTTGCATGGTAGAGTTTTAACTTGCACTTGTAGATGTAGCAACGAACTGTGTTAACTGACAATGGTTTTCTGAAGTGTTGCTGAGCCCACGCGGTAAGATCCTTTACATAATGATCTCGGTTTTTAATGCAGTGCCACCTGAGGGATCGAAGATCCCGGGCATTCACTGTTGGTTTTCGGCCTTGCCGCTTACGTGTAGAAAGTTCTCCAGATTCTCTGAATCTTCTGATTATATTATTGACTGTAGATGATGGAATCCCTAAATTCCTTGCAACTGATCATTGAGAAACATTTTTCTTAAACTGTTGGACTATTTTTTCATGCAGTTGTTTACAAAGTGGTTATTCTCGCCCTGTCTTTGCTTGTGAATGGCTGAATCATGATACTCACCTGTTTCCAATTAGGTGTTCTTTGAACATTCATCAACTTTCCCAGTCTTTTGTTGTCCCACCCCAACTTTTTTGAAACGTGTTGCAGGCATCCATTTCAAAATGAGCAAATATAGAGGATGACATTTTTTGGGAATTCCCGTGGGTCACGTGATTCCTGCGGGATTCCCAAATTTTATCAATCCCATGACTGGGATGGGACGGGAATAAAAATGAACGGGAGCGGGCAGGAGCGGGAATGCCAAAATAGATGATGATTTTCAAAATTTGTCTCATTTCGTGACGGGAGCACAAAACAACAACAACAACAAAAAAAAAAACGTGAGACAGGGCTGGTGTGTCACATGCACCTGGGGTACAGTGAATCAGTCTAGAAAGTGATTTACTAAGCCCCAGTATCAAGTGGATGACAAATATTACTTGTTAAAGCTTATACATGTATTTTTCCTTGAATTATTTCTATAATTTGTGTATATAAACTGTTTTCACGTTTGAACAGAAATGATGACAGTTGTATTTATAATAGTTTCTAAAGGACGTATATCACTATATAAGACACTCACACATTACATAGCTGGTTTGCTGGATTATAGTTTGTATATGCATCCGCATATATTTAATAATTTTGAAGAAATCTTTATAATCGTGTTTTTTCATTATATTCTAAGTTGATTCGCTGTGCCCCGTGAATTAGTGTCCGGGGCACAGTGAATCAATAATTTTAAAATTTTACACACCTGTAAATTACACTTGGGGAGAAATAAATAATGCAGCCTTATAAACAATTGTTGTATTAAATCCACAGTAGAATGACCTAAACCTGTGCATAATGTGTTTATGCTGCCACAAAACAACATTTCTGATCCACTGTGTCCCGGCTTCCCCGTTTCCAAGCTACTGAAAATATTCTGGATTTCGTTTACATCAATCATTAAGAAACAGGAACAGTACTGTGTGGTAAACCTGTCCAGAGCTGACAGTGTACAAAAAATGCCTCACAGCAAGAAGCTCATGGGTTCAATTCCTACCTGTGGCCTTTCTGTGTGGAGTTTGCATGTTCTCCCCGTGTTTGCGTGGGTTCTCTCTGGGGGCTTTGGTTTCCTCTCATATTTAAAGACATGCAGGTTAGGTGAATTGGAAACTTTATAATTGTCCAGGTCTCCCTTGCAAAAGAGGTCTCAATCTCAATGGGACTAACCTGGTTAAATAAAGGTTAAATTAAATTTATACATCGCCAAATCACAACAAATCTTTCTCAAAATGCTTCACACAAGTAAGGTCTAACCTTACTAGAGCGAGCAGACAGGTGTCAGTGGTAAAGAAAAACTCCCTCTGATGATCTGAGGAAGAAACCTCAAGCAGACTAGACTCAAAGGGGTGACCCTCTGCTTAGGCCATTCTAACAATTACAAAGTTTTTACAAAACTGAAGAAACAGAAAATAGAAAAACAAATAACATAATAATATAAAGACGATGAGAAGTCCACACAGGCAGGGGTCATCCACGCCGTCTGTGGGCCTGTCCCCTCAACAGGGTCACTTTCACATGAAGACCGCAGCATGCAGCACCCACCTCAGGTCTTCCACCTCACAGTCTGTCTAGGCTCTTCAGTTCAGATCCGTCTGTTGTTCATACCTCAGACAGAGAGAAAAAGAGCAGAATCAGTTGGCCGTAAAAACTACACCTAAGGTATAATTCATCAACAGAAATTACTAAGGTGATCTCCAGCCGCTAACCCTAAACTTCACTCACAGATCCAAAATTTAGATAAAGCTGACACTGTGACCTGTGTGAATAAAATTAATTTAAAAGGATACGAAGCATAGTCCTATACTATGCCAGTATGATAGCCATACGAGAGGGAGAATAGATTTATCCTTTATTTAACCAGGTTAGTCCCATTGAGATCAAGACCTCTTTTGCAAGGGAGACCTGGGCAATTATAAAGTTTCCAATTCACCTAACTGTGTCTTAAGTCTAGCTTTGAAAGTCTCCACAGAATCAGACTGTTTTATCTCCACAGGGAGATCATTCCACAAAACAGGTGCACGATAAGAGAAGGCTCTGTGGCTCATAGACTTTTCATTCACCCTAGGGACAAAAGTAGTCCTACATCCTGAGAATGCAGATCCGGGGGTGGTACGTAGGGTTTACATTGGTCAGCTACCATACTGTTTGCATTTCTTAAACATCGATGTAAATGAAGTGTAAGACATATTCAGTGACTTGGAAATGTTCATGTGTCCATGCCCTGACTTGTCTAAAGGAGAACATGATCATTTGTGTTAACAATTCTGTCCAGTCAGTTATGAGCTCTGAAAAAATGGAGTTGTTGTTAAACTCCTTGAATTAAAGATGAAAGTCAGCATGGCGTAATTGTTTTTCATCTCCATTGCGGTGGTGCACAGAGACAAAATTACAAATATTGTCAATGACCAAATACTTTTTACCTATATACCCATTATTAATAATCTTTAAACCACTAATTTCCTCTAGCACAAGTATGCATTGCAGTATTTTCCAGCTCACAAATGATATTATTACATGAGGGCGACTAGACCGTCTTCACAGTGGGTTTCATCTCAGGATTTATGAAAATGGCTACTTGTGCCAACAGTTGTCATTACATCTAGGAAAATAACTTTCTTTTGACCATATACATACATACATACATATATACTCACACACACACACACATATATATATATATATATATATATATATATATATATATATATATACACACAGTCTATGTTTTCACACTGCTGCAGAGCAAAAACAAACCTGTTAAGTGTTTTCATTCAGCTTGATGGCAATAACGTAGATTTCACTGTTAGAACATCAGTCAGAGAGCTGATTAAATCTTTGCCAGATGGATCATCATTTGCAGCACATCGGCACACTCAGCTTGAAGAACATTTTTCATTTTCCAGGTCATACATATTCCTCAGCAGCACTCTCCACATTAGATGTCATGAAGAGGAATTAGAGCTTTTATTGTCATTGTACATTATACAAATAATAAATGTTTATGGGGGCAGCACAGTGGCTTAGTCGTTAGCACTGTTGCCTCACAACAAGAAGGTCATGGGTTCAATTCCCACTTGTGGCCTTTCTGTGTGGAGTTTGCATGATGGAATGTTCCATCTTTCACTGAATTAAATATTTGTTTCATTGAAAGAATGTAAAAACATTCATTATTTGTTTTATATTACAGCTAAAATAGATCCTTGTCATTTCATATTACATTAATTTATAAACAACAGAAAAGGGACTTACATTTTGACGTGCATCACAACATCAACAGTCCAACACAAACTTTAAATAGGAGTCCAAAAATAATTCTGACAGTGTAGTCCGTGATGCCGTGCACTGACTTTGTGTACTTCCAAAAAAAAAAATACCACACAAAAAAACTTCCTCACTCCAGCAAAAAAAATCACATCAGAAATTTGTCCAGCTTTTCATCCTATCCATCCTAACAGCTCTTCATGCCTCCAGATGGCTTACATCATTGTGAATTTGTTGTGTGTGTGTGTGTGTGTGTGTGTTAGAAGAATTAGTACCATCAATGAGCTTGGTCAAATCGTTGTTCGTCAGCAAAACAAACTCCGCCATGTTTAGCTAAACACCGCCCTCACTAGTGTGTGCATGGGCGGAGTTTACAGCGTGCAATGGTACAAAATATATGGAACCAATTTGCATGGTAAATGGAACCAAATTTGCACGCTAAATGCAGTGCATCCATGTCAGGTGACATATAAACCCCCAATCAAATGACAAGGATCCACTCAACCGTTATATAAATATACATACATTTAACCCATCCTCATTACAGTTAGACACTATCCAACCACTAGGAGCAGTGGGCAGCCATAGTCTGGCACCCGGGGACCAACTCCAGATGTAGAGATGCTGCCTTGGTTGGGGCAGAGGAAGGAGCAGACCCTAAATAAGCATGTTTTTGATTGTGGTGTAAGTGCATCATGGCATTCATGCACATATGCACACCCACTCGACACAAGAAATTCACATTTTGATCCCATGTGTTTTTATATTGTCTTTTATCTGACAGCTAAGAAGCCCACTTTTGCTTTGAGTTGCTGTTACCATGATCTTTGTGTAAGTCATCCAAACCCTGGAGCTGACTGAGGAGGACTGATGAGAATTTTGAACTCTCCAATTGCAAAACAACACAGACAATTCCTGATGATGTTTTTCTGTTTTGCTTCTGCTTGTTTTTCACTTTTTTTCTTACCAGTCTTTGGTTATGTTCCCTCTCTGGAGAACAAGCGTTTCCATTATTCTAAATCTGTGAAGGCAAATGAGACTCAGTTGGGGGGTTTAGGAGGATCCACCAGACAACCCGACTGACTAGTTTCATAATTATGATAAAACTGGTGAAATTTTAAAAAGTAGAAAAAGAACAGCGTGACAGTTTTATTTATTTGTATATTTTTTCGGAAAAACAATACTAGCTTTAAAGCAGTAGGAATTGCTTTCGCTGGGAAGTTGAGAAATTGGGAAATGATAATGAGTCACGTCTTCCCCTCCAGGATGTCTTCTTTGTCAGTATTTGAAAATAATTGATTTACTTCCATTTCTGCCTGTGGAATAGCTTCATAAGCACCTGTGGATTATTTTAATCTCACTAGGAACACATATTAGGAATCCCTGATGTTGAAGATAACATTAGATTTGCACTATCTAATCTGTTAATAATGGCTTTTCCCTCAATTTACTTCCTTAGGCCTATAGCCAGTCTATACACAGGTACCGTGAGTGCTGTGCAGAGTGGGGGCAGGCTCTCTGACTTAAACCCAGTGAAAACTGGTAATCTTGACAATCAGGCTTCAGTTTTGAAGTACGCATTTCAAAATTGAAGCCTAACTGTCAATAAAACTAGAAACCATCTCAATTTGGGGCACAAAGTGGGACATCTGGTCACCCTAGCCTTGGCTCATACATTGTCCAAGGCCTGCATGGACTGTGATCAGAACTGGTGAAGAAAGACTTACTGATGCTGACTTAACAGATGATTCTCTGATCTTTGTGGAATCAGTCGATGCTCTTACAGTGCTTTCAATGATGTAGACAATTGAGATCCTCCATTTTTGTAACACACTCTATCATGAAGTAAAATTTCGTAATAATGTTTTTGCCACACCTATGACACCGTGGAACTGGATGGCAACTACCCAGCCTGACAACTGGTCCATCCCCACATCTTTAAAATAATCATTATTTATCTTCTGCAGCCAGGTGTTCACTTGGCCTTCTCCAGCCTCTGGGGTCCTCAACACTCAGGCACCTGCATGCTGGATCCATAAGCTCATGCTCACTCACAATGCAACAGATACTCCTCATCTTAGTCTACATAACTGCTTGTTTGACACACAGTCATTCCAGTGGTGCTCAAGGATCCTCTGAAGAGGATCATCTTAGGTCAGTGGTTAGTGTCCAAGTCTCATAACCATACAGTTAAACGGGTAGGCCCGGACCCTTAAAGATGTGAACCTTCATTCTCCTACAGACATATTGGTATCACCAAACACCTCTATCCAGCAACCTCATGACTCTATAAGATCTTACCAGGTGCCTCTTAACCTCAAAGGCTGAGTAGGACCCAGAGACATGAATGTCACTGCCAAGATCAAAAATTCTTGAAAGGGTAGTTGTAAAACAGCTAACTGATCATCTGCAGAGGAATGGTCTATTTGAAGAGTTTCAGTCAGGTTTTAGAATTCATCATAGTACAGAAACAGCATTAGTGAAGGTTACAAATGATCTTCTTATGGCCTCAGACAGTGGACTCATCTCTGTGCTTGTTCTGTTAGACCTCAGTGCTGCTTTTGATACTGTTGACCATAAAATTTTATTACAGAGATTAGAGCATGCCATAGGTATTAAAGGCACTGCGCTGCAGTGGTTTGAATCATATTTATCTAATAGATTACAATTTGTTCATGTAAATGGGGAATCTTCTTCACAGACTAAGGTTAATTATGGAGTTCCACAAGGTTCTGTGCTAGGACCAATTTTATTCACTTTATACATGCTTCCCTTAGGCAGTATTATTAGACGGTATTGCTTAAATTTTCATTGTTACGCAGATGATACCCAGCTTTATCTATCCATGAAGCCAGAGGACACACACCAATTAGCTAAACTGCAGGATTGTCTTACAGACATAAAGACATGGATGACCTCTAATTTCCTGCTTTTAAACTCAGATAAAACTGAAGTTATTGTACTTGGCCCCACAAATCTTAGAAACATGGTGTCTAACCAGATCCTTACTCTGGATGGCATTACCCTGACCTCTAGTAATACTGTGAGAAATCTTGGAGTCATTTTTGATCAGGATATGTCATTCAATGCACATATTAAACAAATATGTAGGACTGGTTTTTTGCATTTGCACAATATCTCTAAAATTAGAAAGGTCTTGTCTCAGAGTGATGCTGAAAACTAATTCATGCATTTATTTCCTCTAGGCTGGACTATTGTAATTCATTATTATCAGGTTGTCCTAAAAGTTCCCTGAAAAGTCTTCAGTTAATTCAAAATGCTGCAGCTAGAGTGGTAGCAGGGACTAGAAGGAGAGAGCATATCTCCCCCATATTGGCCTCTCTTCATTGGCTTCCTGTTAATTCTAGAATAGAATTTAAAATTCTTCTTCTTACTTATAAGGTTTTGAATAATCAGGTCCCATCTTATCTTAGGGACCTCATAGTACCATATCACCCCAATAGAGCACTTCGCTCTCAGACTGCAGGCTTACTTGTAGTTCCTAGGGTTTGTAAGAGTAGAATGGGAGGCAGAGCCTTCAGCTTTCAGGCTCCTCTCCTGTGGAACCAGCTCCCAATTCAGATCAGGGAGACAGACGCCCTCTCTACTTTTAAGATTAGGCTTAAAACTTTCCTTTTTGCTAAAGCTTGGGCTGGATCAGGTGACCCTGAGCCATCCCTTAGTTATGCTGCTATAGACTTAGACTGCTGGGGGGTTCCCATGATGCACTGAGTGTTTCTTTCTCTTTTTGCTCTGTATGCACCACTCTGCATTTAATCATTAGTGATTGATCTCTGCTCCCCTCCACAGCATGTCTTTTTCCTGGTTCTCTCCCTCAGCCCCAACCAGTCCCAGCAGAAGACTGCCCCTCCCTGAGCCTGGTTCTGCTGGAGGTTTCTTCCTGTTAAAAGGGAGTTTTTCCTTCCCACTGTAGCCAAGTGCTTGCTCACAGGGGGTCGTTTTGACCGTTGGGGTTTTACGTAATTATTGTATGGCCTTGCCTTACAATATAAAGCGCCTTGAGGCAACTGTTTGTTGTAATTTGGCGCTATATAAATAAAATTGATTGATTGACTGAAGATCATTGAATGTCTGTACAAGTTCAACACTTTCATATGGATACACTTCTTATGGCTGAGTCCAGGAAGTCATGGATCTTAGTCTTGATTCATCACCGTCACAAACCCAGACACTCTAATTCCTCACTCAGCTCCCTGACTGCTGGAATCAGGATATCCATCGATTCCACAAAGATCACAGCATCATCTGCGAAGCCAAGGTCAGTAAATGTTTCCTCACAAACAAAAGCATCTAAATCAAGGGCACCAATTTGTTTACAGGAATTTTAAGTCCAACAGAGTCCAACGCTTGTAAAAATAAATAAATGAATTAATTAATAATAATTTAAAAAATCCAATGATTACAAGCAAAACTCCCAGTGCCATTCCAGGTGTAGTTGCACTGCACTGTGTGTACAGTATGGTTACAAGCTACAGTGTGTACGATTTAATGTCATCTAGTGGTGATGTTGCAGATTACGTTGCCATCTCTAGTCAGCCTACAATTCACAAAAGGGGGGGTGGGGTTCTCAAAGTTATTAGCCTGCACCAGTAGACAATGTACAGGGGAGCAACTACTGTTTGCTGTTATTCTGGTTGTGCTGCACATTGCAGAAGACGTAGTAAGTATGTCCCTTTTGGGCTACAGTATCAACATAGCAGTGCAACATGGCGGCCTCCATGATTGCACCCCCCATATGTAAAGGACTCATTCTAAGCTTACGAAAAGACATTGAGTTGTTTTTGCAGGTAATTAAACACTAATGAACAGATGGCTATAAATACTGTTTTCCATTTCTCTTAATAAATGTCTTTACTTTCTACATGCTGTAGCTTTAAACAAAACCCATAATTCATGATTATGTAGAACATGTTGAGATTGGTGTGTGAAACCGATGCTGATGTACGGTGACATTAACACTGACAATTTCTCTCTGCAGTGATAATGTTTGATCCCGATCCTTCGTGTGATTGGTTGAATACTGACTGAATGTTGTTATCTCCTGGTGGGTTTTTCATTAAAGTCGGGTCAGAGCTGCTCTCTATCTCGTCCCTTGTGCAGCCACATGCCAGCTCATTTTCTAATTCAAGGTGTTGAACATTCAGTCTTTCGAGGGTTTTTTTTTTTTAGGTGAGTGGCTTTAGGGTGGTGGGCTGCATACCAGCCTGCCAAACGTGGGTTTTTTTGGGGGGGAGGGGAGTTGATGTAGAAGGGCAGTGGTGTGCTATGTATAAATCCCAGCAAACAGTGACAAGCTGTGATTTTCTTTTGTCCTTGATGACAGGCTTTCCTTTTTGTATGACTTCAGCGTTTGAATTTCTAACTTGATGCCCTGTAAATGCAGTGGTGCAGGACTATTAATTGTTGGGGTTTGGCATGGCGCATTGTCACCTCGTTTCATACTGGGAGCATGCACACAAATGTGTCTCTGACAGGTGCAATCAGAGAACATCATTTTGTGCCAAAATCATTACAGTCCTTCGGTAAGACATGAAAAATCCTTGTTAAAAAAGGTTGTTTTTTTCTTTTTTGTAAAGAAAATGCCAATTCTGGACCCCACCCCCCACCCCCACCACCCCGCTTTCTTTAAATGTCAGAGTGATTGACAGACAAGAGGAGAGCCAGGGAAATGGCTGTGATAAAGGTGACTTTTTTTTTTTTTTGAAAGAAGAAAATGCAAACAAGAATATTCTCAGGTCTATGCAAATTCATTCATGTTGCCAAGATTGCAAAATTTTATTATAAATTGATAATATATTCAATGGACTTTGCTTTTATTGCAGTTTGTGCTGCACCATTGCAGCTGCTTATATGCATGTCTTATCTGCTACAACAGTGTTGTGTGTTTCTCAAATGCACAGTACATGTACAGCTTGCAGCTTTGTGCAAATCTAAAAACATTAACTGTTAAAGAGCCATAACATGTTGCATATGGCACAAATCACAAACAACTGGGCATTTACCACTGAACACTTCTTTCTGATGCTACTTCTGATGTGAAAACTTACATTTCAAGGTGTGACTTTCCACACACCTATTAGATCAGACAAATACTGCCAAGTGGAATTCAGCCTAATTTCATGCACATTTCTCTTAGTTTTGTAATTGTGGTTATGTTAAGTTTATTTTTCACAGATGCAACATTATTTTCAACAGGTGGTATCTCTAACACTGAAAAGGTAATAAGATGCAAAAACATAATACTTAGATGGACTGTACATTTGTTATACATGCAAATGCAAAAAGTAATTCCATGCAGACTTACCTGTGCTTCTTATAAAATATGAAATACTGGGAGCATTCCTGTGCAACGACTCTTCAGTTGATCAAATGCAGTTTGGTTGGCTTCTGTCATCTTTTCCTTCACACCATGTATTTGCAGTTAGAGGAATGCATTGCAGCAGCATGTATCGTAGCCTACAGTGATACTGACTCAGAGAGACGGTGTTCTCTCATTTAGCAGTGAGTGAGAGTGACAAAAGAGGGAGAAATAAAGGGACCCACATAACCTCTCTCCCTCAAATCCTCATAACCAGCGCCCCCTCCCACATTCTTATCCTTTAGCTCTTCTACATTGACACACATTCACAGGAGCTCACACAAACACACCTTTACTTGCACCCAGAACAGCACTCAAGCTGTCTTGAAACCTATTTATTTTCCCCTCAAGGAAACAAGGGCAGCATTATTTTGATTTGTTTAGCTTCTACAGTTGTAGAGAGAGGTGGAAAACTGTGAAAATGGTGCAAAATCATTGTTACTGCTCAATTCAGTAAATAAGAAAAGGACAGCTTTTACACACTGGCACATAACCAAATGTGTGAGGTGTCAAAGGAAACATCTTCACAGGAAAGCCGCCCTCAGAAGAACCACACGGACACCTCAGTAGCCCCATCAAATCATGTTCAGACTGCCTTTATCCTACCAGTTATGGCTCCATCGCTCTTAAAAGCTACTGTTGTGATATGTGTGATGTTGAGCTGACACTTGAACGGCCCTACAGGTTTTGACCATTTTAAACTATGGTGCTAGCAATTCAATAGATGTACCACTCATTATAGGACACGATGCTCCCAAAATGAGTAACATAAGATTTGTCAGCACCAAACACTGCAAAAACTCAATTGGTGAGGACTGAAAGAAAACTGATGTAGACAAGTGCATGTTGCTAGTGTAGAAAGCCTGCAGAAAAGACTCCTGCAAATATTAACTGCAGGATTCAAAGATAAATGGCAGCAAATAGCAATAAGAAAATGGTGCAAAGAAAATTTAATAACCCTCAGTGTTTGCAGAGTAGTTTTTCATTATTTTATTATTATTATTTTTAAAATTGTCTCTGTCAATGTGACTCATACTTTTTTTACTTTTATGGCAGTGGATTTTTTAATACACTTCAAGATGTAGTGAAATCCAGCAAAAACAATTGCTTCAATATATTTTGCTCACAAAGTTTATGTTAAACCCACCAAATAACACATTTATTGCATTTCAGTATTATCATATGGAGCTTCTATTTATCTAAAAATAAGATAGAATATATATACTCTCACCTATGGTCATGAGTGTTGGGTCATGACGAAAGAACTAGACTGCGGGTACAAGCGGCCGAAATGGGCTTCCTCAGGATGGTGGCTGGTGGCTCCCTTAGAGATAAGGTGAGAAGTTCTGTCATCTGTGGTGAGCTCGGACTAGAGTCACTGCTCCTTCGCACTGAAAGGAGCCAGCTGAGGTGGTTCGGGCATCTGGTAAGGATGCCCCTTGGCCGCCTCCCATGGGAGGTGTTGCAGGCACGTCCATCTGGGAGGAGACCCCGGGGAAGACCCAGGACTAGGTGGAGAGATTATATCTCCTCACTGGCCTGGGAACGCCTCGGGATCCCCCAGTCAGAGGTGGTCAATGTGGTATGGGAAAGGGAAGTCTGGGTCCCCTGCTGGAGCTGTTGCCCCCGCGACCGAAATAGCGGTTGAAGATGATGATGATGATATATACAGTATAATATACAATATAAGGCTTGTTTGTGAGCAGGAGGATTTTGTCAGGCCTACTGAAACGATGTGGGTGGACACAAATGCAGGATTCAGATATCAGTAAAACAGGGTTTAATGAAAGTTCAGGCAGCATTCGGTACACAGGTAGGCAGACCAAGATAAGCAGCAGGATCCGAAGCATTAGGCAGAGACAATGTCGAAAACAGGCAGGCATGTCAAAAACACGGGTAGTCGAAAACAGGACAGAAATGTTCAGAAGAATAAATGCCGATCTGATGGCTCAGGCACCCCGGAATGGGAAGCATGAAAGTCCTGGATCAGCGACAAGACCTCCCTCCACAAGTCGGGCGGGTGGGAGCTTGACCGGAGGGCAAAGAGGACTGGACCTGGCTGGCTTAATACGACTGACATGTAAGGATGGATGTACACAAAGAGATCAAGGCAGCTGCAGATGAACTGCCGCCGGATTGATGACCTTGGAGACAGGAAATGGACCAACAAACTTGGGAGCCAGCTTGCGAATGGTTCCACGGAGAGGGAGATCCGGCACCAAAAGCCACAATCTCTGACCTGGTGTATACGGTGGGCCCGGGGTACGGTCACGTTCGGCCGCAGTCTTATAAGCAGATGAGGTCTTATGCAGAGTCCACCGCGCCCGCACCCAGGTCCTCTGGCAACGCATGATTTGTGCCAAGGCAGATGGGACAGGTGAGTTCAAGTCTGTGGAGGGGAAAAGAGCGGTGATAGTCATGGACAACTTGTAACAGAGAGTACCCTGTGGACTAACAGAGGACTGTTACACTGGGACATTTTTCCTGTATCTCATGTGCTCAATGAGGTGGAGAAGGTATTTGGAACATCCTAAAATGTAATTATTTGTAATGTTTATCTTGCAATGGTTTGGTAAAACAGTTGCATGTTCATTCCTTCTTTATAAGCTAGGAGAGCTCTAGAAGGAGAGAGCATATCTCACCATATTGCCCTCTCTTCATTGGCTTCCTGTTAATTCTAAAATAGAATTAAAATCTTCTTCTTACTTACAAGGTTTTGAATAATCAGATCCCATCTTATCTTAGGACCTCATAGTACCACATCACTCAATAGAGCGCTTCACTCTCAGACTGCAGGCTTACTTGTAGTTCTAGGGTTTGTAAGAGTAGAATGGGAGGCAGAGCCTTCAGCTTTCAGGCTCCTCTCCTCTGGAACCAGCTCCCAATTCGGATCAGGGAGACAGACACCCTCTCTACTTTTAAGATTAGGCTTTAAAACTTTCCTTTTTGCTAAGCTTATAGTTAGGGCTGGATCAGGTGGACCCTGAACCATCCCTTAGTTACGCTGCTATAAACGTAGACTGCTGGGGGTCCCTGATGCACTGAGTGCTTCTTCTCTTTTTGCTCTGTATGCACCACTCTGCATTAATCATTAGTGATTGATCTCTGCTCCCCTCCAAGCATGTCTTTTTCCTGGTCTCTCACTCAGCCCCAACCAGTCCCAGCAGAAGACTGCCCCTCCCTGAGCCTGGTTCTGCTGGAGGTTTCTTCCTGTTAAAGGGAGTTTTTCTTCCCACTGTCGCCAAGTGCTTGCTCACAGGGGGTCGTTTTGACCGTTGGGGTTTTTCCGTAATTATTGTATGGCTTTGCCTTACAATATTAAGCGCCTTGGGGCAACTGTTTGTTGTGATTTGGTGCTATATAAATAAAATTGATTTGATTTGATAAGCAGCTCTAAAAGTATGTTTATGATAGATTTAACATCTTGTTATAATGGATCAGATGAACTGTGTATGCACTGGTGCAATCATTTGCACTAAGATGAGCATTATGCAGTATGCCGAAGAAGCGCAGAGGCGACTGTCCAGTAATGCAGAAAACAAGCGTGCAAAGAGCGATTTTGCCAGACAATAAGGATGAACACAAAGTTAAAGTTGGATCACCTGTGTCAAATGACTGTAAGCCGTTTGAAAGAAATAAATCCAATGAGATGCATTGCAGAGGCAACACAGGACGAACACAGGACGTGGTGCTGGAAGTGAGCCTACCAGGTTTTGTTCTTCTTATGTTGAGTTTATTGGTGGCTTGCAAATGACACGGTGTATTATGCCACCAACTGTTTGGGTGTAGAGCATTAATGGAGTCTGGCATCCTCTCCGGGTCACTGTCAACAGAAATCGTTTCAAGACCGAAATAAATAACTGTATTAAGCAATTACCATCGTTTCAAATAAATGTGAAACACGGCTTGGTGAGAATACACCAAATGAGCCCATAACACCGGCAGGCTACACCATGTTCAGGGTTGTTGACTGTGATGCAATGAAGAAAGGGGAAACAGCTACGAGCTCGTATTATGGTAAAGCAATCCTGCTGCACTGACTGCCAAGTTATTTCACAGTTCTGTTTTGAAGATGAGGAATATTTGACTTTAAAGTGCAGACCATTCTATTTACCTAGGGAACTGCATTGTATCATTCTGAGTGTGGTGTATGTTAGTGTGCCTTAATTGAGAGAGTGGTGACATGACGAGTCAAAAAAAATCAGTCACATGACTCATGGTGCCATCTTGGGTTCAAAGTAGCGTTCACTGTTAATCTGTCTGCATGTAAATCCTAAATCCTAAATTAATTCGCTGAAAATGCTGAGTTGTTGTGCATTTGGAGGCACAAATAGACACAACAAGGGCTTCAAGATGTACAGATTCCCCTCAGGACTGAACAGAAGAAGAATTTGGGAAAATAAAGTCAGCTGTGTGTGTGATGGAAGGTGGCATTATCATCAAAGCTTTGAGAGGTAAATTTATTGTTCAGTTCCATGTACAATAAAACTCACCTAAAATAGTGTTATATAAACCAGATATTTGCAGCCACCGGAAAAAAAGTCCCAAAGTTTTTTTTTAATTGTTTTCCATGTAATGAACACTGTATATAAAGGATTTTGTATAACAGATTTTTCACTCACATTGGATAACATGTCCCGTCCGATCACAATGTATTTCCATTAAACCCCTTGCATGTGGGACCGGAGTCATTTCCGTGATTAAAAGACCGACTGTTTATTTTTTCACACCCTGCTCAGACTTGGACCTGCAGCCTGCAGCCTGAGGCGCATGTCAGGCTACGGCACGCTGTTTACATTTTGATAATGGATCAAATACATCTGGCAGAAAAAAAATTTTGTGGAAATTTTGACCCGGTCATTAAATGAGGCGCACTTCCCAATTCAGGATTCCCGTAGATGTTCGGCGCCTCCTGACTGTAACTAATCCGTTACATACATCTCACTCACATTGGATAAATGTCCCATCCAATTGCAATGATTTCCATTAAAAACCCAGAGCAGTCTAGATGTGCAGAGGTACAAATTAAAGTTCAGCTCTGACACTCGCCGATGTGAGGAAAGTAGGACCGGAGTCATTTCTGTGATTAAAAGTCCAACCGTTTAGTTTTTTCAAACCATGTTCAGACTGGGACCTGAAGCCTGATGTGCACCTGTTAAATCAGACACACATTTCTGCTTTCAATCCTTCATCTGCCATCATATTATAACAGTTTTTACAGTGCGATTACAAATGGATCAGAAAGTCTGCAACCTTACAGCATGAAGTCAATAAAAGAGGAAATTGTTCATCTTACCTTTGATTTGGAGGTGATGATTGTAGAAAGAAAAGCTTGTTGAGGATCAGATTAGTCCAGTAAAGCATAATCCAGAGACGGAGAACATTAAAAGTGTTACTACAGCTGTGCAGCTCCATAAATCAGGCTTTAAATTAATTAAAAAATCATCATAAATTGTACATTTATGTAAATTTGATAGATTAACTATTTTATTTATTGTGATAGCACCTGTACCTGGATGTGTTGCTGTATGAGGTTAAATGATTTAAAAAAATGTTGAAAACATTAAAGGTTCATTCAGCTCATGAAGTGCCATCGATCCGCACACACAAATTATGCACTGCGCGTAGGGCACCATGCTGCCTGGGGGCACCACAAAAGCCAAGCTTGTGAAAAATCATCCTAATAGACTACTAGTAATGATATATCTGAAATTTGTGTAAAGCATGTTAATAGGTATAAGCAAAAGTAATCGGAGGAGGAGGCACGCAGGCAGGAAGCGGTGTGGGCAGCCTCTGTGCGTGTCACCACCTGCGTCACAGCAGACAGTTTTCCACTGACGAAGGAGGCCCGCGAAAAAAGCCATGGCCTGCACGTCTTGGTGCTATGTTCCAGACAGCTCTCCTCTTGTCTTTTCCCAGCCTGGATGAACTGTGCGCACGGACTGATTGATCGTGCAGGTAACGATCAGGACTGTGCACAGGAATCGTTGCCACATCGAAATGTTGCCAGTTTTTTTTTTTTTTAAAGAAAACCCTGCAGTTCTCCTCTTTAACATTTCAGGAGAGCGAAAGTATAGCATTATATTATATATATATATATATATATATATGAGGTCTTTTAGAAAGGTATCCGACCTTCGTGCGCATGCGTGAGTTTTTTCACGCCTCTCGGTTGCTTCATTCGCCTGTGAGCAGGCTTTGTGTGAGCACTGGTCCACCCCTCTCGTCGTTTTTTTATTGTGAATAAATGTCTGAATGATTTGGAGCTTTGCTGCATCAATTTTTTTCCAGAAACTGTGAGAGACCTCCAGGTGGACACCGTTCGGAAAATGAATATGGCTTTCAGGGACGATTTTATGGAGATTACACAGATTAAGGAGTGATCCAGACGGTTTAAAGACCGCCCACAACTGCTGAGCACGCCGCGCTCCGAGCGCCGTTTGACAGGCTCAAACCCCGCTGAAACAACCAGATCATTTCCAACGTGAAGGCTATGTTGATCCGGGAAGTCGTCTGACTTTCACAAAAGGCAGAAGGCGTGGATATCAGCACTTTTCGGCACATTGAGACAGACGTGCGGAGGAGTTCCGCCTATAATATATATGTACATATATATGTGTGTGTGTGTGTGTGTATATGTGTGTGTGTGTATGTATGTGTGTGTATATGTATATATGTATGTGTGTGTGTGTATATGTATATATGTATGTATATGTATGTATATGTATATATATACACGAGGTCTATTAGAAAAGTATCCGACCTTATTATTTTTTCAAAAACTATATGGATTTGAATCAGTGTGATTGCATCAGACAAGCTTGAACCCTCGTGCGCATGTGTGAGTTTTTTCACGCCTGTCTGTTGGCTCCGTGTTGATAACCATTAGTAAGATTCAGGTGGTTTTCGATGGCTTTCAGTCGAGTGAGTATCCGAGAAATTGTTTAACAGCTGGGCATGTTCAAACTTGTCCTGTCCGGAGGTGTTTTGCTGTGGCTCCGCGCGATGAGCGGCTGGGTGCCGACGCGCGAATCCGTCCACACATCTTTCATTACAAAATTTCCTTTAACAGTGGAATGTCCAGATAAACTGCTGATCCCGACCTCTTCTGAAACTTCTCTGCGCTCTCACGACATCCTGGGTCAACAGAGGCTTAAATTTGGAAGTTTTCAGCTCAAAACAGGCTGATGATGGTGGCTGTCCTTAAAGCGATAGTAACACTCCTTAATCTCTCATCAGCCGTTAAAACTTTCACCGAAAACCGTCTGAATTTCTCGAATGGTGTCCACTTGGATGTGCCTTACAGTTTCTGAAAAAATTTTGATCAAGCAAAGCGCCAGTTTCTCAGGAAGTTCTCAGACAAAGGAATTCTGACGGGAGGGGTGGACCAGTGCTCACTCAAAGCCTGCCCACAGGCGAATGACGCAACCGACAGGCATGAAAAACTCACACATGCCCACGAGGGTTCAAGCTTGTCTGATGTAATCACACGTGATTCAAATCCATATAGTTTTTGAAAAAAATAAAAAGGTCGGTTTCTTTTCTAATAGACCTCGTATATAAATTGAAAACAAAGGATCATTCAGCTCTCTGTAGCCTAATTCCAGAAAACGTGATTCCAAAAATGATCGGGGTGAGGTTGGACTAGACACTATTAAAGAGATGCAGAGGCTTAATAAAACATACACTCTGGATCTGGAAGGTTCAAGTTGAAAAACAGCAGAAACTAGAGACATTCGTCACGAAATACCTTGCGTGCAGTACTATTTTCCATGTAAAGTGCAGTAATATGTACATGTGTGGAGTAGGTATTTGGTTGAACCCTCATGTGTTTGATGTAAACTGGGCTACACAGTGGAAAAATTGGAGATTGACATTATATTTATTTAGAGGATGTGGCCAACAGTGACCCTAAAAAGTCAGTAGCCTTCGAACAAATGCAACTAACTATTGGTAATTTTTTAAAAGTAGGTCAAAGTCACCGGCCTTCAAACCCATGCGAAGTACTCCTCCAAGGCATGTACCCACCAAATATGAAGTTTTTGCAAGCAATAGGTGCCGAGGTACATTGCAGCGAAAAAATTTCAGGTGAAGGATTTGACAGTCGTGACCATTGGTGACCTTGAAAAGTAGGTCAAGGCAGCAACCTTCAAACCCATGCAAAGTACTTCTCCAAGGCATGTAGCCATCAAATATGAAGTTTCTGTGAGCAGTAGGTGCTGAGCTATGTTGCGGCAAAGGATATGAGAGTTGTGACCAATGGTGACCTTCAAAAGTAGGTCAAGGTCACTGGCCTTCAAACCCATGCAAAGGACTCCCCCAAGGCATGTACCCACCAAATATGAACTTTCTGCGAGCAATAGGTGCGAAGCTATGTTGCGGTGAAGGATTTGACAGTTGTGACCACTGGTGACCTTGAAAAGTAGGTCACCAGTGGAATTGTGGCCAGACAGACGGACGGACAGATGAACAGACGGAAGGACAAACGGACGGACAACCCGGATGCTATATACCCCACCTCGCAGCACATAAAAACCCTCACTAGCAGACTGTAGTGGCTCAAAGAGATTATTCTCAGTAAGGTAGTCCACGAGCTGCCGTGACACCACTTTTTCCAGAATTTTAGAGCAGAATGATAAAGCTGATATCATTTCATTTATTTATACAGGAAAAGGTTAAAAGCACAATTGCACATTACCCCAGGCCTGACTCAGTAACACTGTTTTACAGCAGGTTCCTGTTTTACGCACAAACTGAAACACAACATTTCATTCAATCATTTGGTCACCTAACATGTACAGCATACAATCATAAAATGATCAGTCAAGTAAGAGAGGTAGATCAGTGGTTACACAAGTAACTATTCATTAAATCGTCTCTGTTTTTTTAAATAGTATCTCTGAGCTGATAGAGCTAGTGCCCAGAGGGATATCATTCCACACCTTAGTGTAGATGTAGAAGAATGATCTTTGTCCATAAGTGTTTTTAAAAGAAGGGACTTGGAGCTGTTCTGCCGATGTTGATCTGGTGCTCCTTTGAGAGTTTGTAGTCGGTACTGGAGCCAACAGAGTTGGTGGGAGGCTGAAGTTTTTTAACTGAAAATAAAATCTAATAGCAGTACTGCTTATATAGTTGTTGAAAGTCAGAGCATTTGATCTGGACAGGGCTATACAATGGTGGGTCCAGCCTGGAAGTTGACAGTGTATTTTGAAAGTTCTGTTGTACAGTCGAGCCACAGGATCAAGAACATCATTTGTGGTGAGAGACCATATAGGCAGACAGTAAGAGAGAGAGGAGAGGACTACGGCATGAGGTACATGTGAGAAACAGTGGTTGTCAAATATGGTCTGATTTTATTGTAGACATACAGTTTTTGTTGCAGTTTCTTGGTCAAAGAGTTGACATGCTCTTTATAATTAAGATGTGAATCCAAGAGTACACCAAGATATTTATAGGTTGTTACGTGCAGTTTGTATTCAGATAACATGATTGTGTTGCACATTTGAAGTTGCTTCCTGGGGGAATGAAAATACATACATTCAGTTTTCATGTACTAAGATGATGATCCATTAGCCAATTTTGGAGTATTTTAAGATCAGATGACAATTTAGTATTTACAAGATTGGGGTTTGAATGGAGTAAAAGAGTACAGTGTCATCTGCATACAATAAAACATTAGAATAGTTGCATATAAGTGGAAGATCATTAATATAGAAGCAGCAGTACTCCCTTGTGGCACTCCGATATTGTAATTAAGAGGATAAGATTTACTTTGACCGATTTTGACTATTTGAGACCTGCCACTCAAATAGGATGTAATCATGTCAAGCACACTTTGGGACAACTTAAAGGATTGAAGTTTACTTAATAAAATGAGATTTACTGTATCAAATGCTTTACGGAAATCTAAAAACTGCACCTGTAACCTGTCCTTTGTTTAAAGCAGAATGTATGTGTTCAGTGAACAATAGAAGAGCAGACGTAGTGGAACGTTTGGACCGAAAACCATACTGAAAGCCACTAAGCAGGTGGTTTTTCTCCAGGAAGCTAAGTTGATTATACAAAGTTTTTCTAGTAATTTTGATATCTTGAAAGTATAGTTATTGGTCTGTAATTTGAAATGCATGTAGGATTGTCTGATTTAAATATGGCCGATAGTCACTAGGGTAAAGATTATGTTTCTTAAGTAATGGTTATTCATTGCAGATTTGAAACATTTAGGAACAGATCCAGAAGTTAAAGAAAGATTAATAATTTTCTGCAAAGTCGGCCCAAGAGGACCACAGGTCCTTAAACAGTTTGTTGGTATAGGAGCAAATAAACAGGGTGTGCTTTTTGTTGACATTACGAGTTTTGTCAGCATGCCGAGAGAGATACTCTCAAATTCTCAAATCTAGGTAATGCCTCAGAAATGGCGCCCACCTCAATAGCAGGGTGTCGTGGCTGGGTTGAGGCATGCTGGGATATGTTTAACCTAATATCTTCTATTTTCTTCTCAAAGTAATCCAGGAAATCTTGTGCTGTAAAAGGAGAGCGAACTACAGGTGGTTGTCCATGCATAAGTGTTGCCACTGCGTCGAATAAGAACTTTGAGTTATGCTTGTTTGTGTTGATCAAATCAAAGTAGTAGGTCCGCTCTGTAGCTCCTCTTTCCATGACAAAAACTCCTGTAACAGTGAAATGTGCCGTTCATTTCCACACTGGACGCTGTGTTGATCCGGGACGTCGTCTGACTTCCACAGGAATTGCGGAAGACATGGACATCTGCACTTTTTTGGCACATTGAGACAGACGTGCGGAGGAATTCCGCGTGTCGCGGTGGAGCCGCATGGTGCAAAGCAACGCCGTGATGAAGCCTCACAGGATATGTTCTGGCATGTCCAGCTCATGCACAATTTCTCGGATAGTCACACGACTGAAAAGCCACCGAAAGCCGTCTGAAAGCCATCTGAAAGCTGTCCTGTGAGACCAACATGGAGGTGCTTTTGTCCCGCGCCATGAGCGGCACGGTGGCATCCCTCCGCTTCTTTTCATGAAAAAAACTCCTGTAATAGTGGAATGTGCCAAAAAAGTCTTGATGTCCACGTCTTCTGCCATTTTTGTGGAAGTCAGACGACGTCCCGGATCAACAAAGCCTTCACGTTGGAAATGATCTGGTTGTTTCAGCGGGGTGTCAGCCTGTCAATCGGCGCTTGGAGTGCGCCTCGCTTCAGACGCTGTGGGCGGTCTTTAAACTGGCTGGAGCACTCCTTAATCTGTGTAATCCCCATAAAATCATCCCTGAAAGCCATCTGAATTTTCCAAATGGTGTCCACCTGGAGGTCTCTCACAGTTTCTGGAAACATTTGATGCAGCAAAGCTCCAAATTGTTCAGACATTTATTCGCAATAAAAATCCGACGAGAGGAGTGGACCACTGCTCACACAAAGCCTGCTCACAGTTGAATGACGCAACCGACAGGCGTGAAAAAACTCACGCATGCGCACGAAGGTTCAAGCTTGGCTGATGCAATCACACGTGATTCAAATCCATATGGTTTTTGCAAAAAATAAAAAGGTTGGATACTTTTCTAACAGACCTCGTAGTCTAAGACAGCATCATGCCACGCAAGGTGGAATACTTCTAATTTTGAACTACGCCATTTCCATTCTAAACCTCTAGCCTTATGCTTGAGGTCACGCAGGTAATCATTGAAACAAGGTGACTGTTTTGGGGGAACGCGGTTTTAACACAGGTGGTGCAATCATGTCAAGTGCAGTTTTGATCACTGAGTTTAAACTATCCACAAGACTGTCTACTGACTGGATATTTGCTAAATATGAAGCTGAGACATCAGGCAGTCTAAGTTCAGTCTTAGTTGAGGAGTGATGCATCGCCGTAGTGATACACGTATAAGTTGTTGTTCCACTAAACACGGCAGCAAAACTGTAAACTTAATAAGTGAGTAATCAGAGACCACTGATGTAAGAGACATGACAGCAATACCACGTGCAAGAACCAAATTTGGTATTTCCACTAATGTGCGTCGAGTCTTGAATGCATTGCCGAAATCCTAATGCTTCCACAATTTGGATGGATGGATGAGATTTATTGTCATTGTCATTACAAGTGCAATAAGAACGAGATTACGTCCACACTCAAATTGCCACAGACAAGATACATCAATTAATCCACAATTATTACTTGTTTACAATAATAATGGCACACATCAGAATTAAGACAACACATCTACATTTGACATTGTTTATGTGCACTAAACTTGAAACAGTCTGTTTTCTGAATTGAGGCGATGTGGTGTGTGGTAGCCGCAGCAACATGTCGCGCCGCCTCCAGCTTGGCGGGAATGGGGACCTGCCGCAGCTAAAACTGCGCAGCCCCTGGAGGGGAAAAGGGGTGGTGTGAGCAGTGGCCAGGATGGGGTGTGTGATAGGGGCGGGGGGGGGGGGGGGCATGCTTTCAGTCTCTGTCCATGTGTGAGTCAGTTTCTGTCCTGAGTCAGGCCGTAGAGATTCTTCTGGAGGAAATCAATGGGGAATTTTGTCCTTCAGAGGCTGATAAGCCTGCCGTGTTTGTGTTGAGCAGTGAAAAACACTTTTACAGTCTCACATGAACAATCCAGATCCCAATTATGAATATTCCCCAGTCTCTGAAGTCTTCCACTGCAAGGTGCGCATTTACTCCGAGATGTTATTCAATTTGGGTCTGAGTTCAAGGGTTAACACAGTCTAAGAATGCATCGCCTTGCCCAAATTAATCATGACGGACAAGTGAGGGGTCGTGGTTTTGGCGGCAGCCATCTTGCCAATTTTCAGGTAGGTCAGGGCAGCACATAAGCCAATAAGTACCAGCCCTCCTACTATGAAACCAAATATAAATAAACCCTCAACATCCTTCACAGAGAATGCCGCAAAGCATGCGATTTGCCAGGTCTCCCAGGCATCGAGAACATAGCCGCAGGGTAGATTCCATCTGAGCACGCAGGGTCCCCCGGCCCTGATCTTGTAGAAAAAAAATGGTGTCAATAGCGTTCAGAGACCAGCTGATCAAGTCCATGGTTATGTTGTGTGGGCCGCTGAAGAGGAGGTACTGCTGGCCCCCACCACCAGAGGGCGCCGCGCCCCACAGGAGCAGCCTCGGTAACAGCTCACCATCACCTGAGACAGCTGACGGCAATTATCACTGGGGTATATCAGCAGGACGGCATCTCCCTCATCGCCGAGATATCGTTCTACCTGGAAGGTAATAATCTCAGCTGACTGCTTGACAGTAACCTTTGTGATTTTTGTGAGTGATTGCAGACTTTTTCCCCAACGAGAGGTGGAGGTAGCTTCCCTGCCGTACAGGTTGCTGGGTGCAAACGAACTGTTTTCACGTTTGAACAGAAATGATGACAGTTGTATTTATAATAGTTTCTAAAGGACGTATATCACTATATAAGACACTCACACATTACATAGCTGGTTTGCTGGATTATAGTTTGTATATGCATCCGCATATATTTAATAATTTTGAAGAAATCTTTATAATCGTGTTTTTTCATTATATTCTAAGTTGATTCGCTGTGCCCCGTGAATTAGTGTCCGGGGCACAGTGAATCAATAATTTTAAAATTTTACACACCTGTAAATTACACTTGGGGAGAAATAATGCAGCCTTATAAACAATTGTTGTATTAAATCCACAGTAGAATGACCTAAACCTGTGCATAATGTGTTTATGCTGCCACAAAACAACATTTCTGATCCACTGTGTCCCGGCTTCCCCGTTTCCAAGCTACTGAAAATATTCTGGATTTCGTTTACATCAATCATTAAGAAACAGGAACAGTACTGTGTGGTAAACCTGTCCAGAGCTGACAGTGTACAAAAAATGCCTCACAGCAAGAAGCTCATGGGTTCAATTCCTACCTGTGGCCTTTCTGTGTGGAGTTTGCATGTTCTCCCCGTGTTTGCGTGGGTTCTCTCTGGGGGCTTTGGTTTCCTCTCATATTTAAAGACATGCAGGTTAGGTGAATTGGAAACTTTATAATTGTCCAGGTCTCCCTTGCAAAAGAGGTCTCAATCTCAATGGGACTAACCTGGTTAAATAAAGGTTAAATTAAATTTATACATCGCCAAATCACAACAAATCTTTCTCAAAATGCTTCACACAAGTAAGGTCTAACCTTACTAGAGCGAGCAGACAGGTGTCAGTGGTAAAGAAAAACTCCCTCTGATGATCTGAGGAAGAAACCTCAAGCAGACTAGACTCAAAGGGGTGACCCTCTGCTTAGGCCATTCTAACAATTACAAAGTTTTTACAAAACTGAAGAAACAGAAAATAGAAAAACAAATAACATAATAATATAAAGACGATGAGAAGTCCACACAGGCAGGGGTCATCCACGCCGTCTGTGGGCCTGTCCCCTCAACAGGGTCACTTTCACATGAAGACCGCAGCATGCAGCACCCACCTCAGGTCTTCCACCTCACAGTCTGTCTAGGCTCTTCAGTTCAGATCCGTCTGTTGTTCATACCTCAGACAGAGAGAAAAAGAGCAGAATCAGTTGGCCGTAAAAAACACCTAAGGTATAATTCATCAACAGAAATTACTAAGGTGATCTCCAGCCGCTAACCCTAAACTTCACTCACAGATCCAAAATTTAGATAAAGCTGACACTGTGACCTGTGTGAATAAAATTAATTTAAAAGGATACGAAGCATAGTCCTATACTATGCCAGTATGATAGCCATACGAGAGGGAGAATAGATTTATCCTTTATTTAACCAGGTTAGTCCCATTGAGATCAAGACCTCTTTTGCAAGGGAGACCTGGGCAATTAAAAGTTTCCAATTCACCTAACTGTGTCTTAAGTCTAGCTTTGAAAGTCTCCACAGAATCAGACTGTTTTATCTCCACAGGGAGATCATTCCACAAAACAGGTGCACGATAAGAGAAGGCTCTGTGGCTCATAGACTTTTCATTCACCCTAGGGACAAAAGTAGTCCTACATCCTGAGAATGCAGATCCGGGGGTGGTACGTAGGGTTTACATTGGTCAGCTACCATACTGTTTGCATTTCTTAAACATCGATGTAAATGAAGTGTAAGACATATTCAGTGACTTGGAAATGTTCATGTGTCCATGCCCTGACTTGTCTAAAGGAGAACATGATCATTTGTGTTAACAATTCTGTCCAGTCAGTTATGAGCTCTGAAAAAATGGAGTTGTTGTTAAACTCCTTGAATTAAAGCTGAAAGTCAGCATGGCGTAATTGTTTTTCATCTCCATTGCGGTGGTGCACAGAGACAAAATTACAAATATTGTCAATGACCAAATACTTTTTACCTATATACCCATTATTAATAATCTTTAAACCACTAATTTCCTCTAGCACAAGTATGCATTGCAGTATTTTCCAGCTCACAAATGATATTATTACATGAGGGCGACTAGACCGTCTTCACAGTGGGTTTCATCTCAGGATTTATGAAAATGGCTACTTGTGCCAACAGTTGTCATTACATCTAGGAAAATAACTTTCTTTTGACCATATACATACATACATACTATATACTCACACACACCACACACATATATATATATATATATATATATATATTATATATATATATATAAACACACAGTCTATGTTTTCACACTGCTGCAGAGCAAAAACAAACCTGTTAAGTGTTTTCATTCAGCTTGATGGCAATAACGTAGATTTCACTGTTAGAACATCAGTCAGAGAGCTGATTAAATCTTTGCCAGATGGATCATCATTTGCAGCACATCGGCACACTCAGCTTGAAGAACATTTTTCATTTTCCAGGTCATACATATTCCTCAGCAGCACTCTCCACATTAGATGTCATGAAGAGGAATTAGAGCTTTTATTGTCATTGTACATTATACAAATAATAAATGTTTATGGGGGCAGCACAGTGGCTTAGTCGTTAGCACTGTTGCCTCACAACAAGAAGGTCATGGGTTCAATTCCCACTTGTGGCCTTTCTGTGTGGAGTTTGCATGATGGAATGTTCCATCTTTCACTGAATTAAATATTTGTTTCATTGAAAGAATGTAAAAACATTCATTATTTGTTTTATATTACAGCTAAAATAGATCCTTGTCATTTCATATTACATTAATTTATAAACAACAGAAAAGGGACTTACATTTTGACGTGCATCACAACATCAACAGTCCAACACAAACTTTAAATAGGAGTCCAAAAATAATTCTGACAGTGTAGTCCGTGATGCCGTGCACTGACTTTGTGTACTTCCAAAAAAAAAAACCACACAAAAAAACTTCCTCACTCCAGCAAAAAAAATCACATCAGAAATTTGTCCAGCTTTTCATCCTATCCATCCTAACAGCTCTTCATGCCTCCAGATGGCTTACATCATTGTGAATTTGTTGTGTGTGTGTGTGTGTGTGTGTGTTAGAAGAATTAGTACCATCAATGAGCTTGGTCAAATCGTTGTTCGTCAGCAAAACAAACTCCGCCATGTTTAGCTAAACACCGCCCTCACTAGTGTGTGCATGGGCGGAGTTTACAGCGTGCAATGGTACAAAATATATGGAACCAATTTGCATGGTAAATGGAACCAAATTTGCACGCTAAATGCAGTGCATCCATGTCAGGTGACATATAAACCCCCAATCAAATGACAAGGATCCACTCAACCGTTATATAATATACATACATTTAACCCATCCTCATTACAGTTAGACACTATCCAACCACTAGGAGCAGTGGGCAGCCATAGTCTGGCACCCGGGGACCAACTCCAGATGTAGAGATGCTGCCTTGGTTGGGGCAGAGGAAGGAGCAGACCCTAAATAAGCATGTTTTTGATTGTGGTGTAAGTGCATCATGGCATTCATGCACATATGCACACCCACTCGACACAAGAATTCACATTTTGATCCCATGTGTTTTTATATTGTCTTTTATCTGACAGCTAAGAAGCCCACTTTTGCTTTGAGTTGCTGTTACCATGATCTTTGTGTAAGTCATCCAAACCCTGGAGCTGACTGAGGAGGACTGATGAGAATTTTGAACTCTCCAATTGCAAAACAACACAGACAATTCCTGATGATGTTTTTCTGTTTTGCTTCTGCTTGTTTTTCACTTTTTTTCTTACCAGTCTTTGGTTATGTTCCCTCTCTGGAGAACAAGCGTTTCCATTATTCTAAATCTGTGAAGGCAAATGAGACTCAGTTGGGGGGTTTAGGAGGATCCACCAGACAACCCACTGACTAGTTTCATTATGATAAAACTGGTGAAATTTTAAAAAGTAGAAAAAGAACAGCGTGACAGTTTTATTTATTTGTATATTTTTTCGGAAAAACAATACTAGCTTTAAAGCAGTAGGAATTGCTTTCGCTGGGAAGTTGAGAAATTGGGAAATGATAATGAGTCACGTCTTCCCCTCCAGGATGTCTTCTTTGTCAGTATTTGAAAATAATTGATTTACTTCCATTTCTGCCTGTGGAATAGCTTCATAAGCACCTGTGGATTATTTTAATCTCACTAGGAACACATATTAGGAATCCCTGATGTTGAAGATAACATTAGATTTGCACTATCTAATCTGTTAATAATGGCTTTTCCCTCAATTTACTTCCTTAGGCCTATAGCCAGTCTATACACAGGTACCGTGAGTGCTGTGCAGAGTGGGGGCAGGCTCTCTGACTTAAACCCAGTGAAAACTGGTAATCTTGACAATCAGGCTTCAGTTTTGAAGTACGCATTTCAAAATTGAAGCCTAACTGTCAATAAAACTAGAAACCATCTCAATTTGGGGCACAAAGTGGGACATCTGGTCACCCTAGCCTTGGCTCATACATTGTCCAAGGCCTGCATGGACTGTGATCAGAACTGGTGAAGAAAGACTTACTGATGCTGACTTAACAGATGATTCTCTGATCTTTGTGGAATCAGTCGATGCTCTTACAGTGCTTTCAATGATGTAGACAATTGAGATCCTCCATTTTTGTAACACACTCTATCATGAAGTAAAATTTCGTAATAATGTTTTTGCCACACCTATGACACCGTGGAACTGGATGGCAACTACCCAGCCTGACAACTGGTCCATCCCCACATCTTTAAAATAATCATTATTTATCTTCCAGCCAGGTGTTCACTTGGCCTTCTCCAGCCTCTGGGGTCCTCAACACTCAGGCACCTGCATGCTGGATCCATAAGCTCATGCTCACTCACAATGCAACAGATACTCCTCATCTTAGTCTACATAACTGCTTGTTTGACACACAGTCATTCCAGTGGTGCTCAAGGATCCTCTGAAGAGGATCATCTTAGGTCAGTGGTTAGTGTCCAAGTCTCATAACCATACAGTTAAACGGGTAGGCCCGGACCCTTAAAGATGTGAACCTTCATTCTCCTACAGACATATTGGTATCACCAAACACCTCTATCCAGCAACCTCATGACTCTATAAGATCTTACCAGGTGCCTCTTAACCTCAAAGGCTGAGTAGGACCCAGAGACATGAATGTCACTGCCAAGATCAAAAATTCTTGTGAAAGGGTAGTTGTAAAACAGCTAACTGATCATCTGCAGAGGAATGGTCTATTTGAAGAGTTTCAGTCAGGTTTTAGAATTCATCATAGTACAGAAACAGCATTAGTGAAGGTTACAAATGATCTTCTTATGGCCTCAGACAGTGGACTCATCTCTGTGCTTGTTCTGTTAGACCTCAGTGCTGCTTTTGATACTGTTGACCATAAAATTTTATTACAGAGATTAGAGCATGCCATAGGTATTAAAGGCACTGCGCTGCAGTGGTTTGAATCATATTATCTAATAGATTACAATTTGTTCATGTAAATGGGGAATCTTCTTCACAGACTAAGGTTAATTATGGAGTTCCACAAGGTTCTGTGCTAGGACCAATTTTATTCACTTTATACATGCTTCCCTTAGGCAGTATTATTAGACGGTATTGCTTAAATTTTCATTGTTACGCAGATGATACCAGCTTTTCTATCCATGAAGCCAGAGGAAACCAACCAATTAGCTAAACTGCAGGATCGTCTTACAGACATAAAGACATGGATGACCTCTAATTTCCTGCTTTTAAACTCAGATAAAACTGAAGGTATTGTACTTGGCCCCACAAATCTTAGAAACATGGTGTCTAACCAGATCCTTACTCTGGATGGCATTACCCTGACCTCTAGTAATACTGTGAGAAATCTTGGAGTCATTTTTGATCAGTGATATGTCATTCAATGCACATATTAAACAAATATGTAGGACTGGTTTTTTGCATTTGCACAATATCTCTAAAATTAGAAAGGTCTTGTCTCAGAGTGATGCTGAAAACTAATTCATGCATTTATTTCCTCTAGGCTGGACTATTGTAATTCATTATTATCAGGTTGTCCTAAAAGTTCCCTGAAAAGTCTTCAGTTAATTCAAAATGCTGGCAGCTAGAGTGGTAGCAGGGACTAGAAGGAGAGAGCATATCTCCCCCTATGGCCTCTCTTCATTGGCTTCCTGTTAATTCTAGAATAGAATTTAAAAATTCTTCTTCTTACTTATAAGGTTTTGAATAATCAGGTCCCATCTTATCTTAGGGACCTCATAGTACCATATCACCCCAATAGAGCACTTCGCTCTCAGACTGCAGGCTTACTTGTAGTTCCTAGGGTTTGTAAGAGTAGAATGGGAGGCAGAGCCTTCAGCTTTCAGGCTCCTCTCCTGTGGAACCAGCTCCCAATTCAGATCAGGGAGACAGACGCCCTCTCTACTTTTAAGATTAGGCTTAAAACTTTCCTTTTTGCTAAAGCTTGGGCTGGATCAGGTGACCCTGAGCCATCCCTTAGTTATGCTGCTATAGACTTAGACTGCTGGGGGTTCCCATGATGCACTGAGTGTTTCTTTCTCTTTTTGCTCTGTATGCACCACTCTGCATTTAATCATTAGTGATTGATCTCTGCTCCCCTCCACAGCATGTCTTTTTCCTGGTTCTCTCCCTCAGCCCCAACCAGTCCCAGCAGAAGACTGCCCCTCCCTGAGCCTGGTTCTGCTGGAGGTTTCTTCCTGTTAAAAGGGAGTTTTTCCTTCCCACTGTAGCCAAGTGCTTGCTCACAGGGGGTCGTTTTGACCGTTGGGGTTTTACGTAATTATTGTATGGCCTTGCCTTACAATATAAAGCGCCTTGAGGCAACTGTTTGTTGTATTTGGCGCTATATAAATAAAATTGATTGATTGACTGAAGATCATTGAATGTCTGTACAAGTTCAACACGTTCATATGGATACACTTCTTATGGCTGAGTCCAGGAAGTCATGGATCTTAGTCTTGATTCATCACCGTCACAAACCCAGACACTCTAATTCCTCACTCAGCTCCCTGACTGCTGGAATCAGGATATCCATCGATTCCACAAAGATCACAGCATCATCTGCGAAGCCAAGGTCAGTAAATGTTTCCCTCACAAACAAAAGCATCTAAATCAAGGCACCAATTTGGTTACAGGAATTTTAAGTCCAACAGAGTCCAACGCTTGTAAAAATAATAAATGAATTAATTAATAATAATTTAAAAAATCCAATGATTACAAGCAAAACTCCAGTGCATTCCAGGTGTAGTTGCACTGCACTGTGTGTACAGTATGGTTACAAGCTACAGTGTGTACGATTTAATGTCATCTAGTGGTGATGTTGCAGATTACGTTGCCATCTCTAGTCAGCCTACAATTCACAAAAGGGGGGGGTGGGGTTCTCAAAGTTATTAGCCTGCACCAGTAGACAATGTACAGGGGAGCAACTACTGTTTGCTGTTATTCTGGTTGTGCTGCACATTGCAGAAGACGTAGTAAGTATGTCCCTTTTGGGCTACAGTATCAACATAGCAGTGCAACATGGCGGCCTCCATGATTGCACCCCCCATATGTAAAGGACTCATTCTAAGCTTACGAAAAGACATTGAGTTGTTTTTGCAGGTAATTAAACACTAATGAACAGATGGCTATAAATACTGTTTTCCATTTCTCTTAATAAATGTCTTTACTTTCTACATGCTGTAGCTTTAAACAAAACCCATAATTCATGATTATGTAGAACATGTTGAGATTGGTGTGTGAAACCGATGCTGATGTACGGTGACATTAACACTGACAATTTCTCTCTGCAGTGATAATGTTTGATCCCGATCCTTCGTGTGATTGGTTGAATACTGACTGAATGTTGTTATCTCCTGGTGGGTTTTTCATTAAAGTCGGGTCAGAGCTGCTCTCTATCTCGTCCCTTGTGCAGCCACATGCCAGCTCATTTTCTAATTCAAGGTGTTGAACATTCAGTCTTTCGAGGGTTTTTTTTTTTTTAGGTGAGTGGCTTTAGGGTGGTGGGCTGCATACCAGCCTGCCAAACGTGGGTTTTTTTGGGGGGGGAGGGGAGTTGATGTAGAAGGGCAGTGGTGTGCTATGTATAAATCCCAGCAAACAGTGACAAGCTGTGATTTTCTTTTGTCCTTGATGACAGGCTTTCCTTTTTGTATGACTTCAGCGTTTGAATTTCTAACTTGATGCCCTGTAAATGCAGTGGTGCAGGACTATTAATTGTTGGGGTTTGGCATGGCGCATTGTCACCTCGTTTCATACTGGGAGCATGCACACAAATGTGTCTCTGACAGGTGCAATCAGAGAACATCATTTTGTGCCAAAATCATTACAGTCCTTCGGTAAGACATGAAAAATCCTTGTTAAAAAAGGTTGTTTTTTTTCTTTTTTGTAAAGAAAATGCCAATTCTGGACCCCCCCCCCCCCCCCCCACCCCCCCCGCTTTCTTTAAATGTCAGAGTGATTGACAGACAAGAGGAGAGCCAGGGAAATGGCTGTGATAAAGGTGACTTTTTTTTTTTTTGAAAGAAGAAAATGCAAACAAGAATATTCTCAGGTCTATGCAAATTCATTCATGTTTGCCAAGATTGCAAAATTTTATTATAAATTGATAATATATTCAATGGACTTTGCTTTTATTGCAGTTTGTGCTGCACCATTGCAGCTGCTTATATGCATGTCTTATCTGCTACAACAGTGTTGTGTGTTTCTCAAATGCACAGTACATGTACAGCTTGCAGCTTTGTGCAAATCTAAAAACATTAACTGTTAAAGAGCCATAACATGTTGCATATGGCACAAATCACAAACAACTGGGCATTTACCACTGAACACTTCTTTCTGATGCTACTTCTGATGTGAAAACTTACATTTCAAGGTGTGACTTTCCACACACCTATTAGATCAGACAAATACTGCCAAGTGGAATTCAGCCTAATTTCATGCACATTTCTCTTAGTTTTTGTAATTGTGGTTATGTTAAGTTTATTTTTCCACAGATGCAACATTATTTTCAACAGGTGGTATCTCTAACACTGAAAAGGTAATAAGATGCAAAAACATAATACTTAGATGGACTGTACATTTGTTATACATGCAAATGCAAAAAGTAATTCCATGCAGACTTACCTGTGCTTCTTATAAAATATGAAATACTGGGAGCATTCCTGTGCAACGACTCTTCAGTTGATCAAATGCAGTTTGGTTGGCTTCTGTCATCTTTTCCTTCACACCATGTATTTGCAGTTAGAGGAATGCATTGCAGCAGCATGTATCGTAGCCTACAGTGATACTGACTCAGAGAGACGGTGTTCTCTCATTTAGCAGTGAGTGAGAGTGACAAAAGAGGGAGAAATAAAGGGACCCACATAACCTCTCTCCCTCAAATCCTCATAACCAGCGCCCCCTCCCACATTCTTATCCTTTAGCTCTTCTGCATTGACACACATTCACAGGAGCTCACACAAACACACCTTTACTTGCACCCAGAACAGCACTCAAGCTGTCTTGAAACCTATTTATTTTCCCCTCAAGGAAACAAGGGCAGCATTATTTTGATTTGTTTAGCTTCTACAGTTGTAGAGAGAGGTGGAAAACTGTGAAAATGGTGCAAAATCATTGTTACTGCTCAATTCAGTAAATAAGAAAAGGACAGCTTTTACACACTGGCACATAACCAAATGTGTGAGGTGTCAAAGGAAACATCTTCACAGGAAAGCCGCCCTCAGAAGAACCACACGGACACCTCAGTAGCCCCATCAAATCATGTTCAGACTGCCTTTATCCTACCAGTTATGGCTCCATCGCTCTTAAAAGCTACTGTTGTGATATGTGTGATGTTGAGCTGACACTTGAACGGCCCTACAGGTTTTGACCATTTTAAACTATGGTGCTAGCAATTCAATAGATGTACCACTCATTATAGGACACGATGCTCCCAAAATGAGTAACATAAGATTTGTCAGCACCAAACACTGCAAAAACTCAATTGGTGAGGACTGAAAGAAAACTGATGTAGACAAGTGCATGTTGCTAGTGTAGAAAGCCTGCAGAAAAGACTCCTGCAAATATTAACTGCAGGATTCAAAGATAAATGGCAGCAAATAGCAATAAGAAAATGGTGCAAAGAAAATTTAATAACCCTCAGTGTTTGCAGAGTAGTTTTTCATTATTTTATTATTATTATTTTTAAAATTGTCTCTGTCAATGTGACTCATACTTTTTTACTTTTATGGCAGTGGATTTTTTAATACACTTCAAGATGTAGTGAAATCCAGCAAAAACAATTGCTTCAATATATTTTGCTCACAAAGTTTATGTTAAACCCACCAAATAACACATTTATTGCATTTCAGTATTATCATATGGAGCTTCTATTTATCTAAAAATAAGATAGAATATATATACTCTCACCTATGGTCATGAGTGTTGGGTCATGACCGAAAGAACTAGACTGCGGGTACAAGCGGCCGAAATGGGCTTCCTCAGGATGGTGGCTGGTGGCTCCCTTAGAGATAAGGTGAGAAGTTCTGTCATCTGTGGTGAGCTCGGACTAGAGTCACTGCTCCTTCGCACTGAAAGGAGCCAGCTGAGGTGGTTCGGGCATCTGGTAAGGATGCCCCTTGGCCGCCTCCCATGGGAGGTGTTGCAGGCACGTCCATCTGGGAGGAGACCCCGGGGAAGACCCAGGACTAGGTGGAGAGATTATATCTCCTCACTGGCCTGGGAACGCCTCGGGATCCCCCAGTCAGAGGTGGTCAATGTGGTATGGGAAAGGGAAGTCTGGGGTCCCCTGCTGGAGCTGTTGCCCCCGCGACCCGAAATAGCGGTTGAAGATGATGATGATGATATATACAGTATAATATACAATATAAGGCTTGTTTGTGAGCAGGAGGATTTTGTCAGGCCTACTGAAACGATGTGGGTGGACACAAATGCAGGATTCAGATATCAGTAAAACAGGGTTTAATGAAAGTTCAGGCAGCATTCGGTACACAGGTAGGCAGACCAAGATAAGCAGCAGGATCCGAAGCATTAGGCAGAGACAATGTCGAAAACAGGCAGGCATGTCAAAAACACGGGTAGTCGAAAACAGGACAGAAATGTTCAGAAGAATAAATGCCGACTCCTGATGGCTCAGGCACCCCGGAATGGGAAGCATGAAAGTCCTGGATCAGCGACAAGACCTCCCTCCACAAGTCGGGCGGGTGGGAGCTTGACCGGAGGGCAAAGAGGACTGGACCTGGCTGGCTTAATACGACTGACATGTAAGGATGGATGTACACAAAGAGATCAAGGCAGCTGCAGATGAACTGCCGCCGGATTGATGACCTTGGAGACAGGAAATGGACCAACAAACTTGGGAGCCAGCTTGCGAATGGTTCCACGGAGAGGGAGATCCGGCACCAAAAGCCACAATCTCTGACCTGGTGTATACGGTGGGCCCGGGGTACGGTCACGTTCGGCCGCAGTCTTATAAGCAGATGAGGTCTTATGCAGAGTCCACCGCGCCCGCACCCAGGTCCTCTGGCAACGCATGATTTGTGCCAAGGCAGATGGGACAGGTGAGTTCAAGTCTGTGGAGGGGAAAAGAGCGGTGATAGTCATGGACAACTTGTAACAGAGAGTACCCTGTGGACTAACAGAGGACTGTTACACTGGGACCATTTTTCCTGTCTCTCATGTGCTCCATGAGGTGGAGAAGGTATTTGGAACATCCTAAAATGTAATTATTTGTAATGTTTATCTTGCCATGGTTTGGTAAAACAGTTGCATGTTCATTCCTTCTTTATAAGCTAGGAGAGCTCTAGAAGGAGAGAGCATATCTCACCCATATTGCCCTCTCTTCATTGGCTTCCTGTTAATTCTAAAATAGAATTTAAAATTCTTCTTCTTACTTACAAGGTTTTGAATAATCAGATCCCATCTTATCTTAGGACCTCATAGTACCACATCACTCAAATAGAGCGCTTCACTCTCAGACTGCAGGCTTACTTGTAGTTCCTAGGGTTTGTAAGAGTAGAATGGGAGGCAGAGCCTTCAGCTTTCAGGCTCCTCTCCTCTGGAACCAGCTCCAATTCGGATCAGGGAGACAGACACCCTCTCTACTTTTAAGATTAGGCTTAAAACTTTCCTTTTTGCTAAAGCTTATAGTTAGGGCTGGATCAGGTGACCCTGAACCATCCCTTAGTTACGCTGCTATAAACGTAGACTGCTGGGGGGTTCCCATGATGCACTGAGTGCTTCTTTCTCTTTTTGCTCTGTATGCACCACTCTGCATTTAATCATTAGTGATTGATCTCTGCTCCCCTCCACAGCATGTCTTTTTCCTGGTTCTCTCACTCAGCCCCAACCAGTCCCAGCAGAAGACTGCCCCTCCCTGAGCCTGGTTCTGCTGGAGGTTTCTTCCTGTTAAAAGGGAGTTTTTCCTTCCCACTGTCGCCAAGTGCTTGCTCACAGGGGGTCGTTTTGACCGTTGGGGTTTTTCCATAATTATTGTATGGCTTTGCCTTACAATATAAAGCGCCTTGGGGCAACTGTTTGTTGTGATTTGGTGCTATATAAATAAAATTGATTTGATTTGATAAGCAGCTCTAAAAGTATGTTTATGATAGATTTAACATCTTGTTATAATGGATCAGATGAACTGTGTATGCACTGGTGCAATCATTTGCACTCAAGATGAGCATTTATGCAGTATGCCGAAGAAGCGCAGAGGCGACTGTCCAGTAATGCAGAACACAAGCGTGCAAAAGAGCGATTTTGCAGACAATAATGGATGAACACAAAGTTAAAAGTTGGATCACCTGTGTCAAAATGACTGTAAGCCGTGAAAGAAATAAATCCAATGAGATGAATTGCAGAGGCAACACAGGACGAAACACAGGACGTGGTGCTGGAAGTGAGCCTCACCAGGTTTTGTTCTTCTTCTGTTGAGTTTATTGGTGGCTTGCAAATGACACGGTGTATTACTGCCACCAACTGTTTGGGTGTAGAGCATTAATGGAGTCTGGCATCCTCTCCGGGTCACTGTCAACAGAAATCGTTTCAAGACCGAAATAAATAACTGTATTAAGCAATTACCATCGTTTCAAATAAATGTGAAACACGGCTTGGTGAGAATACACCAAATGAGCCCATAACACCGGCAGGCTACACCATGTTCAGGGTTGTTGACTGTGATGCAATGAAGAAAGGGGAAACAGCTACGAGCTCGTATTATGGTAAAGCAATCCTGCTGCACTGACTGCCAAGTTATTTCACAGTTCTGTTTTGAAGATGAGGAATATTTGACTTTAAAGTGCAGACCATTCTATTTACCTAGGGAACTGCATTGTATCATTCTGAGTGTGGTGTATGTTAGTGTGCCTTAATTGAGAGAGTGGTGACATGACGAGTCAAAAAAATCAGTCACATGACTCATGGTGCCATCTTGGGTTCAAAGTAGCGTTCACTGTTAATCTGTCTGCATGTAAATCCTAAATCCTAAATTAATTCGCTGAAAATGCTGAGTTGTTGTGCATTTGGAGGCACAAATAGACACAACAAGGGCTTCAAGATGTACAGATTCCCCTCAGGACTGAACAGAAGAAGAATTTGGGAAAATAAAGTCAGCTGTGTGTGTGATGGAAGGTGGCATTATCATCAAAGCTTTGAGAGGTAAATTTATTGTTCAGTTCCATGTACAATAAAACTCACCTAAAATAGTGTTATATAAACCAGATATTTGCAGCCACCGGAAAAAAAGTCCCAAAGTTTTTTTTTAATTGTTTTCCATGTAATGAACACTGTATATAAAGGATTTTGTATAACAGATTTTTCACTCACATTGGATAACATGTCCCGTCCGATCACAATGTATTTCCATTAAACCCCTTGCATGTGGGACCGGAGTCATTTCCGTGATTAAAAGACCGACTGTTTATTTTTTCATACCCTGCTCAGACTTGGACCTGCAGCCTGCAGCCTGAGGCGCATGTCAGGCTACGGCACGCTGTTTACATTTGATAATGGATCAAATACATCTGGCAGAAAAAAAATTTTGTGGAAATTTTGACCCGGTCATTAAATGAGGCGCACTTCCCAATTCAGGATTCCCGTAGATGTTCGGCGCCTCCTGACTGTAACTAATCCGTTACATACATCTCACTCACATTGGATAAATGTCCCATCCAATTGCAATGATTTCCATTAAAAACCCAGAGCAGTCTAGATGTGCAGAGGTACAAATTAAAGTTCAGCTCTGACACTCGCCGATGTGAGGAAAGTAGGACCGGAGTCATTTCTGTGATTAAAAGTCCAACCGTTTAGTTTTTTCAAACCATGTTCAGACTGGGACCTGAAGCCTGATGTGCACCTGTTAAATCAGACACACATTTTCTGCTTTCAATCCTTCATCTGCCATCATATTATAACAGTTTTTACAGTGCGATTACAAATGGATCAGAAAAGTCTGCAACCTTACAGCATGAAGTCAATAAAAGAGGAAATTGTTCATCTTACCTTTGATTTGGAGGTGATGATTGTAGAAAGAAAAGCTTGTTGAGGATCAGATTAGTCCAGTAAAGCATAATCCAGAGACGGAGAACATTAAAAGTGTTACTACAGCTGTGCAGCTCCATAAATCAGGCTTTAAATTAATTAAATAAATCATCATAAATTGTACATTTATGTAAATTTGATAGATTAACTATTTTTATATTTATTGTGATAGCACCTGTACCTGGATGTGTTGCTGTATGAGGTTAAATGATTTAAAAAAATGTTGAAAACATTAAAGGTTCATTCAGCTCATGAAGTGCCATCGATCCGCACACACAAATTATGCACTGCGCGTAGGGCACCATGCTGCCTGGGGGCACCACAAAAGCCAAGCTTGTGAAAAATCATCCTAATAGACTACTAGTAATGATATATCTGAAATTTGTGTAAAGCATGTTAATAGGTATAAGCAAAAGTAATCGGAGGAGGAGGCACGCAGGCAGGAAGCGGTGTGGGCAGCCTCTGTGCGTGTCACCACCTGCGTCACAGCAGACAGTTTTCCACTGACGAAGGAGGCCCGCGAAAAAAGCCATGGCCTGCACGTCTTGGTGCTATGCTACAGACAGCTCTCCTCTTGTCTTTTCCCAGCCTGGATGAACTGTGCGCACGGATGGATTGATCGTGCAGGTAACGATCAGGACTGTGCACAGGAATCGTTGCCACATCGAAATGTTGCCAGTTTTTTTTTTTTTTAAAGAAAACCCTGCAGTTCTCCTCTTTAACATTTCAGGAGAGCGAAAGTATAGCATTATATATATATATATATATATATATATATATATATATATATATATATATATATATATATATATATATATATATATGAGGTCTTTTAGAAAGGTATCCGACCTTCGTGCGCATGCGTGAGTTTTTTCACGCCTCTCGGTTGCTTCATTCGCCTGTGAGCAGGCTTTGTGTGAGCACTGGTCCACCCCTCTCGTCGTTTTTTTATTGTGAATAAATGTCTGAATGATTTGGAGCTTTGCTGCATCAATTTTTTTCCAGAAACTGTGAGAGACCTCCAGGTGGACACCGTTCGGAAAATGAATATGGCTTTCAGGGACGATTTTATGGAGATTACACAGATTAAGGAGTGATCCAGACGGTTTAAAGACCGCCCACAACTGCTGAGAGCACGCCGCGCTCCGAGCGCCGTTTGACAGGCTCAAACCCCGCTGAAACAACCAGATCATTTCCAACGTGAAGGCTATGTTGATCCGGGAAGTCGTCTGACTTTCACAAAAAGGCAGAAGGCGTGGATATCAGCACTTTTTCGGCACATTGAGACAGACGTGCGGAGGAGTTCCGCCTATAATATATATGTACATATATATGTGTGTGTGTGTGTGTGTGTATATATATATATGTGTGTGTGTGTATATATGTGTGTGTATATGTATATGTGTGTGTGTGTATATGTATATATGTATGTATATATGTATGTATATGTATATATATACACGAGGTCTATTAGAAAAGTATCCGACCTTATTATTTTTTTCAAAAACTATATGGATTTGAATCACGTGTGATTGCATCAGACAAGCTTGAACCCTCGTGCGCATGTGTGAGTTTTTTCACGCCTGTCTGTTGGCTCCGTGTTGATAACCATTAGTAAGATTCAGGTGGTTTTCGATGGCTTTCAGTCGAGTGAGTATCCGAGAAATTGTTTAACAGCTGGGCATGTTCAAACTTGTCCTGTCCGGAGGTGTTTTGCTGTGGCTCCGCGCGATGAGCGGCTGGGTGCCGACGCGCGAATCCGTCCACACATCTTTCATTACAAAATTTCCTTTAACAGTGGAATGTCCAGATAAACTGCTGATCCCGACCTCTTCTGAAACTTCTCTGCGCTCTCACGACATCCTGGGTCAACAGAGGCTTAAATTTGGAAGTTTTCAGCTCAAAACAGGCTGATGATGGTGGCTGTCCTTAAAGCGATAGTAACACTCCTTAATCTCTCATCAGCCGTTAAAACTTTCACCGAAAACCGTCTGAATTTCTCGAATGGTGTCCACTTGGATGTGCCTTACAGTTTCTGAAAAAATTTTGATCAAGCAAAGCGCCAGTTTCTCAGGAAGTTCTCAGACAAAGGAATTCTGACGGGAGGGGTGGACCAGTGCTCACTCAAAGCCTGCCCACAGGCGAATGACGCAACCGACAGGCATGAAAAAACTCACACATGCCCACGAGGGTTCAAGCTTGTCTGATGTAATCACACGTGATTCAAATCCATATAGTTTTTGAAAAAAATAAAAAGGTCGGTTTCTTTTCTAATAGACCTCGTATATATAAATTGAAAACAAAGGATCATTCAGCTCTCTGTAGCCTAATTCCAGAAAACGTGATTCCAAAAATGATCGGGGTGAGGTTGGACTAGACACTATTAAAGAGATGCAGAGGCTTAATAAAACATACACTCTGGATCTGGAAGGTTCAAGTTGAAAAACAGCAGAAACTAGAGACATTCGTCACGAAATACCTTGTGTGCAGTACTATTTTCCATGTAAAGTGCAGTAATATGTACATGTGTGGAGTAGGTATTTGGTTGAACCCTCATGTGTTTGATGTAAACTGGGCTACACAGTGGAAAAATTGGAGATTGACATTATATTTATTTAGAGGATGTGGCCAACAGTGACCCTAAAAAGTCAGTAGCCTTCGAACAAATGCAACTAACTATTGGTAATTTTTTAAAAGTAGGTCAAAGTCACCGGCCTTCAAACCCATGCGAAGTACTCCTCCAAGGCATGTACCCACCAAATATGAAGTTTTTGCAAGCAATAGGTGCCGAGGTACATTGCAGCGAAAAAATTTCAGGTGAAGGATTTGACAGTCGTGACCATTGGTGACCTTGAAAAGTAGGTCAAGGCAGCAACCTTCAAACCCATGCAAAGTACTTCTCCAAGGCATGTAGCCATCAAATATGAAGTTTCTGTGAGCAGTAGGTGCTGAGCTATGTTGCGGCAAAGGATATGAGAGTTGTGACCAATGGTGACCTTCAAAAGTAGGTCAAGGTCACTGGCCTTCAAACCCATGCAAAGGACTCCCCCAAGGCATGTACCCACCAAATATGAACTTTCTGCGAGCAATAGGTGCGAAGCTATGTTGCGGTGAAGGATTTGACAGTTGTGACCACTGGTGACCTTGAAAAGTAGGTCACCAGTGGAATTGTGGCCAGACAGACGGACGGACAGATGAACAGACGGAAGGACAAACGGACGGACAACCCGGATGCTATATACCCCACCTCGCAGCACATAAAAACCCTCACTAGCAGACTGTAGTGGCTCAAAGAGATTATTCTCAGTAAGGTAGTCCACGAGCTGCCGTGACACCACTTTTTCCAGAATTTTAGAGCAGAATGATAAAGCTGATATCATTTCATTTATTTATACAGGAAAAGGTTAAAAAGCACAATTGCACATTACCCCAGGCCTGACTCAGTAACACTGTTTTACAGCAGGTTCCTGTTTTACGCACAAACTGAAACACAAACATTTCATTCAATCATTTGGTCACCTAACATGTACAGCATACAATCATAAAATGATCAGTCAAGTAAGAGAGGTAGATCAGTGGTTACACAAGTAACTATTCATTAAATCGTCTCTGTTTTTTTAAATAGTATCTCTGAGCTGATAGAGCTAGTGCCCAGAGGGATATCATTCCACACCTTAGTGTAGATGTAGAAGAATGATCTTTGTCCATAAGTGTTTTTAAAAGAAGGGACTTGGAGCTGTTCTGCCGATGTTGATCTGGTGCTCCTTTGAGAGTTTGTAGTCGGTACTGGAGCCAACAGAGTTGGTGGGAGGCTGAAGTTTTTTAACTGAAAATAAAATCTAATAGCAGTACTGCTTATATAGTTGTTGAAAGTCAGAGCATTTGATCTGGACAGGGCTATACAATGGTGGGTCCAGCCTGGAAGTTGACAGTGTATTTTGAAAGTTCTGTTGTACAGTCGAGCCACAGGATCAAGAACATCATTTGTGGTGAGAGACCATATAGGCAGACAGTAAGAGAGAGAGGAGAGGACTACGGCATGAAGGTACATGTGAGAAACAGTGGTTGTCAAATATGGTCTGATTTTATTGTAGACATACAGTTTTTGTTGCAGTTTCTTGGTCAAAGAGTTGACATGCTCTTTATAATTAAGATGTGAATCCAAGAGTACACCAAGATATTTATAGGTTGTTACGTGCAGTTTGTATTCAGATAACATGATTGTGTTGCACATTTGAAGTTGCTTCCTGGGGGAATGAAAATACATACATTCAGTCTTTTTCATGTTAATACTAAGATGATGATCCATTAGCCAATTTTGGAGTATTTTAAGATCAGATGACAATTTAGTATTTACAAGATTGGGGTTTGAATTGGAGTAAAAGAGTACAGTGTCATCTGCATACAATAAAACATTAGAATAGTTGCATATAAGTGGAAGATCATTAATATAGAGAGCAGCAGTACTCCCTTGTGGCACTCCGATATTGTAATTAAGAGGATAAGATTTACTTTGACCGATTTTGACTATTTGAGACCTGCCACTCAAATAGGATGTAATCATGTCAAGCACACTTTGGGACAACTTAAAGGATTGAAGTTTACTTAATAAAATGAGATGATTTACTGTATCAAATGCTTTACGGAAATCTATAAAAACTGCACCTGTAACCTGTCCTTTGTTTAAAGCAGAATGTATGTGTTCAGTGAACAATAGAAGAGCAGACGTAGTGGAACGTTTGGACCGAAAACCATACTGAAAGCCACTAAGCAGGTGGTTTTTCTCCAGGAAGCTAAGTTGATTATACAAAGTTTTTCTAGTAATTTTGATATCTTGAAAGTATAGTTATTGGTCTGTAATTTGAAATGCATGTAGGATTGTCTGATTTAAATATGGCCGATAGTCACTAGGGTAAAGATTATGTTTCTTAAGTAATGGTTATTCATTGCAGATTTGAAACATTTAGGAACAGATCCAGAAGTTAAAGAAAGATTAATAATTTTCTGCAAAGTCGGCCCAAGAGGACCACAGGTCCTTAAACAGTTTTGTTGGTATAGGAGCAAATAAACAGGGTGTGCTTTTTGTTGACATTACGAGTTTTGTCAGCATGCCGAGAGAGATACTCTCAAATTCTCAAATCTAGGTAATGCCTCAGAAATGGCGCCCACCTCAATAGCAGGGTGTCGTGGCTGGGTTGAGGCATGCTGGGATATGTTTAACCTAATATCTTCTATTTTCTTCTCAAAGTAATCCAGGAAATCTTGTGCTGTAAAAGGAGAGCGAACTACAGGTGGTTGTCCATGCATAAGTGTTGCCACTGCGTCGAATAAGAACTTTGAGTTATGCTTGTTTGTGTTGATCAAATCAAAGTAGTAGGTCCGCTCTGTAGCTCCTCTTTCCATGACAAAAACTCCTGTAACAGTGAAATGTGCCGTTCATTTCCACACTGGACGCTGTGTTGATCCGGGACGTCGTCTGACTTCCACAGGAATTGCGGAAGACATGGACATCTGCACTTTTTTGGCACATTGAGACAGACGTGCGGAGGAATTCCGCGTGTCGCGGTGGAGCCGCATGGTGCAAAGCAACGCCGTGATGAAGCCTCACAGGATATGTTCTGGCATGTCCAGCTCATGCACAATTTCTCGGATAGTCACACGACTGAAAAGCCACCGAAAGCCGTCTGAAAGCCATCTGAAAGCTGTCCTGTGAGACCAACATGGAGGTGCTTTTGTCCCGCGCCATGAGCGGCACGGTGGCATCCCTCCGCTTCTCTTTCATGAAAAAAACTCCTGTAATAGTGGAATGTGCCAAAAAAGTCTTGATGTCCACGTCTTCTGCCATTTTTGTGGAAGTCAGACGACGTCCCGGATCAACAAAGCCTTCACGTTGGAAATGATCTGGTTGTTTCAGCGGGGTGTCAGCCTGTCAATCGGCGCTTGGAGTGCGCCTCGCTCTCAGACGCTGTGGGCGGTCTTTAAACTGGCTGGAGCACTCCTTAATCTGTGTAATCCCCATAAAATCATCCCTGAAAGCCATCTGAATTTTCCAAATGGTGTCCACCTGGAGGTCTCTCACAGTTTCTGGAAACATTTGATGCAGCAAAGCTCCAAATTGTTCAGACATTTATTCGCAATAAAAATCCGACGAGAGGAGTGGACCACTGCTCACACAAAGCCTGCTCACAGTTGAATGACGCAACCGACAGGCGTGAAAAAACTCACGCATGCGCACGAAGGTTCAAGCTTGGCTGATGCAATCACACGTGATTCAAATCCATATGGTTTTTGCAAAAAATAAAAAGGTTGGATACTTTTCTAACAGACCTCGTAGTCTAAGACAGCATCATGCCACGCAAGGTGGAATACTTCTAATTTTGAACTACGCCATTTCCATTCTAAACCTCTAGCCTTATGCTTGAGGTCACGCAGGTAATCATTGAAACAAGGTGACTGTTTTGGGGGAACGCGGTTTTAACACAGGTGGTGCAATCATGTCAAGTGCAGTTTTGATCACTGAGTTTAAACTATCCACAAGACTGTCTACTGACTGGATATTTGCTAAATATGAAGCTGAGACATCAGGCAGTCTAAGTTCAGTCTTAGTTGAGGAGTTGATGCATCGCCGTAGTGATACACGTATAAGTTGTTGTTCCACTAAACACGGCAGCAAAACTGTAAACTTAATAAGTGAGTAATCAGAGACCACTGATGTAAGAGACATGACAGCAATACCACGTGCAAGAACCAAATTTGGTATTTCCACTAATGTGCGTCGAGTCTTGAATGCATTGCCGAAATCCTAATGCTTCCACAATTTGGATGGATGGATGAGATTTATTGTCATTGTCATTACAAGTGCAATAAGAACGAGATTACGTCCACACTCAAATTGCCACAGACAAGATACATCAATTAATCCACAATTATTACTTGTTTACAATAATAATGGCACACATCAGAATTAAGACAACACATCTACATTTGACATTGTTTATGTGCACTAAACTTGAAACAGTCTGTTTTCTGAATTGAGGCGATGTGAGTGTGTGGTAGCCGCAGCAACATGTCGCGCCGCCTCCAGCTTGGCGGGAATGGGGACCTGCCGCAGCTAAAACTGCGCAGCCCCTGGAGGGGAAAAGGGGTGGTGTGAGCAGTGGCCAGGATGGGGTGTGTGATAGGGGCGGGGGGGGGGGGGGGGCATGCTTTCAGTCTCTGTCCATGTGTGAGTCAGTTTCTGTCCTGAGTCAGGCCGTAGAGATTCTTCTGGAGGAAATCAATGGGGAATTTTGTCCTTCAGAGGCTGATAAGCCTGCCGTGTTTGTGGTTGAGCAGTGAAAAACACTTTTACAGTCTCACATGAACAATCCAGATCCCAATTATGAATATTCCCCAGTCTCTGAAGTCTTCCACTGCAAGGTGCGCATTTACTCCGAGATGTTATTCAATTTGGGTCTGAGTTCAAGGGTTAACACAGTCTAAGAATGCATCGCCTTGCCCAACTCATTAATCATGACGGACAAGTGAGGGGTCGTGGTTTTGGCGGCAGCCATCTTGCCAATTTTCAGGTAGGTCAGGGCAGCACATAAGCCAATAAGTACCAGCCCTCCTACTATGAAACCAAATATAAATAAACCCTCAACATCCTTCACAGAGAATGCCGCAAAGCATGCGATTTGCCAGGTCTCCCAGGCATCGAGAACATAGCCCGCAGGGTAGATTCCATCTGAGCACGCAGGGTCCCCCGGCCCTGATCTTGTAGAAAAAAAATGGTGTCAATAGCGTTCAGAGACCAGCTGATCAAGTCCATGGTTATGTTGTGTGGGCCGCTGAAGAGGAGGTACTGCTGGCCCACCACCACCAGAGGGCGCCGCCGCCCCACAGGAGCAGCCTCGGTAACAGCTGTCACCCATCACCTGAGACAGCTGACGGCAATTATCACTGGGGTATATCAGCAGGACGGCATCTCCACCTCATCGCCGAGATATCGTTCTACCTGGAAGGTAATAATCTCAGCTGACTGCTTGACAGTAACCTTTGTGATTTTTGTGAGTGATTGCAGACTTTTTTCCCCAACGAGAGGTGGAGGTAGCTTCCCTGCCGTACAGGTTGCTGGGTGCAAACGCGCCCACGTTAATTGTGTTCTTGTTCCTCGCCAGCAGTACCAGGTCCGACACGCGGAGGCAGTGGCCACCTGGGAGTTCGGAACTTGGCGGCTCCAGTATTCCCGGGGTCCTGTGGCGGAGGAAACCGTGTGGTTCCGGTTCTACTTTGGAGAGGCGTCTCCTATCTTCAAGCCTGCCCACACGACACCTTCGTGAATTGAACTTTGTCCATTGTTGTAATTTGTTGTGTTTGTTGTGCACGTTCGCAACAGTAAAGTGTTGTTATTTGACCTATTCCATTGTCCGTTCATTTGCGCCCCCTGTTGTGGGTCCGTGTTCCTACACTTTCCCAACAGGTTAATCCAATATAGTTTGAAGAATTCACAGTCTGGTGAAGTAGGGACTTTGAATTCATCTAAGAATTCAGAATATGAGCCAAGAGGCCTATATACAGTGACAAAGTAATACAGCTGATTTTTATTCTTCTGACCTTGGCAATGTGTAATATCCTGAGCAGAGCGGAGGATCAGATGCTCAAACGAGTTATATTTGTGACCCCCAACAGCTAATAAGCTAAACCTAGATTTATGAATAAGAGCAAAACCCCCGCCTTGCTTTACATCATGAGGGACATGACTAAATTTATATGCTGGTGGACAGGCCTCATTTAAGGGATGGACAGCTGTAGGTTTAAGCCAGGTTTCACATAACCCAATCATATCTAAGTGATGATCAATAATTAGATCATCACAAAGCATTTGTGCTTAGGTCACCCAAATGCATAGCACTGGCCCTGATTCAGTAGTTCAGCGTAGTTGGAACCAAAATGGCGCCATGTTCTTATTTTGAATAATAATCATCCCTTTTACAGCCAGGTTCTTCAAGTCAAGAGGTGGATACATGAACATTTCCTAGTCACTGAAAATGTCTTGGGCTTAATTTACACCAATCAGAAAATAAAACACAAACAGTATGGTACTGCATGGTGAATCTGTTGAGTGTATGCTGTTCTAACACTATGGATGTTTACGTATATCAGTAAATCTCATCAAGCCAAATATGCTTGTTCTGTTTGCAGATTGAAAAAAAAAAAAATACTGTAAGCATTCACAATGTTTGCTTATTTAAATGTTTTGCAGTGCAAAATAGATTTTTTATTTATTTATTTATTTTATTTTTTTTTATTAAACTACCTCTGAAACACTGAAATGTGTTGAGGGTTTTGATGCTTAGAAAATCTGCCTCATAAAATGTCAGTCTGCCTCTCTTTTGATTCTGGGCTCGACCAGAACCCCTTGAGTGTTAAACAATAATGCTTATCTTTGAGTTAGAGCGAAGGAAAGAAATGAGGAGAGAGATGTGACAGTTTTGACAAGGAAATGAATGGTTGGGGGCTGTGACTATCACTACTTATATGACTTTTTTTCCATGTTTACTTTAGCTCTTGTCACTGTGTTGTTCTGTACTGATAAGGGATATAGCGAACTCCATTTTTGTTCCGGATTTTCATAAATGCCCAACACACACTTATCAAAACTGAATAATGAACAAAATAAAAACACAGAAAATATTAAGGGCTGCCGATGTCATCTCTGTACCTCACGTCGGATCCTGTAGCGAGGTACAGCAGATAGATCTCAGACTTTCATGTCTGCATCTCCATGTGCCCACCTTTCTGGTCCTGTCATGGGTTGCCTGGTTGCCTGACATGTCTACACCCGAAACGCCACCACATCCAAAGAAGCAAAAACATTTGCAAATGTTCAAACGTGAGTGGGAAGAGTCGAACCCCTGGCTTGACAGCGATCGTGGCAATGGGTACAAGGCAAACTGGAGGAGCTGTGGTGGGCGTCCTTTATTTTCATTTCTGAAAGGTGGCAACCCTAGTGAGTAGCAAAGTGTCTGAGCCAGCATCAGGGCCAATTTTAGAGCAAATCTCCACTTTGGATAAGATAAGCCTAAGTCCACTCTAGCCCATGTAGTTTCGTGGAAATCTCACTGTTAACTGGAAATGTTTCAAGCATAGATTTGAAATGTATCTGGCTGTAAGTGGAGCAGGAGGAAGAGATGACAAAGTGCAAACTCAAATCTTTACCTCCGCCAAGGAGGTTATGTTTTTGGTTGCGTCCGTTTGTTTGTTGGTTGGTTGGTTGGTTGTTAGCAGGATGACTCAAAAAAATCCTCAACAGATTTCAATGAAATTTTTACCAGGGGTGTATCTTGGCCTAACTTAGAAGTCATTAAATTTTGGTAATGATCCAGAACACGATCCGGATTCAGCTTTACTTTTTCCTTTCTTATTTCTGATTGTAAACCTTTATTACACTTATAAAACACAACTATAGCATATATATTTTGAAAGTACACATTGTCCTGAAAAAAAGACATAAAACTTGATTGTGGGATGCAGGGAGAGCTGTTAACAGCAATAATTTATGCCAGGCGAGTGAACTGTCCAAAAAATGCTGTCCAAACCCCAGAGGGTTAACCACTGTATCTGAAACATGACGGTAGATGCGTGAAACAATGTGGAATAAGTCTCTTTGACAAAGGGTATTCCGTGTGACGTCAGTGACCCTATGGTGCTTCTAGTTCTTCATGTGATAGGGCAAGATGCACTGGACAGTTTTAACAGCTTTCAGAATGAGCCAGAAAACCTCAAATTGGAGTGATGCAAAATTTCAAAGCATACTTAGTGCCAACTAAAAACACATCTCCTGTGACCAGAAGCTGGGGATTGCATTTGACCAGTATTTAGCCGAACTGCACACATTGAGCAAATCTTGTGAATTTCAAGACCTCAGAGACTCTTTAATAAGACATTGCATTGATTGTGTAATTACAAATAATGAATTAAGAGAATGGCTGCTGCAAGAGAAAAATTTGACATTGGACAGGAATGTGCATTTGTGCATTGCCACACAAATAAAAGAGCTAAGTAAGGCAGAAATGATAGTGCATGTGGTAAAGAAAACTGACCATCACAAGAAACTTCATGTCAGACAAAAGAATGAGAAAGGGGCAGCGATAAAATGCACTAAATGTGGAGGCAGTCACGGTCTAATATCATGTCTTGCATGTTGAAAAACGTAATAGCTGCAATAAAAATAATCATTATGCAAGATGCTGCACAGCAAGAAAAAAGTGCACAGAGTAGAAGAGGAAACAGAGAAACCTTTTGTTGATGTAGTACAGGCATCAAGTGAAAAAAGGAATGGATTCTCCCAATTATTGTAAATGAAACAATAATTGCATTTAAATTACACACTGGAGCCCAGGTGAACCTGCTATTGGTACCTAATTACAGTACATTCAAAGTGAAAAGCAAGATTCATCCTGTGAAAATAAAGGTGACAGGATACACTGGAGAAAGTGTGCCATAAAGGCAGCTGTATCACCACCACCACAAGTGACAGAATTAAAAGGCACAGTTGGTAACTGTGGAAGAGAGAGCACAACCAATCTTAGGGTCCCTTCACACATAGTACGAATAAGTACAAATCAGGGCGAATCATAGCGAAACGGCTCATATGAGCGAACCACGAAAACATCAAGCCGTCATCGGGAGGTACACGTGGTCGGAGAGGCATGAACGATCCTACTGCGATGGTAAGAAAGGAAAAAGGAAAGTTTTAAGCCTAATCTTAAAAGTAGAGAGGGTGTCTGTCTCCCTGATCCGAATTGGGAGCTGGTTCCAGAGGAGAGGAGCCTGAAAGCTGAAGGCTCTGCCTCCCATTCTACTCTTATAAACCCTAGGAACTACAAGTAAGCCTGCAGTCTGAGAGCGAAGCGCTCTATTGGGGTGATATGGTACTATGAGGTCCTTAAGATAAGATGGGACCTGATTATTCAAAACCTTATAAGTAAGAAGAATTTTAAATTCTATTGTAGAATTAACAGGAAGCCAATGAAGACGGGCCAATATGGGTGAGATATGCTCTCTCCTTCTAGTCCCTGTCAGTACTCTAGCTGCAGAATTTTGAATTAACTGAAGGCTTTTCAGGGAACTTTTAGGACAACCTGATAATAATGAATTACAATAGTCCAGCCTAGAGGAAATAAATGCATGAATTAGTTTTTCAGCATCACTCACACAAGACCTTTCCAATTTTAGAGATATTGCGCAAATGCAAAAAAGCAGTCCTACATATTTGTTTAATATGCGCATTGAATGACATATCCTGATCAAAAATTACTCCAAGATTTCTCACAGTATTACTAGAGGTCAGGGTAATGCCATCCAGAGTAAGGATCTGGTTAGACACCATGTTTCTAAGATTTGTGGAGCCAAGAGGTCATCCATGTCTTTATGGTTGTAAGACAATCCTGCAGTTTAGCTAATTGGTGTGTGTCCTCTGGCTTCATGGATAGATAAAGCTGAGTATCATCTGCGTAACAATGAAAATTTAAGCAATGCTGTCTAATAATACTGCCTAAGGGAAGCATGTATAAAATGAATAAAATTGGTCCTAGCACAGAACATTGTGGAACTCCATAATTAACCTTAGTCTGTGAAGAAGATTTCCCATTTACATGAACAAACTGTAATCTATTAGATAAATATGATTTAAACCACCGCAGCGCAGTGCCTTTAATACCTATGGCATGCTCTAATCTCTGTAATAAAATTTTATGGTAAACAGTATCAAAAGCAGCACTGAGGTCTAACAGAACAAGCACAGAGATGAGTCCACTATCTGAGGCCATAAGATCATTTGTAACCTTCACTAGTGCTGTTTCTGTACTATGATGAATTCTAAACCCTGACTGAAACTCTTCAAATAGACCATTCCTCTGCAGATGATCAGTTAGCTGTTTTACAACTACCCTTTCAAGAATTTTTGAGAGAAAAGGAAGGTTGGAGATTGGCCTATAATTAGCTAAGATAGCTGGGTCAAGTGATGGCTTTTTAAGTAATAGTTTAATTACTGCCACCTTAAAAGCCTGTGGTACATAGCCAACTAATAAACATAGATTGATCATATTTAAGATCGAAGCATTAATTAACGGTAGGGCTTCCTTGAGCAGCCTGGTAGGAATGGGGTCTAATAGACATGTTGATGGTTTGGAGGAAGTAACTAATGAAAATAACTCAGACAGAACAATCGGAGAGAAAGTCTCTAACCAAATACCGGCATCACTGAAAGCAGCCAAAGAGAACGATATGTCTTTGGGATGGTTATGAGTAATTTTTTCTCTAATAGTTAAAATGTTATTAGCAAAGAAAGTCATGAAGTCATTACTAGTTAAAGTTAAAGGAATACTCAGCTCAATAGAGCTCTGACTCTTTGTCAGCCTGGCTACAGTGCTGAAAAGAAACCTGGGGTTCTTATTTTCTTCAATTAGTGATGAGTGGTAAGATGTCCTAGCTTTACGGAGGGCTTTTTTTATAGAGCAACAGACTCTTTTTCCAGGCTAAGTGAAGATCTTCTAAATTAGTGAGACGCCATTTCCTCTCCAACGTACGGTTTATCTGCTTTAAGCTGCAAGTTTGTGAGTTATACCACGGAGTCAGGCACTTCTGATTTAAGGCTCTCTTTTTCAGAGGAGCTACAGCATCCAAAGTTGTCCTCAATGAGGATATAAAACTATTGACGAGATAATCTATCTCACTCACAGAGTTTAGGTAGCTACTCTGCACTGTGTTGGTATATGGCATTGGAGAACATAAAGAAGGAATCATATCCTTAAACCTAGTTACAGCGCTTTCTGAAAGACTTCTACTGTAATGAAACTTATTCCCCACTGCTGGGTAGTCCATCAGAGTAAATGTAAATGTTGTTAAGAAATGATCAGACAGAAGGGGGTTTTCAGGGAATACTGTTAAGTCTTCAATTTCCATACCATAAGTCAGAACAAGATCTAAGGTATGATTAAAGTGGTGGGTGGACTCATTTACATTTTGAGCGAAGCCAATCAAGTCTAACAGTAGATTCAATGCAGTGTTGAGACTGTCATTCTCAGCATCTGTGGATGTTTAAAATCGCCCACTATAATTATCTTATCTGAGCTAAGCACTAAGTCAGACAAAAAGTCCAAAAATTCACAGAGAAACTCACAGTAATGACCAGGTGGACGATAGATAACAACAAATAAAACTGTTTTTTGGGACTTCCAATTTGGATGGACAAGACTAAGAGTCAAGCTTTCAAATGAATTAAAGCTCTGTCTGGGTTTTTGATTAATTAATAAGCTGGAGTGGAAGATTGCTGCTAATCCTCCGCCTCGGCCCGTGCTACGAGCGTTCTGACAGTGTGACTCGGGGGTGTTGATTCATTTAAACTAACATATTCATCCTGCTGTAACCAGGTTTCTGTAAGGCAGAATAAATCAATATGTTGATCAATTATTATATCATTTACTAACAGCGACTTAGAAGAGAGAGATCTAATGTTTAATAGACCACATCTAACTGTTTTAGTCTGTGGTGCAGTTGAAGGTGCTATATTATTTTTTCTTTTTGAATTTTTATGCTTAAATAGATTTTTGTTGGTTATTGGTGGTCTGGGAGCAGGCACCGTCTCTACAGGGATGGGGTAATGAGGGGATGGCAGGGGGAGAGAAGCTGCAGAGAGGTGTGTAAGACTACAACTCTGCTTCCTGGTCCCAACCCTGGATAGTCACGGTTTGGAGGATTTAAGAAAATTGGCCAGATTTCTAGAAATGAGAGCTGCTCCATCCAAAGTGGGATGGATGCCGTCTCTCCTAACAAGACCAGGTTTTCCCCAGAAGCTTTGCCAATTATCTATGAAGCCCACCTCATTTTTTGGACACCACTCAGACAGCCAGCAATTCAGGGAGAACATGCGGCTAAACATGTCACTCCCGGTCCGATTGGGGAGGGGCCCAGAGAAAACTACAGAGTCCGACATTGTTTTTGCAAAGTTACACACCGATTCAATGTTAATTTTAGTGACCTCCGATTGGTGTAACCGGGTGTCATTACTGCCGACGTGAATTACAATCTTACCAAATTTACGCTTAGCCTTAGCCAGCAGTTTCAAATTTCCTTCAATGTCGCCTGCTCTGGCCCCCGGAAGACAATTGACTATGGTTGCTGGTGTCGCTAACTTCACATTTCTCAAAACAGAGTCGCCAATAACCAGAGTTTGTTCCTCGGCGGGTGTGTCGCTGAGTGGGGAAAAACGGTTAGAGATGTGAACGGGTTGGCGGTGTACATGGGGCTTCTGTTTAGGACTATGCTTCCTCCTCACAGTCACCCAGTCGGCCTGCTTTCCCGGCTGCTCGGGATCTGCCGGAGGGGAACTAACGGCGGCTAAGCTACCAAATATGTTACAAAGTTACAATGCTTCTGGAGCAAAATAATGAATGGATGTGGCAACATGAGCAAGGGAATTACCTTCAGTCACTGAAAAACATACAACAGAGCCAGTATTGAGGTTCTACGATCCAAAGAGGAACACAAGAATCTCCGCAGATGCTTCACAACATGGCTTAGGAGCTGTTCTTCTGCAAATGTATGAAAAAACATGGCAACCAGTGTCCGTCCCGGGCCTTGACAAGCGCAGGGGTCAATTATACGTAGATCGAGTAAGCTGCTAGCCACAACCTATAGCTGTGAACGCTTCCATCAATATGTATATGGACAAGAAGTTAAAGTGGAAACTGATCACAAACCCTTGGTCACCATCATGCCCAAGCCAGTGGCCAATTGTCCAATGGGGATACAGCATATGCTGATACGATGTGAAGATGACATACACACCTGGAAAGTATATGCATGCTGCAGATGCTCTGTCCAGAGCAGTGGACAATCAAGAGAGACTTGATGATGAAAAATGTGCTGATATTCAAGCATTTGCTGTTTCACAGTTGTGAATCTAGTGCCGTCTCACGGTCCGTGACTCATACGGGAGGTTGGTTTCAGCAGAGTTCCGGTTTAGGGCACAATGTAAATGCACCTCGTGAAATGTGGACAACAAGACAACATTAGGGCACGGCAGAAGTTCATCACAGGTCCTACACCTCCTCTAGATAACCCTCTCAATTTGGGAGAACATGTCATCATCATAATCACCTGTGAACTTCCTGAATCGACACCATCCATATCTTTGTTAGCCATTGTTTACATGCGCCGTGAGACGCCAGAACTCTGCTGGCACCGCAGTGCATTCTGGGAAGTGCAGGGGGCTGCCAGGGGGATAATAGGAAATGTTAAACTACCAAATATGTTGACATAATGTCATCACTTCCTATGTCAAGTGAAAGAACAGAACAGATTAGAAAAGTGACTGAAAAGGACGAGACAACGGGGAGTTCAAAAAGCAGGTGGAATTGTGTGTGCAAGAGGGCTGAGCCTCTCCAAAAATAGCCTCTCCCGGTCCTCGTAGCTGGTAGGCGCTTGGATAATGAGCTTTTATAGCCTCGTCCTCACCACACACATGCCTCTATAAGCCTCATTTGTCCTCGTAATAACTTGTACACAAACTGCCCCACGCTGTTTTTGCTAAATTTTGAACATCTTGAAATTAGCGCCACACTCAGAGATGAGCCTTGTTAACCAAATATACTGCCTCTCAGAGCCACTATTCTCTCATGACAGTTGAATACCTGCTCTTGTAGCAAAAAAAAAAAAAAACATGCTGCATGGCTCATTATTCATCCTTCATTATTCAGTGGGACCAGGACTTTATACTCACTGAAGGTTTTTTAGCCATGCTAATGCTCCCCAGAAGTATTTACTGAAAAAAGTCTGAATGGCCTAAATGACGTGGTGAGATGTTGAAGAGCTTTGCTCATTCATGTCCACGACATAAACATAGTATCATTTCAGCAAAGGGAAAATTGACCAGAGAGGAGCGATAATGAGTAAAATGATCTGCAGTGGCTGTGCGCAGGAGAGCACACACCTCCGTGATCACTCTGCACAGATATGCTCATCACTCTGGCAACAGATATCATAGATGTGTACGATATCTTGGGTTTAGGTGGAAATAAATGGAAAAAAACATGAATTTTACCTCCTATTTTATTAACTCAAACCAGGACTCAAATTGGGGCCAAAAATCTGAAATGTGAAACCAGCTTACAACATTGTCTTTGCTATCTTTGTGTAAATGAGCCATCTTCACCTTTGGATGAATGTATTGTTCCAGTGTCACTCAATAATAGAAAAGCCAACAACACAACCAGTCACACGCTATGAGTCCCCTGGACACTAAATTAAGCATTACATGGAATTTGTACTAGTAATTTGTCAGATTTAAGTCTATTTAATATCCAATCTAATTGATTTGGACATTTGCATTCTCAAATACGGCTCCTTCGGGTCATGTCTGGACAAGATGAGAGTTGTTTTGCATGCGTGAAAGCTACTGCATGTTTGATTTTAAAGCTCTTGACTCATAATGCACTTACAGCCAAACACTGGTTTTCAGTCTGTGGTTGTGCACCTGCCTGTTTGGACAAACAAGAGAATTCAGAAAAGGTACAACCTACCGTATAGAGAAATTTTGCTTATAATACCTTTGGTTGCAAGACGGAGTCGTTGGAGCTCTGGAAACAGTATGTACTTAATTGAGTGTCACTCTTGATTTTGTTTTTCTTGTGCTTTCCATTCCTTTCAAAAATCAAATGGCAAGCACTTAAAATTGCTTCACTCAGCCTGGGGAATGCTGCCGTGTAATCACTGGCTTGGTTCACTGAAAAGGTTAGAGTTTTGTATCAGCACCAGAATTGTGCACTGATGGTTGTTGGCTGGCAATTTGGAGGGTATTGATGTAATTTTCCAAACAGTTTTAAAGGGTCAAAATGACAGCTTCAAAATATGACATCAAATCATTCTGAAATATTTGCAAACAGCTCATAACTGATGGTGATTATAATGGGGAAAACCGAAAACATTCACAGCAATTATAGAACAAGGCGGTTCCAGAGGTATGGGGCTACAGGGGGTACAGTGCATTTGAGTTTGCTATTTAAAAAAAAAAAAAAAAATCTGATTTTCAAAGTCGGAGCAGCTTGATTACACTGTATTTCTGCAGACTGAGCTTTGAATCAGAATAATTATTTGTACAGTTAAAGTACAGCAGAGAGGAATATTTTAGAATTAAGCATATCACAGAATAATATTTAAATATAAGTCGCATGTGACATCTTTGACCGGTTCATTGTCACTGACGGTGCAGCAGTCAGGGATAGTACGTGCACCAACGACTCATCTTTGAAAACCTCTTCTTTATCCTTCTCAACCCTTGACACTCTGTTTCGTTGTTTCTGTGCATACAAATTACAAATTAGATGAAGATAAGTTGCTTTGAGGTCCACAGCAGGCACTCACTTTCACTTCGATTATTTGTGTGTATGTGTGCTTATTTTGCCTTAATGTGTAGTTTTGCATTGAGGAAATAAAATTGTAAAAAGATGGAAGGGAGTAACCAGTCATGCATAAAAATAGGGTAACTCAGATGAGGAAGATCGCTTGCATGTGTCTTTTAAATTCTGACAAGACTGAGATGATGGTCACTGGCGAGAAAAAGGCATCAGGTCGAACAGTTAACGTTTACCTTAGACCCGTGCTATACATCACAGGGACAAAATGAAAAACCTTGGGGGTATTTTCGATCCCACACTGTCCAATGATCTAGACATTACAGAAATCACTAGGACAGCTTTATTCCACCTCCATAATATTGCGAATATTTATCCTATCCTGTATGGTTAACGTGTTGAATCAAAAAAGTTTTCCTCTCCTTAAGTGTGTCTCAGCCTCATTAGTTTTGGGTCTGTTAGTGAAGCAAAGGGCTAGCTGCCAGCAATCATGTTAGTAACCTCTGCAACTCTGTTGGTTTACTGCTAGGATCTAGTGCTTTAGGTGTGTTAATTCTTATCAAGTGATTCTGCTCTCTTTCACTGTTTGAGTAGCTGTTGCCATGATTAAAACCTAGAGTTTGATGCCACCTGCGGAACCCCTGACTGAAGGCCCAGATGCATACTTACCCATGACTCCTTTCAAATGGACTCTGATTTAAAGGGTCCCTGCCACGCCATGATGTTTTTACATATTCTTGAAGAATAAAAAAAGCTTTTTCCCCATGTTGTCTGTTTTTTTTATCATAACATTACAAAGAACAAGGATTTAGACGTTTTGTTACCCATATGAGAATATGTATTTACTGCCTCCGAGTTGAACTACTTTATCGCTGCGACGGATGTGACATGCGAGTAAAGGTGTCGAAGCGAGGCTCTGTTTATCAACACGGCAGACACGGACAGCGAAGGCATAGTGAGCGATTATAGCGAAGATTTAAGTGACATATCGATTGTTTTTGAAGAAGATGACGTTTCTGATGAATGAAGCGATGGTGAAAATAATGAGGGGCTCCAACTGTATATGTTTGAGCCGTACGCGACAGAAGATGAGGATGAAGCACAGCTGTCGGGATGACAACAACAACAACAAAGGCGCTGTGGAGGAGGCTATAAGCTGCTTACAAAACACAGAATGGTTTGTTCACTCACCACCTTTTCTTATAAATGATCATTTATTCCTGGCAGTTCCACCTGCATTTTGATCACTTTGGACCTGGACTGCGGTGTGTTTGTATGTGTATGAAAAAATTATTTCAGCAGCACAGTGTGCTTAAATTCAGGAGTTTGTTCTAAAATCACTGAAAATAAAATTTCTGTACATTCTGTATTTATTTAATCATTTATAAGTCAGTTTCTTGTAATTGCTAATTCTTCACATTTTATTCAAAGCAAATGATTGCTAAACTTTGTCTGAAAAGATGTAGACCCACATGGGATGGGGAAAAAGATTTCTAAATAAAAGAAAATTTTACTTCTATATCTGTTGTCAACTTTTATCAGGCATAATATTGTAGAAAAAAGTTTATGCTAAATGGAGACTTTCCTGTCTAAAATACACATACAGAACATCTGTAATCAAATTGTATCACATCTAATCTACTTTAAGTGAACATAAATCTGAACAAAAAACAGGCTGTTCAGTTTACATGCATATGTATATTTGGAAAACACAAAAATGTCAATGTTCTGTTTTTTCAGGCGCTCATGTGAACACCTCATTACATTGTTATATATCAAACTAAACTTGTTTAACATAAACATGTTTGTTTGATAGCTGATGTTAGAAATATGACTCACAGGCTCATACTTTGTTGTCTGACATTTCTTTGCCCCTCAGAGATTCTCCCTCCACTGCCAATGTGTTGACAGCTCCAGCATGTATTTAATTTGATGTTGCGAGCACTTCCTGCCGTCTTACAAACACATCTTGTGCTTATTAAATGTGTTTCAATAATATTGCATGTCAACAGCTACTAGTTTACTGAGAAGTGCAAGGCGATCAAAGTTGTGGCTGTTCTGACACTTCTTTGATATTCTGGCTCTCGGTCATCAGAATGTATTCTGAGAAATGTTTATCTGTGTTTGTGCCCTTTGATTTCTAGGAAAATTGATGTGTGTGTGGCAATCAACCCCAGAATTGCCCTAAAAGGGTTTGTTTTGGCCAATGTTAAGGTCATTGAGGTCAAAGGTCGGATGTTTTTGGCCATCCTAATGCTATCCAGAAGCATTTACTGAAAATAAAGTCTGAAGGATGTAAATGACATGGTGACCATTTTGCCAGGCATGTGAGATGCAAATAAAGTACAATGCTTAAAATGGCAGGGGTTAAGAGGGCCGGAGTTGGGGGGTTTGGGGGGGGAGAAGCTGAATGTTTTTAGCCATGCTAATGCTGCCCAGAAGCATTTAGTGAAAATTAAGTCTGAAGGATCTAAATGAGATGGTGAGGACTTTCCAGGCATGTGAGACACAAATAAAGAGAAATGCTTAAAATGGTGGGGGGTTAAGAGGGCCATAGCTGGGGAGTCTGGGTGGCGAAGCCCCCCAGAAGCTGAAGGTTTTTAGCCATGCTAATGCTCCCCAGAAGCATTTACTGAAAGAAAATTCTGAAAGACCTAAATGACTAGGTGAGATGCTGAAGAGCTTTGCTTGTTCATGTCAGCAACATATACATATTAGTACAAAATCAATAAACTTAATTGTCCCTACTGTAACCAGAAATTATATAGTTTTTATAAAGTCTTTTAAAACTGAGCACAGTACAACCTAATTTAATACCATCGGTACAGATGTTCCAAATGTTCACTCCTTTTACAGAGACACAGTGACTTTTTACAGTAGTTTGTGTCCTTGGTTTATCAAATATCAACATTCCTCTCAATTTATGGAGTCCTTAAATTTAAACAGATTTTGGACATATTAAGGTAAAAGTTCTTTTTTTTTTACTTTGTACATAGTTTGTATTGTAATGTAATCCACTAAGTCCATGAATTTCAGAATATTTAAGCAAATAAATAATGGGTTGGTTGGCTCACATAAGATTTATTACTGATAATTCTTATGGCTTTCTTTTGCAATAGAAATACTGAATTAGTATTTGTTTTATATATGTGTTTCCCAAAACCTCAATACAATATGTCCTATATAGAGCTATTAATGCATAATATAAAGTAATTAATGAATACTGAGAGAGGAAATCTTGAGCTTTGTACAGAATTGCAATCGAGTTTGACATTTTGGATTTAACATAATTTAAAGAAGTTTAGCTTCATTTACAATTTCAGTTTCAGCATCATGTATCATTAAGCTTCTACTTGAATTCCTGGGCTTATTTCCAAATATAACACACTTTGTTTTACCAAGATGAAGTGATAGTTTGTTTGAATCAAACCATTGTTCAACTATTCCATAGTTATTACACTGTTAGCTAAGTTAATACGTCAGCAGGTATTGCTCGAAGTAGCTAGGTTAGCTAGTGCCAAGCTAACTGGTTAACTGATATCAGCAAGCTAAGCTCATTTGAACAAACTCCTGAATCAAATCTGTTGTATTATACGTATTGTTCTATTATTATGTCTTGACAAAAATCCTAATGTGGCTTATACATGACTTGTTAACTGTATTGTGGAGCAGCCATTCTTATGAAATGGGCAAGCTAATGGTAAGCTATTTAGCACATCTCGAGCTGTACTAGTGAAGGTTAGCTAGCTAAAACCCCTGTCACACTTTCTTGATTTAGCCAGAGTATGCCAAGCGTGTTAAAATGCTGACGTACGTACACTAGCGCAGACGTAGAGTTGTGTATTGCGGCATTGTGTTGCATTTAGAGTATGCCCGAAATTCGCATGTACTTGGCATTTTTCCTACATAATTGCGTATTGTTGTGTTCATAGATTTGCTAGCAGCTGCGTATGTTTGCTTTTAATGTATGCTAACTGTTGCATGTAGCCCTTGCCGCACTCCTGTCTGATTTTTTTTTTTCTTTGCATTGTAAAAATGCGCTCCGTTCTCAAAATGGTAAAAAGCAAATGGCACTCACGTTTCCAGATGTACAGCGGGACACACTGCTTCCTTGTCAGGGCTGGGAACCCCCCCAAACAAAATGTAGAAAATATTGCCAATTAAACTCACAAGCAAACTTAAATCCCATTTCAGTATTGAGAGCGAGACAGAGAGAGAGAGAGAGAGATAGTGCTGTCCCTCTCTCTGCCTTTTTTCAAAACCCTGCTGTTTCTGATCACTGGGCACTGCGGCTGTGTTATCATGCAATCAGTCACACGCACACGCGGGTTCGATTACCTGTTCTGATCAGGGACACGTCCAGTTCTGATCACGCACTCACAGGCATGTGGATCAGCCACACACTTCACTTTCTCTCCAGCTGATTCACGCTGGATGAATGCAGTCAGTGTTTGGATGTGTTTTAGTGCACATATACGCGCACACCAAAGACTGTCTCATACAGTGACTCAAACGTGGCTCAGAAAAGAATGGAGCCATTAGTGATCACACTGGGTTTTCTGTTATTATATGGCACACCTCTGTGGAGCAAAGCTGTTCACATGCGAATGTGTGCTGCTGCTGAAACTTTTTCACACTCGAAGCTCAAAGTCACGCTTCTGTAAACTGCCGTCTGGTTTGCACAAATCGAGGCGCAGTTCGCTCTGAGAGATCACCGCAGAGGGAACCTTTGAACTGTCAGCTGCTGAAAGGGCCAGCAGGCTCTTCTCTCTGCACGGGCTGGGGGACAGCAAGACCTCAAGAGTGCTCCTGAGAGGACACTGGCTGGATTTTTTGTGTACCAACTCCCTCCTCAGGTGCACGTAGTGCTGGTCAACACCATGATCATGGTATGCCGTGCGCTGGCAGAGGAGGCCAACAAATTATTCTTCGCCAGCCAGCACCACAGCATGACAGCAGCCACACTTGCCCCATCACACGCAGCACCAGAAGCCCCGTACCACACACCAGCACTGCCTGTGGAGGAAGCACCTGCATTTCTGCGTGCTGGTGGTTGGCTCTCACTGCGGTATTGTATCACTTCCTGTTCCGGAGCACAGCGGTGTTTTGCTGTATCTGTTAGCTGTTTAGTCTGCGTAGTTAGATTGATCTAGATAACGATTTGTTTCACAGTGTGATCTTCACGTGCCTTAACTAAAGCACTCCCTCTGCCAAATTCGCCTCTAAATTATTTACACATTATTCACTTTGTGTGTTTTTAGGAATCCGCTAGCTTAGTGCAGCTACTAGCTCTTAGCCGGTTTAGCATGGCGGCTTCTCCTATCTCTCCCGCACTTCTCTGCTCTGGGTGTGAAATGTTTAGTTATTCCTCGGCCTCCTTTAGCAGTAATGGTACTTGTAATAAGTGTAGCTTATTTGTAGCTTTGGAGGCCAGGCTGGGCGAATTGGAGACTAGACTCTGCACCTTGGAAAATCCTACATCTAGCCAGGCCCCTGTAGTCGGTGCGGACCAAGGTAGCTTAGCCGCCATTAGCTGCCCCCCAGCAGATCCCGAGCAGCCGGGAAAGCAGGCCGGCTGGGTGACTGTGAGGAGGAAGCGTAGCCCTAAACAGAAGCTCCCTGTACACCACCAACCCGTTCACATTTCTAATCGTTTTTCCCCACTCGGCGACACACCCGCCGAGGAACAAACTCTGGTTATTGGCGACTCTGTTTTGAGAAATGTGAAGTTAGCGACACCAGCAACCATAGTCAGTTGTCTTCCGGGGGCCAGAGCAGGCGACATTGAAGGAAATTTGAAACTGCTGGCTAAGGCTAAAAGTTAATTTGGTAAGATTGTAATTCACGTCGGCAGTAATGACACCCGGTTACGCCAATCGGAGGTCACTAAAATTAACATTGAATCGATGTGTAACTTTGCAAAAACAATGTCAGACTCTGTAGTTTTCTCTGGGCCCCTCCCCAATCGGACCGGGAGTGACATGTTCAGCCGCATGTTCTCCTTGAATTGCTGGCTGTCTGAGTGGTGTCCAAAAAATGAGGTGGGCTTCATAGATAATTGGCAAAGCTTCTGGGGAAAACCTGGTCTTGTTAGGAGAGACGGCATCCATCCCACTTTGGATGGAGCAGCTCTCATTTCTAGAAATCTGGCCAATTTTATTAAACCCTCCAAACCGTGACTACCCAGGGTTGGGACCAGGAAGCAGAGTTGTAGTCTTACACACGTCTCTGCAGCTTCTCTCCCCCTGCCATCCCCCCAATACCCCATCCCCGTAGAGACGGTGCCTGCTCCCAGACTACCAACAACCAGTAAAAATCTATTTAAGCATAAAAATTCAAAAAGAAAAAGTAATATAGCACCTTCAACTGCACCACAGACTAAAACAGTTAAATGTGGTCTGTTAAACATTAGATCTCTCTCTTCTAAGTCGCTGTTAGTAAATGATATAATAATTGATCAACATATTGATTTATTCTGCCTTACAGAAACCTGGTTACAGCAGGATGAATATGTTAGTTTAAATGAGTCAACACCCCCGAGTCACACTAACTGTCAGAATGCTCGTAGTACGGGCCGAGGGGGAGGATTAGCAGCAATCTTCCACTCCAGCTTATTAATTAATCAAAAACCCAGACAGAGCTTTAATTCATTTGAAAGCTTGACTCTTAGTCTTGTCCATCCATATTGGAAGTCCCAAAAACCAGTTTTATTTGTTATTTATCGTCCACCTGGTAGTTACTGTGAGTTCCTCTGTGAATTTTAAGACCTTTTGTCTGACTTAGTGCTTAGCTCAGATAAGATAATTATAGTGGGCGATTTTAACATCCACATAGATGCTGAGAATGACAGCCTCAACACTGCATTTAATCTATTATTAGACTTAATTGGCTTTGCTCAAACTGTAAACCCACCACTTTGATCATACTTTAGATCTTGTTTTGACTTATGGTATGGAAATTGAAGACTTAACAGTATTCCCTGAAAACCCCCTTCTGTCTGATCATTTCTAAATAACGTTTACATTTACTTTAATGGACTACCCAGCAGTGGGGAATAAGTTTCATTACAGTAGAAGTCTTTCGGAAAGCGCTGTAACTAGGTTTAAGGATATGATTCCTTCTTTATGTTCTCCAATGCCATATACCAACACAGTGCAGAGTAGCTACCTAAACTCTGAGTGAGATTATCTCGTCAATAGTTTTACATCCTCATTGAGTACAACCTCGGATGCTGTAGCTCCTCTGAAAAAGAGAGCTTTAAATCAAATCAAATCAATTTTATTTATATAGCGCCAAATCACAACAAACAGTTGCCCCAAGGCGCCTTATATTGTAAGGCAAGGCCATACAATAATTACAGAAAAACTAACGGTCAAAACGACCCCCTGTGAGCAAGCACTTGGCAACAGTGGGAAGGAAAAACTCCCTTTTAACAGGAACAAACCTCCAGCAGAACCAGGCTCAGGGAGGGGCAGTCTTCTGCTGGGACTGGTTGGGGCTGAGGGAGAGAACCAGGAAAAAGACATGCTGTGGAAGGGAGCAGAGATCAATCACTAATGATTAAATGCAGAGTGGTGCATACAGAGCAAAAAGAGAAAGAAACACTCAGTGCATCATGGGAACCCCCCAGCAGTCTAAGTCTATAGCAGCATAACTAAGGGATGGTTCAGGGTCACCTGATCCAGCCCTAACTATAAGCTTTAGCAAAAAGGAAAGTTTTAAGCCACAAGAGAGGACCCTGAAAGCTGAAGGCTCTGCCTCCCATTCTACTTTTACAAACCCTAGGAACTACAAGTACAATAACTTCAGTTTTATCTGAGTTTAAAAGCAAGAAATTAGAGGTCATCCATGTCTTTATGTCTGTAAGACAATCCTGCAGTTTAGCTAATTGGTGTGTGTGGTCCTAGCACAGAACCTTGTGGAACTCCATAATTAACCTTAGTCTGTGAAGATTCCCCATTTACATGAACAAATTGAACATGAACAATTTGTTCATGTTCAATTTGTCAATAAATTGACAAATTGTATTGACAAATTTACAATTTGTAAATCAGAAGTGCCTAACTCCGTGGTATAACTCACAAACTCGCAGCTTAAAGCAGATAACCCGTAAGTTGGAGAGGAAATGGCGTCTCACTAATTTAGAAGATCTTCACTTAGCCTGGAAAAAGAGTCTGTTGCGCTATAAAAAAAGCCCTCCATAAAGCTAGGACATCTTACTACTCATCAGTAATCGAAGAAAATAAGAACAACCCCAGGTTTCTTTTCAGCACTGTAGCCAGGCTGACAGATTCAGAGCTCTATTGAGCTGAGTATTCCTTTAACTTTAACTAGTAATGACTTCATGACTTTCTTTGTTAATAAAATTTTAACTATTAGAGAAAAAATTACTCATAACCATCCCAAAGACATATCGTTATCTTTGGCTGCTTTCAGTAATGCTGGTATTTGGTTAGACTCTTTCTCTCCTGTCTGTCTGAGTTATTTTCATTAGTCACTTCCTCCAAACCATCAACATGTCTATTAGACCCCATTCCTACCAGGCTGCTCAAGGAAGCCCTACCATTAATTAATGCTTCGATCTTAAATATGATCAATCTATCTTTATTAGTTGGCTATGTACCACAGGCTTTTAAGGTGGCAGTAATTAAACCATTACTTAAAAAGCCATCACTTGACCCAGCTATCTTAGCTAATTATAGGCCAATCTCCATCCTTCCTTTTCTCTCAAAAATTCTTGAAAGGGTAGTTGTAAAACAGCTAACTGATCATCTGCAGAGGAATGGTCTATTTGAAGAGTTTCAGTCAGGTTTCAGAATTCATCATAGTACAGAAACAGCATTAGTGAAGGTTACGAATGATCTTCTTATGGCCTCAGACAGTGGACTCATCTCTGTGCTTGTCCTGTTAGACCTCAGTGCTGCTTTTGATACTGTTGACCATAAAATTTTATTATATAGATTAGAGCATGCCATAGGTATTAAAGGCACTGCGCTGCGGTGGTTTGAATCATATTTATCTAATAGATTACAGTTTGTTCATGTAAATGGGGAGTCTTCTTCACAGACTAAGGTTAATTATGGAGTTCCACAAGGTTCTGTGCTAGGACCAGTTTTATTCACTTTATACATGCTTCCCTTAGGCAGTATTATTATCTATCCATGAAGCCAGAGGACACACACCAATTAGCTAAACTGCAGGATTGTCTTACAGACATAAAGACATGGATGACCTCTAATTTCCTGCTTTTAAATTCAGATAAAACTGAAGTTATTGTACTTGGCCCCACAAATCTTAGAAACATGGTGTCAGGCTCCTCTCCTGTGGAACCAGCTCCCAATTCGGATCAGGAAGACAGACACCCTCTCTACTTTTAAGATTAGGCTTAAAACTTTCCTTTTTGCTAAAGCTTATAGTTAGGGCTGGATCAGGTGACCCTGAACCATCCCTTAGTTATGCTGCTATAGACTTAGACTGCTGGGGGGTTCCCATGATGCACTGAGTGCTTCTTTCTCTTTTTTCTCTGTATGCACCACTCTGCATTTAATCATTAGTGATTGATCTCTGCTGTCTTCCACAGCATGTCTTTTTCCTGATTCTCTCCCCTCAGCCCCAACCAGTCCCAGCAGAAGACTGCCCCTCCCTGAGCCTGGTTCTGCTGGAGGTTTATTCCTGTTAAAAGGGAGTTTTTCCTTCCCACTGTTGCCAAGTGCTTGCTCATAGGGGGTCGTTTTGACTGTTGGGGTTTTTCTGTGATTATTGTATGGCTTTTGCCTTGCAATATAAATTGATTTGATTTGATTTCTACCCCCACAGCAGCACTCACAATCCGGCTTGTGTTTCTACCATGCAACGTTCGGAGCCACCAACGTACAGTGTACAGTTATGTAGATTTGCATGCAGTAGCTCAGTGTAGCACAGACTCACATGCAGAAGTGCAGACTTGCTTAAAACGGCATGCTTTCTGCATCCACTGCTTTACACAGAAAAAGTTAAGCATGTTTAATTTCTTGCCTCCCCCTCGCATACCCCTCCGCATACTTCTGCGTTGGGGAGCAAAAACACGGCACTGAGCTTCGTAGAGCTGCATAATTCAGCATAGTACAGTGGGGAAAATAAGTATTTGATCCCCTGTCAGTTTTGCAGGTTTTCCCACCTACAAAGAATGGAGAGGTCTGTAATTTTTATCGTAGGTACTCTTCAACTGTGAGAGACAGAATCTAAAAAAGTCCACAATATCACATTGTATGATTTTTAAACAATTAATCTGCATTTTATTGCATAAAATAAGTATTTGACCCCCTACCAACCAGCAAGAATTCTGGCTCACACAGACCTGTTAATTTTTCTTTAAGAAGTCCTCTTATTCTGCACTCTTTACCTGTATTAATTGCACCTGTTTGAACTTGTTACCTGTATAAAAGACACCTGTTCACACACTCAATCAATCACACTCCAACCTGTCCACCATAGCCAAGACCAAAGAGCTGTCTAAGGACACCAGGGACAAAACTGTAGACCTGCACATGGCTGGGATGGACTACAGGACAACAGGCAAGCAGCTTGGTAGAAGACAACAACTGTTATGATTATTTATTAGAAAATGGAAGAAACACAAGATGACTGTCAATCTCCCTCGGTCTGGGATTCCATGCAAGATCTCACTTTGTGGGGTAAGTATGATTCTGAGAAAGCTCAGAACTACACAGGAGGATCTGGTCAATGACCTGAAGAGAGCTGGGACCACAGTCACAAAGATTACATTAGTAACACATGATGACGGTTTAATATCTTGCAGGGCAGCAAGGTCCCCCTGCTCACGCCAGCACATGTCCACGTCTGTTTGAAGTTCACCAGTGACCATCTGGATGATCCAGAGGAGGCATGGGAGAAGGTCATGTGGTCAGATGAGACCAAAATAGAGCTTCTTGGAATCAACTCCACTTACCATGTTTAGAGGATGAGAACAACCCCAAGAAAACCGTCCCAACCGTGAAGCATGGGGGTGGAAACATCATACTCTGGGGGTGCTCTTCTGCAAAGGGGATAGGACGACTGCACCGTATTGAAGGGAGCATGGATGGGGTCATGTATTGCAAGATTTTGGCAAACAACCTCCTTCCCTCAGTAAGAGCATTGAAGATGGGTCATGGCTGGGTCTTCCAGCATGACAATGACCCCAAACATACAGCCAGGGAACTAAGGAGGGGCTCCGTAAGAAGCATTTCAAGGTCCTGGAGTGGCCTGGCCAGTCTCCAGACCTGAATGCAATAGAAAATCTTTGGCGGGAGCTGAAACTCCAAACCTGATAGATTTGGAGAAGATCTGTATGGAGGAGTGGACCAAAATCCCTGTTCCCTGTTGCAGTGTGTGAAAACCTGGTCAAGAACTACAGGAAACGTCTGACCTCTGTAATGGCAGACAGATGTGGCTGTACCAATTGTTAAGCTCTGTTTTTCTAGGGGGTCAAATACTTATTTTATGCAATAAAATGCAAATTAATTATTTAAAACTCATACAATGTGATTTACTGGATTTTTTTTTTTTAGATTCTGTCTCTCACAGTTGAAGTGTACCTACGATAAAAATTACAGACCTCTCCATTCTTTGTAGGTGGGAAAACCTGCAAAACTGACAGGCGGTCAAATAATTATTTTCCACACTGTAGGTATGCCACAATATGTAACTCTACGTTTGCGCCGGTGTAAAGGGCTAAAGGGGCTTTAAGTTATGGCCTGAGAACGCAAACGCTTTGTGCCATGACAAGAAAATGTACTTATTTTAAAAGTTGAAAGAGTCATTCACGTCAGCATTTACCACAGGCGTCAGTCGATTCATCAGCGTTCTGCACATGATGAGAATAAATCCCACGATCCACCAAGACAAAAAATAAAATAAAATAAAAATATGTTAAATTTCACAGTTTGGGCTCCATGTGGAGCTGAGAGGCCACGCAACAGTGTATGCATTCTTAATGATGTGCTCATCAGTGTATGTGTTCCACCAAGCAAAAGGGTTCTGCCACTGATGGAAACGCAAACCAAGCCAGACTTAACCGTAGTGACCCGCACCACACCGTGCAGTACCCACCTGGACCACTTAGTGGAAACGAGGCTGTCAGCATACACTGGATAAATCGTCATGTTGTGACAGCTGCATAATGTATTTGACATATCCAGCGCATTTGGTGCATTTTTCATACGTCTGCATACATTGGCTAAATCGTCATGGTGCGACAGGGCCCTAATATTTTAGTAGTCTCTTATAATAAACATATTTGTATCTATTGCAGTATCAGCCAAATTGATGGTGACATTTTATGTTTACCTGAGCATCCTTGGCATGTGCACATTTAGGGTTATGTGCGAGTGTCTGTGTTTTGGAGGGTGGGGTGCAGACAGGAATTTCATCATAGCACATTGGACATTAAAACAATAATACTAAAATAAAATATTCCAAGTAGTAATCAATAATTTATTCACAAATTTTAACTATGTATATGAGTTTCAAGCATTTCCTTCATTTTTGATCTTAAATCTGACCATGACATGAAATTCCTCATATATAAAAACACATTACATTCAGGTTTTTACTTTGTTTAGTCAAAAAGAGAAGCATTTAATTAGATTTAAGCTTGGTGGTGGTGGTGGTGGCCATATTGGGTTTCTTAATTTTGAGGCATTATGGGACATTTTGGAGCCTGGAATACAGCAGCTTTGAATTCAGCAGCCTTGAATAATACTAAAAATATTGTAGGCCAAAGGTTGACATGATTTGCCTTCAGAAAAATGACGCAGGCTATGAATCACGCTTCTATTTTTGGCCACCGCACTGCTGTTACCTATGACTATTTCTTCATTGCCATTATCCTAACAAACCACAGACCTAAGACATGGCAGGCTTTTGAGGAATCATGGTGTGATCTGTGAGTTTAAAGTAAAAACTGTCTTGGTCGCCATTTTTACCCAAGGCCAACATGGACATCGGTTATTGCGAAGGCCTGCCATCCTGTGCGTACCTCTGTCTGTGTTCAGCATAATTCTATTACTGCCACAGTCTTCAAATTCACAGGGAATCTTCTTGGGACACAGACCTTGGACAAGTTCAAAGATGGCTAACCTTGACATATTTTAAGAGGTATTTGTTGAAAAGTCACAGTCTGTTTGAAACTGTTCTTTGTTTTTGAGTGGCAGTTTTGCTTTGTGTTTATATGCACGTCTCTCATATTTGATGTAAAAGCTTGTGAGAAATAAACACTTCTAAAACTGAAAATACCATTTTTGGAACCTAATAACACCTCAGAACTTATTTTGCAGATGTTAGCATGGTGACGTCACAGGCTGGTAGCTAGCTACAAAACTCTGTTTCGTTTGTGTGTAAATATATCCTCTTTGTCATATATTATGTAAAAGCTAGTGAGAAATAAACACTTCTAAAAACTGAAAAACTGTTTTTGTAAGCTGATAATACATTTTGTGGCGTTAGCGTGCACGCTAATTTTGGCTAACTCAAAGCCAGTGGTGGGCACAGCTAACCAAAAAGGGTTAGCCGCTAATCCACTAACTGAAAAGTTAACTTTTATAATGCTAAACCGATAAACCACAAAAAAAAAAAAAAAAATAGCAGAAGCTACAGCTAACCATAGATGGCAGTGTTCGATGCATTTTGACCCATCTACTGGATGGCAGTGTAAACAGCGTCCACCCAAATATCACATGGCCATTGAGCTGAATCACAGTTAAACAGAATTTTCAGTTTTGCAAATGCCTTTTTTTCTACAAGTGAAAAAAATGACATATTTTACAAATACACATTTTTTTGTAAAAACCAACACACATTACAGTAACCTGTGTGTTGGTTATTACATATAATAAATCAACCTATTAGTGAAGAGAGGGGACTCAATTTGTTTTTGGTATCTGTGTGTGTTAATGTTCAAACTTTCAGAATTATTGCCATCCATCCATCCATCATCTTCCACTTTCTCCAGAGTCGGGTCGCGGGGGCAGCAGCTCATGCAAAGCCGAGGCGTTCCCAAGCCGAGAGACGTAGTCCCTCCAGCGTATCCTGGGTCTTCTCCGGGGCCTCCTTCCAATGGGATGTGCCGGAACACCTCTCCAGTGAGGCGTCCAGGGGGCATCCGGAAAAGATGCCCGAGCCACCTCAGGTGGCTTCTTTGACGTGGAGGAGCAGCGGCTCGACTCCAAGCTCCTCCCGAGTGAATTCTTGAGCTCAGAATTATTGCATTATTTTAAATTAAAAGTTATGTGTTATGTGTAAAAATGACAGTTAACATTAATCGAGATAAACTATCCGGATAAATTTGGTTTATAATTCAAAACCACAAGTCAAACCTGCTTTGCTTCTCATGACTTCTGCCTCACATCTGGACCACTGTATGTTGAATGTAAATTTTTTTTTTTTTTTTTTTGTAAGCGTTCTGGCAGCCAGGCCCCTTCTTCTGGGGTAGATTTGAGCTCAGCTCCTCACAGTTACCTGACTGCTGCAAAATACGTAGCAGACAGTAACCAACATGTATGATTTTAGGGTTTACAAAGGTTTTTGGCTGCTATGCCAGCCAAAAATGTTAGAAAACTAAGTTAGCGGAATTAAGTTTAACTGAAGCTAATTGGTCCACTGATGGTTTTTGAAGTTAGCTCAAAAGCTAATCTGTCAACAAAAAAGTTAGCTTTGCTAATTAGCCCACCACTGCTCAAAGCTAACTTCCTATGGAGTTAAATTTGTCTCAATACCAGCAAATGCACAGAGGGTGATCTACAAATATTCCTTGATTTGCAGAAGTTCCACTTTTGTTAAAAGCTCATGTACATGCACACGCAAAGCCTCCTGCAGATGCTGTTAAAATGTAAATATTGTTTTTGATTAATAGAGGGCCTTTCTTGAATATGTACAAATTGTGTAAGACAACAGGATCTTAATAATTAATCAAACAACTGCAAATCATAAAGAACACAAGGCTCCTATGGCCGAGGGTATTTTAGCATTGCGTTATGTTTTTAAATGCATTCCAGCCTTTCTTGCGTGCCTGAACAGTCTCCAGATATTTTACGTCATTGACTCACTTCTCGTCTTATTGTCTGCCTTTCTGCCGATTCCTCGTTTTATTTATTTGGCCACCTGTGGCTTCATCCTTTTGTTGACTATTTTATTATTGAAAGTACTTGTTTTTTTAAGGGTCAAATCCAAGCTTCAGCTTTCTCTTGCCTGTTAACAGCTGGTGTCATATGAAAGTGCTTTGATTTTTAGCCTCTTTACGTATTCTGAATAATGGCTAAATGGCATTTTCAGCTGCACACGGTAACCAAAGACATCACATTGTTGTGGAAAAAGATGCATTGAAACCTGCTTCAATTATAATTTTTTTTCCATTGTGATGTTTTTCCAGTGTGATGTTGAAGCCTCAGTTTTGTGTGTCTCTCTTTTTGGCAGTTTGTCTGGATGGTGTGTAGAGAAGTGTGTACTTAATTGGGTCCCCCAACATCATGGAATAAATTTACCCTCACACTGCTTTCTAAATGTTACACTTATGGCTTACTGCTGTGTGTAAAAGTTTATCTTCTCTCTGGCTGCACGGCTATGTGGTACAAATTATGGCTGTTCATCAAAACGGACACTGCAGAGGTGCATTTAAAGTGAACTGAGCCAGAACTGGAATTATGTTGACAATGCTGGATGTTCAGATTTGTTTGCTAAATAATTTGTGTGTGTGGGGGGGGATGTTTGGCAGGCAGACGCAGTGCTCCTGTTGCTATATCTGATAAAATTCTGATTCCCTTTTCTTCAAAAACACTGTGTGTAATCTGCTTGGATGTGGTTCCGCAGGCAAAACCTTTGTTGATTTCAATCAGTATTCCATAGATTGGGGTTTTATTTTGGTCTAGATGAGTGTTTAACCAGATCCTTACTCTGGATGGCATTACCCTGACCTCTAGTAGTACTGTGAGAAATCTTGGAGTCATTTTTGATCAGGATATGTCCTTCAATGCGCATATTAAGCAAATATGTATGGACTGCTTTTTTGCATTTGTGCAATATCTCTAAAATTAGAAAGGTCTTGTCTCAGAGTGATGCCGAAAAACTAATTCATGAATTTATTTCTTCTAGGCTGGACTATTGTAATTCATTATCAGGTTGTCCTAAAAGTTCCCTGAAAAGCCTTCAGTTAATTCAAAATGCTGCAGCTAGAGTACTGACAGGGACTAGAAGGAGAGAGCATATCTCACCCATATTGGCCTCCTGTTAATTCTAGAAAAGAATTTAAAATTCTTCTTCTTACAAGGTTTTGAATAATCAGATCCCATCTTATATTAAGGACCTAATAGCACCATATCACCCCAATAGAGCGCTTCGCTCTCAGACTGCAGGCTTACTTGTAGTTCCTAGGGTTTTTAAGAGGAGAATGGGAGGCAGAGCCTTCAGCTTTCAGGCTCCTCTCCTGTGGAACCAGCTCCCAATTCGGATCAGGGAGACAGACACCCTCTCTACTTTTAAGATTAGGCTTAAAACTTTCCTTTTTGCTAAAACTTATAGTTAGGGCTGGATCAGGTGACCCTGAACCATCCCTTAGTTATGATGCTATAGACTTAGACTGCTGGGGGGTTCCCGTGATGCACTGAGTGTTTCTTTCTCTTTTTGCTCTGTATGCACCACTCTGTATTTAATCATTAGTGACTGATCTCTGCTCTCTTCCACAGCATGTCTTTTTTCTGATTCTCTCCCCTCAGCCCCAACCAGTCCCAGCAGAAGACTGCCTGTCCGTGAGCCTGGTTCTGCTGTAGGTTTCTTCCTGTTAAAAGGGAGTTTTTCCTTCCCACTGTCACCAAGTGCTTGCTCACAGGGGGTCATTTTGACCGTTGGGGTTTTTCTGTAATTATTGTATGGCTTTTGCCTTACAATATAAAGCGCCTTGGGGTAACTGTTGTGATTTGGCGCTATATAAATAAAATTGATTTGTTTTCTCTGCACCAGTGTGCATATAGTTATACGTGCAGTCTGTTTTCAGTAAAAATGCATGCTGTGATGATGTTGCATGCAATGTACAAAATTGAACCCCCTCCAGAAACAAATCACATATAGTGAAAGAAATGTTCTGTCATAATAAAAATTTGTACATTTCATACATTAAGTCTACTTCAGTAAAATAAAAAAGGAAAAAGTAAAGGAAAATTGTTCAAGTGGAACATCATAGTGGCGGCGCGTGCATGCCATAAACACATCCGATGACCTTTTTTGATGCAATTATTGATTATAGAGTGCCGAGGGGAAGTGAAGGGGCAGAATGTTACGTTACTAAGGAAACAAGGCTTGACACGCTCAGGGAATCGAGCACAGCTGCATACCTATTTCCGTTTTGTTTAAATCCTGGCCGGTGAGCTTTAAATCAAAGTAAATCTGTGTCTGCGAGCCCGCTCCACCTGCCCGTTGGTCTGGGGATGGAATCCAGACGAGAGACTGACCGAAGCCCCCAAGGCAGCACAGAATGCCTTCCAGACCTGACATGTAAACTGGGGTCCTCGGTCCGACACGATGTCCAGGGGGATGCCATGCAGTCAGAACACATGGTGGATCAGGAGGTTTGCAGTCTCCAGCGCCGAGGGTAACTTGGGCAGGGCCAGGAAGTGTGCTGCCTTTGAAAACTGGTCCAGGATGGTGAGAATGACTGTTTCCGCTTGAGGGAGGCAATCCGGTGATGAAATCCAGGCAGATGTGGGACCATGGTCGACCAGGTGTGGGAAGCGGACGAAGAACACCAGATGGCTGTTGGTGAGATTAGTTCGGGCACAGATGGTGCAGGCGTTGACAAACTCACGGGTGCTTGCTTAGAGAGATGGCCACCAGAAATGCTGCTGAACAAGGTGTATGGTTCTGTGAATGCTGGGATGACAGGAGAATTTGGAGGAATGAACAAAGTGTAGGACATCAGATCTGGCTGAGGGGGGCACAAATAGGCAGCCGGGAGGTCCCCCTCCAGGGTCAGGATGAGTTCTTTGGGCCTCCCGGATGACTCGCTCAATGTCCCAGGTGAGGGCGCCTACAACCCTGTGGCTGGGAAGGATGTAATCTGGTGTAGGGGAGTAGTCCTCAGGAGCAAACTGGTGAGACAAGGCATCAGGTTTTACATTCTTGGAACCAGGTCTGTAGGTGAGGGTGAAGTTAAATCTGCCAAAAAAATAAAGACCACCTGGCCTGTCTGGAATTGAGTCTCTTAGCATTTTGAATGTAAGCCAGGTTTTTATGATCAGTCCAAACAACAAATGGAATTGATGCACCTTCCAGCCAGTGTCTCCACTCCTCCAGCGCCTCCTTCATGGCCAAAAGTTCCTGGTCACCAACATAGTTGCACTCAGCGGGAGAGAGCTGCCGGGAAAAAAAAAGCACAAGGGTGCAATAGATTGTCGCCCTCAGCCCACTGGGAGAGAACAGCCCCGATCCCGATGTCGGAGGCGTCGACCTCCACAACGAACTGGTGGTCCAGATCGAGTTGAATGAGGATAGGAGCTGTGGTAAACCCATGTTTAATAGACCGAAAGGCTTGTTTCGCTTCAGTGGACCAATGAAAACTAGACTTGGAAGAAGTGAGTTTATGGAGAGGGGCAGCTACTTGACTAAAGTTATGTATTGAACGATGGTAAAAATGAACAAATCCTAGGAACTGTTGAAGTTGTTTGCGATTGTAGGGAGGTGGCCACTTCACTGTGTGTGTTCAAATATGAACCCTAGGAAGGACACAGAGGTCTGATGGAAGGCACATCTCTCAGCTTTGACGAAGAGGCTATTCCAGGGAGACGTTTTAACACTAGACGGACATGTTGAATGTATTCTGGCAGGTTCTTAGAAAAGATGAGAATGTCGTCTAAGTAGACAAAAACAAAACGATTAAGAAAATCATGGAGGACATCGTTAACCAAAGCTTGAAAGATGACGGGAGCATTAGTGAGACTGAAGGGCATAAGATATTCAAAATGCCCCAAGGGTGTGTTAAATGCAGTCTTCCACTCATCTCCCTCTTTGATACGGACTAGGTGGTAAGCATTTCTAAGATCTAGTTTGGAAAAGATAGCTGCTCCACGCAGAGAGTCAAAGGCGGAGTCTAATAGAGGCAAAGAATGCCAGTTACGAACTGTTATGGTATTTAACCCACGGAAATCAATGCAGGGATGGAGGGTCCCGTCCTTCTCCACAAAAAAGAAGCCTGCCCCTAAGGGCGAGGAGGAGGGACAAATAAGACCTGCTGCCAGGGAGACTTGAATATAATGCTCCATTGATTCCCTCTCTGGGCGCGACAGATTGTACAGGTGTCTGGAAAGAAGCTCCACGCCCAGAAGCAAATCGATGGAACAGTCATACAGTCGATGAGGAGGCAATGATAGCGCACAGCTCTTACTAAAGACTTCTTGGAAGTCATGGTGCTCTTTAGGAGCTATAGAGAGGTCTATGGGGGAAATGATAGACTCCCTGGAATTCTGGGTGGGTGGAACTGACGGACGGACAAAACGGAGATGACAAGCTTCGCTCCACCGGGAAATGGACCCGGTCGGCCAATCAACGTCCGGATTGTATAAGATTAACCAGGGGTGCCCTAAAACAATCAGTGGAGTGGATGTGTAAACAAAACAATTGCTTGCCTCTACTGGTGGTTGGCTCACTGCGGTATTGTATCACTTCCTGTTCTGGAGCACAGCGGTGTTTTGCTGTATCTGTTAGCTGTTTAATCTGCGCAGTTAGATTGATCTAGTTACCTAGATAACGATTTGTTTCACAGTGTAATCTTCACATGCCTTAACTAAAGCACTGCCTCTGCTGAATCACCTCAATTATTTACACATTATTCACTTTGTGTGTTTTTAGGAATCCGCTAGCTTAGCGCAGCTACTAGCTCTTAGCCGGTTTAGCATGGCGGCTTCTCCTGTCTCTCCTGAACTTTTCTGCTCTGGGTGTGAAATGTTTAGTTATTCCTCGGCCTCCTTTAGCAGTAATGGTACTTGTAATAAGTGTAGCTTATTCGTAGCTTTGGAGGCCAGGCTGGGCGAATTGGAGACTCGGCTCCACACCGTGGAAAATTCTACAGCTAGCCAGGCCCCTGTAGTCGGTGCGGACCAAGGTAGCTTAGCTGCCGTTAGTTTCCCTCTGGCAGATCCCGAGCAGCCGGGAAAGCAGGCCGACTGGGTGACTGTGAGGAGGAAGCGTAGTTCTAAACAGAAGCCCCGTGTACACCGCCAACCCGTTCACATTTTTAACAGTTTTTCCCCACTCGACGACACCCGCCGAGGATCAAACTCTGGTTATTGGCGACTGTTTTGAGAAATGTGACGTTAGCGACACCAGCAACCATAGTCAATTGTCTTCCGGGGGCCAGAGCAGGCGACATTGAAGGAAATTTGAAACTGCTGGCTAAGGCTAAGCGTAAATTTGTTAAGATTGTAATTCACGTCAGCAGTAATGACACCCGGTTACGCCAATCGGAGGTCACTAAAATTAACATTGAATCGGTGTGTAACTTTGCAAAAACAAAGTCGGACTCTGTAGTTTTCTCTGGGCCCCTCCCCAATCGGACCGGGAGTGACATGTTTAGCAGCATGTTCTCCTTGAATTGCTGGCTGTCTGAGTGGTGTCCAAAAAATGAGGTGGGCTTCATAGATAATTGGCAAAGCTTCTGGGGAAAACCTGGTCTTGTTAGGAGAGACGGCATCCATCCCACTTTGATCTTAAATATGATCAATCTATCATTATTAGTTGGCTATGTACCACAGGCTTTTAAGGTGGCAGTAATTAAACCATTACTTAAAAAGCCATCACTTGACCCAGCTATCTTAGCTAATTATAGGCCAATCTCCAACCTTCCTTTTCTCAAAAATTCTTGAAAGGGTAGTTGTAAAACAGCTAACTGATCATCTGCAGAGGAATGGTCTATTTGAAGAGTTTCAGTCAGGTTTTAGAATTCATCATAGTACAGAAACAGCATTAGTGAAGGTTACAAATGATCTTATGGCCTCAGACAGTGGACTCATCTCTGTGCTTGTTCTGTTAGACCTCAGTGCTGCTTTTGATACTGTTGACCATAAAATTTTATTACAGAGATTAGAGCATGCCATAGGTATTAAAGGCACTGCGCTGGTTTGAATCATATTTATCTAATAGATTACAATTTGTTCATGTAAATGGGGAATCTTCTTCACAGACTAAGGTTAATTATGGAGTTCCACAAGGTTCTGTGCTAGGACCAATTTGATTCACTTTATACATGCTTCCCTTAGGCAGTATTATTAGACGGCATTGCTTAAATTTTCATTGTTACGCAGATGATACCCAGCTTTATCTATCCATGAAGCCAGAGGACACACACCAATTAGCTAAACTGCAGGATTGTCTTACAGACAAAGACATGGATGACCTCTAATTTCCTGCTTTTAAACTCAGATAAAACTGAAGTTATTGTACTTGGCCCCACAAATCTTAGAAACATGGTGTCTAACCAGATCCTTACTCTGGATGGCATTACCCTGACCTCTAGTAATACTGTGAGAAATCTTGGAGTCATTTTTGATCAGGATATGTCATTCAAAGCGCATATTAAACAAATATGTAGGACTGCTTTTTTGCATTTACACAATATCTCTAAAATTAGAAAGGTCTTGTCTCAGAGTGATGCTGAAAAACTAATTCATGCATTTATTTCCTCTAGGCTGGACTATTGTAATTCATTATTATCAGGTTGTCCTAAAAGTTCCCTGAAAAGCCTTCAGTTAATTCAAAATTCTGCAGCTAGAGTACTAACGGGGACTAGAAGGAGAGAGCATATCTCACCCATATTGGCCTCTTCATTGGCTTCCTGTTAATTCTAGAATAGAATTAAAAATTCTTCTTCTTACTTATAAGGTTTTGAATAATCAGGTCCCATCTTACCTTAGGGACCTCATAGTACCATATCACCCCAATAGAGCGCTTCGCTCTCAGACTGCAGGCTTACTTGTAGTTCCTAGGGTTTGTAAGAGTAGAATGGGAAGCAGAGCCTTCAGCTTTCAGGCTCCTCTCCTGTGGAATCAGCTCCCAATTCAGATCAGGGAGACAGACACCCTCTCTACTTTTAAGATTAGGCTGAAAACTTTCCTTTTTGCTAAAGCTTATAGTTAGGGCTGGATCAGGTGACCCTGAACCATCCCTTAGTTATGCTGCTATAGACTTAGACTGCTGGAGGGTTCCCATGATGCACTGAGTGTTTCTTTCTCTTTTTGCTCTGTATGCACCACTCTGCATTTAATCATTAGTGATTGATCTCTGCTCCCCTCCACAGCATGTCTTTTTCCTGGTTCTCTCCCTCAGCCCCAACCAGTCCCAGCAGAAGACTGCCCCTCCCTGAGCCTGGTTCTGCTGGAGGTTTCTTCCTGTTAAAAGGAGTTTTTCCTTCCCACTGTCACCAAGTGCTTGCTCACAGGGGGCCGTTTTGACCGTTGGGGTTTTTACGTAATTATTGTATGGCCTTGCCTTACAATATAAAGCGCCTTGGGGCAACTGTTTGTGATTTGGCGCTATATAAATAAAATTGAAAAACTTGAATAGACTCGTGATGATTACCAGAAACTAGCAATGAGACAGGAACAGTCTGATGAGTTATAGTGGGGAGAGGAGTGCCGTTAAGTGCTGAAACCTGGATAGGGGAGGGTAATTCAATCACAAGAATGTGGGCCTGGTCGACCATGCTAGGATCCAAGAAATTGACATCTGCACCAGAGTCTAAAAGGGCCTGGAGTTTAAATGACTGATTGGAAAAAACAGTGTACGTGGGTGGGTACATGAAGCGTTACCCACTAAAAAAACGAGCGCGGCTCACCAATAGCCCGGGGTCTATTGGCGAGCGTTCTCTTTTGGCCGAACTGGGCATTTGCGAATAATATGTCCTGCAATACAGGCACTCCTCGGCTGACAAGCGCCGTCTACGCTCTTCAGGTGTCAATTGAGCCCTACTGAGAGCTGCATGGGTTCCTCGGTAGGGGGCGCTGTGAGCGCGGGGAATGCATTCCTGGTGGAATGTGGGGAAGAAGGAACAGGGTCCGCCTGCGGAGGAATCTGAGGGAAAGAAACGCGCGCCCTTCGACTTCTCTCCCACCATCTTTCCCTCAAATGATAATTTTAATGGTTAAAGAGATGAGGTCGTCGAGGGATGAGGGAAGATCGCGGACCGCCAGCTCGTCTTTAAGCATCTCGGATAAGCCATTGATAAAAACACTCTGTATTGCTGTGCCGTTCCAGCCCGATTCGGCCGCCAAGATCCGGAATTCAATGGAGTATGCTGCTACACTACAGTTCTCTTGCTTGAGGGTCAACAATCACTGGGAGGCCGCTTGCCCCCGCATCAGATGATCGAAAACTATCTGGAACTCCTGCTTAAACTGGCTAAAAGATGCTAACTCCGGTGACTGCTGCTCCCATAACGCAGTTGCCCACTCCAGGGCCTCCCCCCGAAGCAGGCTAACCAGGTAAGCTATCTTATCTTTATATGTGGTGTACATGGATGGTCTTTGTGAGAAAACAAGCGAACACTGAAGCAAGAATGAAGCACATTTATCTACGGAACCAGTGTATGGGTCGGGGTGACAGAGGAAAGGTTTTTGACGCCGAGATGTTAATGCTACTGTGGGGGCGCTAGCGGCAGCTGGCTCGGCTGACGGCGCTGTTGCTGGGGTGGCTAAAGCTAAGCTATCTGTTAAGCGTTGAGAGAGTACAGAAATGATGGTGCATAGCTGAGATACCTGTGATTCAAGGGATTGCTGTTGACTAGATAAGGTGGACAGAAGTTGCTGTTGTTGACCGAGTAATTGTCTCTGCAAGCCGAGGGCCAGGCGAAGTTGCTCTGCTTCCGCTGAGTCCATTTGGTGGCCGGAAACTCCTATTAGGGAAAAACCCACAAGACAGTTTGTTAGGACCCAAAATGCAGAAAACAGGCTAAAGTACAAAAATATAATGATTTATGGATATATATTGTAAATAGTATAAACCGAGAAGCCAAGCACTGGAGGAGGGAGAGACCGTTGGAGCACACAGGAGACAGGAACATCACACCCAAACACAGTTCGCTCAGAACCAGGACAGGACCAGGTGGCACAATTAAGCTGATGGAACCAGGAGCACTAAGGACACAAGAAACACTAAGTTTATAACATTGAAACATGGAACAGAAAATGCTACAGAGACGAGGCCGAGGCAACTGTAGTTTCCAGTGTCTGAGAGCGTGACGAGAAGAGGTATTTGTACAGGAGGTTGATGAGTGAACAGGTGAATCCAATCAGTTCCAAAGGTGGCTCCAGCAGACACAGGAAGGGAGGGGGAGTGAGGCAGAAAAAGCAGCAAGGTGCAGCAAACAAAGGCAGCATAACACCAATGGTAAATTGGAACCAGTCCTCACAAACACTCTGCTCAAGCAATTAATTCTCTGATTGTGTTCTTACTTCAGGAGCAATCGCATGGGTCTGGGGTCTTCCCCCTTTGCTGTGCTCATTCCTGAAATCCAGGATACTGAGTGTCTGTCAGTCACGATGGTTCAAGGAGGTAGGCCATGAATGCTGGATTCAAATGGTAAATCTTCGGTGTTTAATAACAGGTCAGGTGGGGTTCGGTACACAAAAAGGCAGGGAGACTTTATGATTAATGATGAGTTCATGTGTCTCCTTAAATTGAGTGGAGAGCTGCACAGTGAGGCAGGTGTTTGAAAAATGGAACTTAATGAGCAAATAAACACATCATTTGAGATATTTTTATTATTTAAGGAATGCCAATGTACCGAAACTCCTCACAGTATCTGCATATATATATATATATATATATATATATATATATATATATATATATATATATATATATATATATTTCCAGATTTGTTTTTTTAGATTATGTCTCTCACAGTGGACATGCACCTAAGATGAAAATTTCAGACCCCTCCATGATTTCTAAGTGGGAAAACGTGCAAAACCACAGGGTGTTCAAATACTTATTTTCCTCACTGTATATATAATTTTTTTTTTTTTCTCCATGCACACAGAGCACATCGTCTGATACTGATCTGTTCTGTGAGTCACCTCAGTGTAGCTGACATGTCAGGCCATTTGCGACTTTGAAAGAAGCACTAAAGGATCTCTAAATGTCTGTCTTTTAAAGCCTGATGTGGCTCAGCTGTGAGAGAAGCACTTCAGGGATAAGTGTTCTGCAGAGGAAAAGATTAGTGCTTTATTTCTGTCCTGCAAAGCTCTTTAGCAGTCTTATGTGTCAGACGGTGGGAGAATGAAGTGTGTGTTTATTTGTTCAACACCGTGCCCAGCGATTTGCCCTTCATTACGTACCCGATCGCTGTTGTGTGTGCAACACGTTTCTTCAGCGAGCCCGAGGACAACAGCTGGAAACCGGCGGGGTTTCAGACGCAATAAAGGAATAAAGGAATCGTGGTCAGGATGTTGATCACCATGCTAACAGTGATGTACATGATGGTCAGAGTCATGGAATCGGTAAGAAGATCTCAGTGATTAACAGAAATGACAGGATTTAAATGAGGATGCAAGTTTTATTCTGAATTATTTAGCTAGTTTATGCTTCTTGTTGCTATTGAGATATAATCTCTTTTTTTTAAATCCTGCACAGAAAAATACACTTGTTCCCCCACTGGAGAAGAATTAAAACCCCAAAATCCTGCAAATACAACCCCCATAAATAAATATATATATATATATATATATATATATATATATATATATATAAATATATATATATATATATATATATATATATATATATATATATATATATATATATATATAAATTTTGAGTTAGTGACACTTCATCATATGAGTGTTCATCCAGCTGCACAGCTTTGCTGTTCTTGAATATTATGTTGTATAGAGCATATCTAATTTTTTTTTTTTTTTTATCTCGACACAGCACGTACTGCACTCTAAGAAATGAAACACAGGGGTTTTAAATGTAATTAATACTATTATTTTCAGTATACTTGCAATTGTTAATTTTAGGGATTTAAGTAATAATGTTTCATTTGATTTAATTAATTTCAACTACAATATTGCTTTTCACTTAATTGACAATGTTATGTGGAAAATGTTACCTTAACTTTATTAATTAAATTCAATGTTTTATTTTTTAGAGTGTGTAAACAAAACAAAGTAGCATCTTCAAATTCCACAAAGTCAAATGCAACAAACATACAGTGCTGTCAAACAGTTTGTGTACCTTTGAGCTTTTACACATTTTAATTTGTAATGACATCAAGTTAAAAACAAACAAATAAACAAACAGGCTTCTTTATATTAAAATTTTTAAAATGATGATGTTTTAAACCCATTGTTAAAAAGTAATTTCTATAAAATGACATAAATGAAATAAAAAAAATATGAATCCAAAACAACTAAATCATCACTTTTATGCTCAGTTTTCTGCAGATGAACTTCATTTACATGAATCATTAAGAACTACAAACAGTGTGGTAAATTTGTATAAAGTAGACAGTTCTCAAAAACTGAGACTGTGCAAGAATGGGACGAGTGAGGAAAGCCACCAAAACACCATGACGCCTCTGAAGGAGTTTCTGATTTCTGTGGCTGCGACTGCAGAAACTGTACAAACTAGTTTTCACTGTGAATTTAAAGGATGTCATTTTAGAATTTTTGATGTAAGATGCATGATTTTAAAAAATATTGATGTCGTTACAAAATTATAGTGTAAAACCTCAAAAGATACACACATTTTCAGCAGCACTGCACCTACAAAGAGTTTTAATGTATGATGAACTGAAATGAAAACAGAGATCTAAATCTAAACTGAAAATCTTAAAGCGTTTTTTTTTTCTTTCACAATTTTAAAGACAGCACTGCACCCGTAGAGTACAAACCTCTGCTAACACTATTTCCAATTCCACAAAATATTTTCAAGGTCAAAGTCATGTTATAAGTGGCTTTTCATAAGCTAAAATATAATATAAAATAAAGCTCAAAAGGGCTTTTAAATGCTAAAATCTAATATCTGCTAAATCAGCAATGTGGATCAAACTTAGTCTTTTCATTGAGAGTGCCATTTTGCACCTCATTGTCACAAATGAGTGACTGAGGTACTTTTGACTGAGATATAATGCAAAATCTACACCAAATGGACTTTTCAATATTAAATTCAAATGTCCAGAAAATCCACAATTCGAATCAGATCCAGATCAAACTTTGTCAGGTGATAGTGTCAGTCTGCACCTCACTTTTCAAATATGAGGGTGATTGGGGCATGTTTGGTTAAGATATAATGTAAAATATACATTAATTGGGATTTTCAATGTTAAATTTAAATAGACACAAAATCTGTAATCTGGATCAGATCCAGATTAAACTTTGTCAGTTGATAAAGAATACCATCCTACATACTGCTATCAAATATGAAAACAATCCAATCTTTTTTGACAGAGTTATAAATTCTGGATGCGGATGAAATCTGCCTTACATACTCCATACATAATTCATACATAATACATACTCACTCTATGCGCTGTATATCTGCCGTTAACCGCTGATATCCGCAACTGATGGGGATTTGCGGCTTGGCAGCGGACTGGGACAGTGTGTAAAACAGATATATTGCGTGCCTTTCATGTCCACATCACAAACTAAAATATGTTGTAGTGAATGCATACAAATTGGCCACGAATAAAGCATTTTTATTACATCTGCTTTGCAGCTGATTTGCGGATAATCTGTGAATGCATAACAAACACGTCACGTAAACCCAAAGTATTATATGTGGCAGAAAGCGACATACCTGCCAGTCAGTGCCAGTCCGGCTGTGTAGATCCACAAAGACGTAGCTGCTGGAATCGGGTCTCCTCCAGGACTTTTATTTAACACCAACAAAAAGAAGAGTTGCTGTTTAGCCACAACTCACGCTGAAGTCTGTTTTCTGTGACACTCTCAAAAATAAAAAAAAACACAGTCTCACACCCAAAGCGGCTTTCCCCCTCCCGCTCCCCAAACTCATGAACAAACCCTCGCATGACAACATGAACAACTCTGTGATCAACTTGTCCAAGTCCAGCAAATGCTCCAGAGGCTGTATTGTTGGTGTGAATAGTGATGCCGAAAGGAGCGAGTGTGCTTATTTTATGACCGCAATGCAGATGCCGTGCACGCGCAACATGTGCGCGATGCATTCATAATACACCCGTAATACTGCCGTGATAATATCAATGTGTCCGATCAGTTTCCTCACTACATGCGTTATATAACCATGATTGTTCATCATATATTCGCTATATATTATTAATATATCCGTAATTCATATTGGGACATTTGTCATTTTTGGCCATTTTTGTTGCGGACGAGAACGAACGCCCGAAATTTGTATACTCAGTTCATGCGCAATTAATCCTCTCCCCAGTGGGACACGGCCCTAAAGACAAACAACCTCACTAAAAATACTACGCTTTGTACAGCTGTCTCACCAAACATTAGTGACATAATCAAACTTTAAACCTGTAGAAATATTTGTTAGAAAGCTGAGGTAGAAATGGGGAAATAATGGCCGACCATTAGGACAGTCCGAATTTTGACTTTTATCCCTTGTTTGTAACATTATAAGAAGACAATGCTAAGAAATTCTAATATTGGCACCTATTTATTATTATTCCTTTCTATTTTATTAATTCATTGTACAATGTGCCACCTACGCTTTTTGTTGCTTTGAATTCATTTATATGTAGTTGGTTATTTAATCCATTCAGTTTGACTATTAATTGGTGCAGAGTTCTGTTGGAGCACAAACATGATAATTTACTCAACTATGTCTATAATTTATGACATTTTATCAAATAATACCAATAAAAGATGTTAAGTAAAATAAAAAGGCCAAAAGTCAAACCTGTGGTGCAAGTTTATAGAAGGTGAAGCAATAAAAAGTAACCGATTTGAAACGGCTCACAATCATCAACAAAATGAACCTGCATTTTTTGAACCCACAGATTTTGTCTCTATTTTATTTATTTATTTATTTATTTATTTTTAGTTTTAGAAAACACACAGTCAGAAACTATCACATGACCTCCACCCTGATAAACTGTTTTAATGACTTTCTGGTGTTAGCCCATTTGTTAAGAGGTCTTCCAATGAATTTCATAATAGTTATAAATTCCAAACTTGTTTTGTGTTTTATTATCTGGATGACACCCTTAAACGTTCTGTTCAGTACCTTAAAAACCACACAGGCATTAAAACAGGCTATGAAAGTTGACAACAATGATTAAGGATAAAACATAATATCAGCATGTAGTACCATGTCTGTAACTTCTCAGTCAGCCTGATACAGTAAGAGAACGCTAAGCTTGCCTTGACATTTTAAAGTTGACTCTAAGGTTATTCGATGTATTTAAGCACCTCTTGTCTCACAGATTGGTGTCCGGTTTGTACAGCCACAGGAACCTTTGCCTTACATGGTGTCCCAGCCTTTGCCTTGGCAGGTTCACTCTGTATCGCACAGTCGGAGGAGCAGTAAAATAGATGAGGTAAGTTGTGACCCGATCTGCACGTCAGACTGGGTGCTGTCACGCAGTCATGCTGACGCAACGCAGCAACCGTTTCCCATCTGCACGTGTCTACTCTTCTATGGCCACTGAGTAGGTCCATTTAGGTCTTTGAGCCTTATCTTCCACAGGGTGCTAAGTGCAGTGCAGGCCAGTGTCACTGATAGTTTCCAACCAGTAGAGTTGTCATTTTCATGCACAGCGCCCACATTCTTTAAATGAGCATTTCTGGTGTAACAGTCAGATGTGGGCAGGCTGAGTACTGGCAGATTGCTGCAGTGAGTCAGCACAAAGTGTTTGCACTCTAGATCACCAGAAACCTTTTGTAAAGTTGAATGTAAAGTATTTCTCAGATTTATATGGCATGTACACTCTGCTTGTGCACACAATAAAAGTGAATTTGAGATCAGATGAGATTTATTGTCTTCGTCATTACACGAGTGCAACAACAATGAAATTATGTTTACACTCCAATTACCTCAGACAAAATACAGCAATTAATCCACAATTATTACTAGTTTACTGTAATAATGGCACACATCAGAATTAAAGACAACACATATACATTTGACATTGTTTATGTGCACTAAACTTGAAGCAGTCCATCATCCGAATTGAGGTAAAGTGGGTGAAGGCTGCAGCAGGAGGGGCTCGCGCTGCCCAGCTTGGGGAGTTGAAGGCTGCAGCATTAAAAACCACACTGCCTTTGAGGTGGCAGGGAGGAAGCCAGGGTAAGGGGAGTGGAAAGACACAGAAAGGAGGAGAGGAGAGGGGAGGAATGTGGCCGTCCTTGCCGGAGTCCCAAGCTGTTAAAGCAGTAACTAGAGCACCATGCTTGTTGAGAGCAAACCTCCACCAACACTAGTTTCCAATTCCACAAATTTTTACCTTGGAAACAATTTTCAAGGTCAAAGTCCTGTTAGAAGTGGCTTTTCATAAGCTAATATACGCACACTCATCTTCAACCGCTTAGTCCAATCAAGTGTCATGGGGGCTGGAGCCCATCCCAGCAGTCATAGAGCGCGAGGTGGGGTACAACCAGGACAGCTAGTCTGTCGCAGGGCCACAAACAGACAAACAAACACAGTCACACCCACTCGCACACCTATGGACAATTTAAAGATTCTAACCTAACCCGCATGTCTTTGGATGTGGGAGGAAACTGGAGCACCCGGAGGAAACCCATGTAAACACGGGGCGAACATGCAAACTCCACACAGAAAGGCCACAGGCGGGAAACGAACCCATGACCTTCTCGATGTGAGGCAACAGTGCTAACCACTAAGCCAAATTGTGACTTTGTGGTTTTTTCCCTTTGTTCAGGAATCGTCGTTGCTGTGTAACCAGGCCATTATAAAGCAGTATGCAGACTGCCTCTTGGAAAATCTGACCACAATGTAATTCATCTTTTGCTTAAATACAAAGCTGCAGTCAAAATAATTAAAACAGTTCATAAGCAGACACAGGTGTGGTCCGATAAAAGTAAAGAGCAACTCAGAAACTGCTTTGATGAAACAAATTGGGACATTTTCTTTTAATCCTGCCAGGATGGAGATGAACTCACTCACACCATCACATCTTACATTAAGTTTTGTGAAGACACTGTGTCAGACACTAAGACTGTGACAACATTCCCAAATAACAAACCCTGGGTATCCAAACAATTGAAAATCTGTCTTAAAGGCAGTAATGCATTATACTCTGCCTGGATTACTTCATCTTACACTCAAAACACATAACTAATTTCAATCCCTTTGCACCCGGGTCCTCACATTATGCTCAGATTACACACTTTACCAGTACAAAATACAGCCTTTATTGTCATTGTACATACATACAATGAAATCTGTCCTCTCCATTTCACCCATCCTAATTAATTTAATTCAGTTAAATTTATTGAGCTTATAGAGCGCCAAATCACAACAGCGTCACCTCAAGGCGCTTCACAGAAAACAACAACAAATTAAACCAAAAGATCAAAGAGCGTAATTAAAAGATTAAAAGCATAATAAATGAATTACAGAAATTACAGTTAGACACAATCCAGCAGGGGTGGTGGCCAAGTGGTTAATGCGCTTGGTTTCAGTGCAGAAGGTTCCGGGTTCAAATCCCACCCCTGCCACATTTCTTCATGTAATGTGGAGTTGCGTCAGGAAGGGCATCCGGCGTAAAACCTGTGCCAATTCAACATGCAGATCCACCTTGGATTTGCTGTGGCGACCCCGAGTGCAAACAAGGGAGCAGCCGAAAGGACTTACTCACAGTTAGACACAATCCAACCACTAGGAGCAGTTCACAGCCACAGTCCGGCACCTGGGGACCAACCCCAGATGTAGCGATGCTGCCTTGATTGTGGGAGGAAACCGGAGTGCCCGGAGAAAACCCACACAGACACGGGGAGAACATCCAAACTACACACAGAAAGCATGAGAAGCGATCATACGACCTTCTTGCTGTGCAGCACCAGTGCTAACCACTAAGCCACCTTGCCGTCAGTATAGTTGAGTTGGGCATTACCCAAATTCACCTGTACGGTGCACTTTAAACCATGTACTATAGATTGACAAAATTGAGCCTTTTGAGTTTCTTACATTTCTACAATAAGACACGTCAGTAGTATTTTAAAAAAAAAAGCATAAAGAAACTTTAGCCTCTTTAAATTTTGCCAGCCATTGTGGTATGAACTTTGGCCTAGGTTTTTTGTACTACAGGCATGCTATTCAGCCACATTTCCATAAAAGTTCCTGTGTTCAATCAATTTTGACACTCCTTTTAAATTGTGCTCCTTATGCAGAATGGCAGAATACTGAAGTGCATATGTTTACGCACATCCAAGTTGATAAATTCCATACTTTGCATAGAAACATTTATACGTACGTGCAGTTAAAGCACAAACCTGTGCATTCGAACACTTGATAAATGAGGCCTCAGGTCGTAATTTACGGGTCAGATCCCAAACATTCCATGTAATTCAAGCCACAATTAAAACCCATTGTCATGAAAAGTTGCTGCAGGTTGGGTCGAGTCTGGAATAAACACATTTTGGTGCCTTTTAACAGTTTTATTCTGAGCAGCAATCTGCAGAGTAGTTCATCATTGATCCCCCAACAAAGATATTTCTGGTTTGGTTTCTGAGTTACGTTTGACCCGGCGCTGCGTACCGATCAAGCTCACAAACGCAACCTTTGTTCATGGAAAAATGTGCGGTTGACTAAAAGCTTGAGTTCCAACATCAAAAGGTTAAAAAGATCAACTGACAAAAACCATAATGCCAGATGAAAGAACAGAATGAAAAGCCGGAGGTGGGCACATGTAACTTTGTGTGCGTGTGTGTTTGGTGGATTAAAAATAGAGAATCGACCTCATTGGCCCATAGCGGGTTGACGGGTAAGAAGACTAAACTGATCTCGTCATCAGCTTCTGGTTTACCTGCTGTGCTTCAGCTCTAATCCCGGTCAAGGGGATTTGTGTTTTACGTTTCTGTTATGTTAATTTAAAAGACAAGGGAATTCATTTTCATTTTTTTATTTATTTTTAGCATCAAAAAGCTGCCAAATTTTGGGATTTCTCCTCTTGGTAAAACCATTTTCTTGAATACTACAAAAATTGGTTCATTCGCACAATACCTTATCTCAATGTTAACCTTTAATTTGAAATTTAATTTTTCTCTGTCTTCATGCAAATCAAGTAAAGCTGCAGCCACAAGACAGAAAAAGATGGGACGATGTTGAAAATGGCAATTACAAAAACAAAAAACACACAGTGATCCTTATATATACTTTGAGTTTTATTTCATAGCACAGTATGAACCCAAGATATTTCATGCTTCATGTGGTCAGATTCATTTAATTTGTTAACTGTTCCTGCGTTTAAGGCATGCAACACATTAAAAAAAAGTTGGGATGGGGGCAGTTTATTCTAAATAGGAGGAATAAATCATCATTTTTACAGCCAGTTTACTTCAGATAAGTCAGGGGATGAATACATGAACATTTCAAAGTCACTGAATAGGTCTTGCACTTCATTTACATCAATCATTAAGAAAGAGAAATAGTACCGTCCTGTATGACTAATCTGTGAGTAACCACACTGGAAGGAGACAAGTGAGGGAAGCTACCAAGACACTCAGACAACTCTGAAGGAGATATAGGCTTCTGTGGTTGTTTTTGGATAAATTGCGTAGTGCAAATTTTATCTGTTGCATCACCAGTTATACAAATCACGATGAAGTGGTAGTGAAGAGGAATTTATTTCAAAGAACACACAAAGTTTCCTAGAAAGCACATGGAAAGCCTAAGCCTAGATTTGATCTGTGTTTCTGTTTCACAATCATTCTCTACTCCACTCCAACATCAAGCTGTGAATGGGAATGCAACAGGCAAATGTTGCACCATTCTCAGTTTCTCCACTCACATCCAGGGAAGCTTCTACTTATTTCAGAGTTGTCTTGTGTGTCTTGGTGGCTTCCCTCACTAGTCTCCTTTAAGCATGGTTACTCAGTTTTTGAGAACTTCCCACTTGACACAGATTCAACATACAGCACCAGACTGTCTCTTAATGATGTAAATGAAATCCAAGACATATTCAGTGACTTTCATAACATTCTGTGAAAATGGACTCAAGGACATATTTATATTTAAAATCCATCAAAGCGCTGCTTATTTCCTGGTGTTCACCTCCACACACACAAGTCAAAACACCTGTTAAATACTTTTCATATCAGTGTAACTGGCTATAAAATCATTTTCACACTCATGGAAGTAGTGTTAAACTGTGATTCTGTTGTGTGAACGAGCTGACTTTTACACTGCCTGCTTGTTTAACACTTGATTGTTAAACAGTCATGATTTACATAAAACTGTGCAAAAATCTTTGATTCATGACATTTTTCACCCAGATTTTAACTTTCAAGGAGCAGATTTGAAATGTATATTGTCTAGGTCAAAATCTCAGATAAGATCATTATTAAAAATGTCATAGAGTACAAACGTAGTAATACCGTGCTACAATACTGTCACCGTCCAAAAGTGAAAAATACAGTAATACTAACTTTAAGTCATATATACGAGGTCTATTAGAAAAGTATTCGACCTTATTATTTTTTCAAAAACCATATGGATTTGAATCACGTGTGATTACATCAGACATGCTTGAACCCTCGTGGGCATGCGAGAGTTTTTTCACGCCTGTCGGTTACGTCATTCGCCTGTGGGCAGTCTTTGAGTGAGGAGTCGTCCACCCGCTCGTCGATTTTTTTCATTGTTTAGGAATGGCTCAGAGACTGTTGCTTTGTTTGATAAAACATTTTTCAAAACTGTAAGGCACAACTGAGTGGACACCATTCAATAAATTCAGCTGGTTTTCGGTAAAAATTTTAACGGCTGATGAGAGATTTTGGTCTGGTAGTGTCGCTTTAAGGATGGTCCACGGCGCCTGACGGCGATCTGCGCTTCGAGGCGGCAGCGTCTCGCCGTTTCAAGTTGAAAACTTCCACATTTCAGGCTCTGTTGACGCAGTAAGTCGTCAGAGAACAGAGAACTTTCAGAAGAAGTCGGCATGAGGAGTTTATTCGGACATTCCATTGTTAACGGTCATTTTGTAATGAAAGAACGTGCGGGCAGAGTCGCATGTCGGGCTGGACCCGACCGCGGGGGGTCGCGGCAGGAAAAACACCTCCGTTGGAAACCTTAACGGGCAAGTTGGAACATGCCCAAGCTGTTAAACAATTTCTCAGTTACTCACTTGTTGAAAGCCATTAAAAGCCGCCTGAATTCTACAAATGGTTTTCAACACGGAGGTGTTTTTCCTGTCGCGGCGCACACAGATTTGCCGAGTCGTCACGGAAACGACTCGGCGAATTTGCGCGTACGTCTTTCATTAAAAAAATGTCCTTAAACAGTGGAATGTCCGCATAAATTCCTCATGCCGGCCTCTTCTGAATCTTCTCTGTTCTCTCACGATGTCCTGGGTGAATTAAGCCTTAAATTAGGATGTTTTAAGCTCGAAACAGGCCGACGACAGCGCCTGGAAGCGCTGCAGTCCTTACACCGACAGAAACACCCCATAATCTCTCATCAGCCGTTAAACTTTTCACAGAAAACCATCTTAATTTCTCGAATAGTGTCCACTCGGATATTCCTCACAGGTCCAGAAAAAATTTTGATAAAGCAACGCGCGCCGTCTCGAGCAGCGTGTGAAACAAAGGAATTCAGCCGAGAGGGCGGGACCACATCTCACTCAAGGCCTGCCCACAGGGAAATGACGTCACCGACACGCGTGAAAAAACTCACGCATGCGCACGAGGGTTCAAGCATGATTGGTGTAATCGCATGTCATTCAAATCCATATAGTTAAAAAAAATAATAAAAGGGTCGGTTTATTATCTAAGAGGCCTCGTATATTGCTCACCTCAGCTAGACAATACACCCCTTATGTTTTTATAAATAAGACTGAATTTCAATGTCCAATGAGGTTTTATCACCATTATATTTAAAAAAAAAATGTTATTGTAACATACAAGAGATGATCAATATCCATAACAATACACAGTCGGTTTGTTATGTACGGTACAGTGCATCCAGAAAGTATTCACAGCGCTTCACTATGTCCACATCAATTACAGCCTCAAGTCTTTTTGAATATGATGCCACAAGCTTGGTCCATCTATCTTTGGGCAGTTTTGCACATTCCTCTTTGCAGCACCTCTCAAGCTCCATCAGGTTGGATGGGGAGCGTCGGTGCACAGCCATTTCAGATCTCTCCAGAGATGTTCAATCAGATTCAGGTCTGGGGGCTCTGGCTGGGCCACTCAAGGACATTCACAGAGTTGTCTTGAAGCCACTCCTTTGATATCTTGGCTGTGTGCTTAGGGTCATTGTCCTGCTGAAAGATGAACCATCACCCCAGTGTGAGTTCAAGAGTGCTCTGGAGCAGGTTTTCATCCAGGATGTCGCTGCATCTGCATTCATCTTTCCCTCAACCCTGACTAGTCTCCCAGTTCCTGCTGCTGAAAAACATCCTTTTGTGCCTTTTACTAAGGAGTGGCTTCCATCTGGCCACTCTACCATACAGGCCTGATTGGTGGATTGCTGCAAAGATGGTTGTCTTTCTGGAAGGTTCACTGTAAAAAAAAAAAAATAGTTGAGAATACTTCAAATTTGCAGGCAACAGTTTACACTAAGACTTTTATTTTGTGCCGATGATGAAATATATGTTATAGTATATAGTTCATCATCGGCACAAATTAAAAGTCTTAGTGCAGACTGTTGCCTGCAAATTTGAAGTATTCTCAACTATTTTTTTTTTTTTTTTAGAGTGTTCTCCTCTCTCCACAGAGGAATGCTGGAGCTTGGACAGAGTGCCCTTCAGGTTGTTGATCACCTCTCTGACAAAGGTCCTTCTCCCCTGAACTGTTGTGTGGGCCGCCAGAAGAGGAGGTACTGCTGGCCCACCACCAGAGGGCGCCCTGCCTGAAGTGCGGGCTTCAGGCACGAGAGGGCGCTGCCGCCACGGACACAGCCGGGGATGACAGCTGTCACTCATTATCTCTTGACAGCTGTCACCCATCTACACTTCATCATCTCACTCCATAAAGACCGGACGTCATCTCCACCTCGTTGCCGAGATATCATCTACCTAAGGAGGTAAATTCTCAGCCGTTGTGATTGTCCGTTACAGACAATATTTTTGCTTGTGCTACTTTTGCAGTTGAGTTTCTGTGAGTGGTTGTAGCTGAGGCTGAGTTGGGCCTGACGCCTTCTCACCCCAACGTTTGATAAGTACACTTACAACTGCACGTGCCAGCTTTCTGAATGAGAGGTGGAGGTGGAATATCCACCATAAGTGTTACTGGGTGTTCATACACCCACATTTGATTGTTTCTGCTCCTCGCCAGCAGTACCAGATCCGACACGCGGAGACGGTGGCCACCTGGGGACTCGGAACTTGGCGGCTCCAGTATTTTCCAAGTTCGGTGGCAGAGGAAATCGTGTGGTTCCGGTTCTTCTCAGGACAGACGTCTTCTATCCTCGAGCCTGCCCACACGACACCTTTGTTAATTGATTTTTGTACAGATTCTATAATCTGCTGTGTTGAGTTGTGCTATTCACAACAGTAAAGTGTTCATATTTGACTTCCTCCATTGTCCGTTCATTTACACCCCCTGTTGTGGGTCCGTGTCACCACACTTTCACAACATGATCACTCAGTTTAGATGGGCGGTCAGCTCTAGGAAGAGTTCTGGTGGATCTGAATGTTTTCCATTTATGGATGATGGAGGCCACTCTGCTCACTGGGACCTTCAAAGCAGCAGAAATGTTTCTGCAGATTTATGCCTCGAGACAATCCTCTGGGAGGAATACGTGTATATTTGATTTCTTAGTTTAAAAAAAAAAAATTTAATTTGCAAAAATCTAAAACACCAACATGTTTTCCATTGTCATTATTGGGTAGGGGGGTGACTTTCATCCATTCTGGAATAAGGCTGTGACAAAGTATGGAAAAACTAAAGCACTGTGAATACTTCCTGGATGAATCGTACCATGAGCTGTAATGTTATTGGTAGATTTTCAATTCACTTTCCTAATTGCATCTGTAACATGGGAACTTAATAAATCACAAAGTGTATTGAGCGAATACACAATGTCATCAGAGTGTGAAATTAATTAAAAATGTAATCCTTGATTAGTTTGTAGGAATGTATGCACATTGTGTGTGTGTGTGTGTGTGTGCACGCGCACTAACAGACATTCAAGCGCAAACTTAATTGAAAATGCCCTTGCTTCAAAATATGTTGAAAGTAATATTACTTTAAAATGTCAGCAGCTTTTCCCCTTCATTTGGAACTGCCCCAACATTTAACGGAATATTTTCAAAGACAGGCGCTGAATCTTTTTGGTTGCAATCATGTGCCTTATACCCAGCCCAGTCTCACTGTTTTTATTCATCTTCCCATCACGAAATGATACAAATTTTTGTGACTGTTTTTTTAAAACTCACTATTACTAACCCTACTCTTATACCACACCAAATTTAATAACCTGACTCCATCATTTGCTGTAGCAATCCTAAAATTTAAATTGCTCTTCCCGTTTATGAAACAGAGACAAAAGCTTACATCTGGAGGTCATGCGTCCGAGCACATTGTCCATTCCTTTGTGTTTTCTAACACGCAGCCATTCTCTTCTTTCACAGTTTGATCGGCGAAACAGCATGGGCGTGTACAGAAAGAGTAAGTCATGCACATCAACATGTTTCTTCAATTAAATGCAGGTTATTTTTCTTCTGTGAAGAGTCATTTTTTTTAAGTTTCAAGCCAGTAAATCACATCCAGCTAGCTACAGGTTAATCAGAAAAATAGCCCGCTGGAATCGAAGCTAATACCTATATCGTGTGTTTGAACCTAATCATTGCTACAGAGTATGTCTCCATGGCTATTGCCTCTACCTCTCTGGCTATTCCCTGTGTCCTGTCGTGTTCAGACTCCAATGCCAGCAATGGCACCGCCACCGCTGTACCCCCCCTCAGCCCGGTAGAAGTCGAGAAGGCCGCTTCTACGATCCAGACGCATTTCAGGAAATTCCAACAGAAAAAGCAGAAGAACAGCAAGTAGATATGGACAGAAAACAGTCTGTACGGCAGGACGGGTTTAGCAAGCGTGAGAAACAGCAAAAGAAGAGTCATCAAGGATGTGTCGCCCCCTGTGATCAAACATGTATTTATATAAATATGCAGACAAATACACATTGAATCGAAACAAATGACACTGTAGTTGATGGTGTAATTAAACGTGTGTGTAATACAAGTTACACAGGTGTTTGTGAGTTGCTGAATAAATGTGAACACTATAGGTGAGTGTACCTTAAGGATGATGGTGGCTGTGACTGAATGTATTATTTGACTGTCATTTATGTTTCAGTAGTGTTTATATGTAATAAGCCTGTCTTTCCTTCACAAGTGATCAACTGTTGTTTTTGTTTTATTACCCAATGCTGCCCTCTAGTGTCAGAATCTGGCTGTAAATCACTGTCATTAAACAGATTTACAGGATTCCGTTTACAATTAAATAATACTGTATAAATTCACCCGTGTAAAAATTAGTAATCAGTTAAAAAAATACAGACTGCTGTTTTAAAGGGTAACATGAGCTAATCTAGAAAGAAATGCTTTACTCAGCTTTGTTGTTCTTTGTCTTCATTTTGTTTTTTTTTGGTTGGGACTAAAATATTTCAAAGTAAATTTTGGATGTGAAAAACGCTCCTGCTGCCAACAATTAGTATTATGAATTTGTATTAGTTCATTTTTATGTTGGAACTGTTAGCGTTAATTAGCAGGTATTGCTAACTTGGTGATGTTATTACCACTGTTACTGAGTCACTAAGCTGGTCACAATTTTTAATACCTGTACCCAAGTCACCCGTGATTAAAATCTCCGCACAGTCTGCAAAAAAACAAAAAAAAAACACACACACACAAAATGTGTTAATCAAACACCAGCATCAAGGAAGTCTTACCTTTTTTTTTTTTTAACTGCAAGGCCTGTCCTGCCCACATCCTACAACCCCTGGCAAAAATTATGGAATCACTGGCCTCAGAGGATGTTTCATTCAGTTGTTTAATTTTGTAGAAAAAAAGCAGATCACAGACATGACACAAAACTAAAGTCATATCAAATGGCAACTTTCTGGCTTTAAGAAACACTATAAGAAATCAAGAAAAAAAGATTGTGGCAGTCAGTAACGGTTACTTTTTTAGACCAAGCAGAGGAAAAAAATATGGAATCACTCAATTCTGAGGAAAAAATTGTGGAATCACCCTGTAAATTTTCATCCCCCAAATTAACACCTGCATCAAATCAGATCTGCTCATTGACATCGACCCTGTGCCATGACATTGACCCTATGTGTCTTTTTGCAAGGAATGTTTTTGCAGTTTTTGCTCTATGGCAAGATGCATTATCATCTTGAAAAATGATTTCATCATCCCCAAACATCCTTTCAATTGTCCAAAATATCAACATAAACCTGTGCATTTATTGATGATGTAATGACAGCCATCTCCCCAGTGCCTTTACCTGACATGCAGCCCCATATCATCAATGACTGGAAATTTACATGTTCTCTTCAGGCAGTCATCTTTATAAATCTCATTGGAAAGGCACCAAACAAAAGTTCCAGCATCATCACCTTGCCCAATGCAGATTCGAGATTCATCACTGAATATGACTTTCATCCAGTCATCCAAAGTCCACAATTGCTTTTCCTTAGCCCATTGTAACCTTGTTTTCTTCTGTTTAGGTGTTAATGATGCCTTTCGTTTAGCTTTTCTGTATGTAAATCCCATTTCCTTTAGGCGGTTTCTTACAGTTCGGTCACAGACGTTGACTCCAGTTTCCTCCCATTCGTTTCTCATTTGTTTTGTTGTACATTTTTCTATTTTTGAGACATATTGCTTTAGGTTTTCTGTCTTGACGCTTTGATGTCTTCCTTGGTCTACCAGTATGTTTGCCTTTAACAACCTTCCCATGTTGTTTGTATTTGGTCATCAGTTTAGACACAGCTGACTGTGAACAACCAACATCTTTTGCAACATTGCGTGATGATTTACTCTCTTTTAAGAGTTTGATAATCCTCTCCTTTGTTTTAATTGACATCTCTCATGTTGGAGCCATGATTCATGTCAGTCCACTTGGTGCAACAGCTCTCCAAGGTGTGTTCACTCCTTTTTAGATGCAGACTAACGAGCAGATCTGATATGATGCAGGTGTTAGTTTTGGGGATGAAAATTTACAGGGTGATTCCATAATTGTTTCCTCAGAATTGAGTGATTGCATATTTTTTTCCTCTGCTTGGTCTAAAAAAGTAACCGTTACTGACTGCCACAATCTTTTTTCTTGATTTCTTATAGTGTTTCTTAAAGCCAGAAAGTTGCCATTTGAAATGACTTTAGTTTTGTGTCATGTCTGTGATCTGCTTTTTTTCTACAAAATTAAACAACTGAATGAACATCCTCCGAGGCCGGTGATCCCATAATTTTTGCCAGGGGTTGTATTTTGCATCCGAAAAGTATTTACAGCGCTTCATTTTTTCCACATTTTGTTATGTTACAGCCTTATTCTAAAATGGATCAAATACATTTTTCCCATTAAAATTCTAAACACAATATCAAATCAAATCAATTTTATTTATATAGCGCCAAATCAGAACAAACAGTTGCCCCAAGGTGCTTTATATTGTAAGGCAAAGCCATACAATAATTACAGAAAAACCCCAACGGTCAAAACGACCCCCTGTGAGAAAGCACTTGGCGACAGTGGGAAGGAAAAACTCCCTTTTAACAGGAAGAAACCTCCAGCAGAACCAGGCTCAGGGAGGGGCAGTCTTCTGCTGGGACTGGTTGGGGCTGAGTGAGAGAACCAGGAAAAAGACATGCTGTGGAGGGGAGCAGAGATCAATCACTAATGATTAAATGCAGAGTGGTGCATACAGAGCAAAAAGAGAAAGAAACACTCAGTGCATCATGGGAACCCCCCAGCAGTCTAAGTCTATAGCAGCATAACTAAGGGATGGTTCAGGGTCACCTGATCCAGCCCTAACTATAAGCTTTAGCAAAAAGGAAAGTTTTAAGCCTAATCTTAAAAGTAGAGAGGGTGTCTGTCTCCCTGATCTGAATTGGGAGCTGGTTCCACAGTAGAGGAGCCTGAAAGCTGAAGGCTCTGGCTCCCATTCTACTCTTAAAAACCCTAGGAACTACAAGTAAGCCTGCAGTCTGAGAGCGAAGCGCTCTGTTGGGGTGATATGGTACAATGAGGTCCCTAAGATAAGATGGGACCTGATTATTCAAAACCTTATAAGTAAGAAGAAGAATTTTAAATTCTATTCTAGAATTAACAGGAAGCCAATGAAGAGAGGCCAATATGGGTGAAATATGCTCTCTCCTTCTAGTCCCCGTCAGTACTCTAGATGCAGCATTTTGAATTAACTGAAGGCTTTTCAGGGAACTTTTAGGACAACCTGATAATAATGAATTACAATAGTCCCGCCTAGAGGAAATAAATGCATGAATTAGTTTTTCAGCATCACTCTGAGACGAGACCTTTCTAAGTTTAGAGATATTGCGAAAATGCAAAAAAGCAGGCCTACGTATTTGTTTAATATGCGCATTGAATAACATATCCTGATCAAAAATTACTCCAAGATTTCTCACAGTATTACTAGAGGTCAGGGTAATGCCATCTAGAGTAAGGATCTGGTTAGACACCATGTTTCTAAGATTTGTGGGGCCAAGTACAATAACTTCAGTTTTATCTGAGTTTAAAAGCAGGAAATTAGAGGTCATCCATGTCTTTATGTCTGTAAGACAATCCTGCAGTTTAGCTAATTGATGTGTGTCCTCTGGCTTCATGGATAGATAAAAGCTGAGTATCATCTGCGTAACAATGAAAATTTAAGCAATGCTGTCTAATAATACTGCCTAAGGGAAGCATGTATAAAGTGAATAAAATTGGTCCTAGCACAGAACCTTGTGGAACTCCATAATTAACCTTAGTCTGTGAAGAAGATTCCCCATTTACATGAACAAACTGTAATCTATTATATACCACCGCAGCGCAGTGCCTTTAATACCTATGGCATGCTCTAATCTCTGTAATAAAACTTTATGGTCAGCAGTATCAAAAGCAGCACTGAGGTCTAACAGAACAAGCACAGAGATGAGTCCACTGTCTGAGGCCATAAGAAGATCATTTGTAACCTTCACTAATGCTGTTTCTGTACTATGATGAATTCTAAACCCTGACTGAAACTCTTCAAATAGACCATTCTTCTGCAGATGATCAGTTAGCTGTTTTACAACTACCCTTTCAAGAATTTTTGAGAGAAAAGGAAGGTTGGAGATTGGCCTATAATTAGCTAAGATAGCTGGGTCAAGTGATGGCTTTTTAAGTAATGGTTTAATTACTGCCACCTTAAAAGCCTGTGGTACATAGCCAACTAATAAAGATAGATTGATCATATTTAAGACCGAAGCATTAATTAATGATAGGGCTTCCTTGAGCAGCCTGGTACAAATGGGGTCTAATAGACATGTTGATGGTTTGGAGGAAGTAACTAATGAAAATAACTCAGACAGAACAATCGGAGAGAAAGAGTCTAACCAAATACCGGCATCACTGAAAGCAGCCAAAGAGAACGATATGTCTTTGGGATGGTTATGAGTAATTTTTTCTCTAATAGTTAAAATTTTATTAGCAAAGAAAGTCATGAAGTCATTACTAGTTAAAGTTAAAGGAATACTCGGCTCAATAGAGCTCTGACTCTTTGTCAGCCTGGCTACAGTGCTGAAAAGAAACCTGGGGTTGTTCTTATTTTCTTCAATTAGTGATGAGTAGTAAGATGTCCTAGCTTTACGGAGGGCTTTTTTTATAGAGCCACAGACTCTTTTTCCAGGCTAACTGAAGATCTTCTAAATTAGTGAGACGCCATTTCCTCTCCAACTTACGGGTTATCTGCTTTAAGCTGCGAGCTTGTGAGTTATACCACGGAGTCAGGCACTTCTGATTTAAGGTTCTCTTTTTCAGAGGAGCTACAGCATCCAAAGTTGTCCTCAAAGAGGATATAAAACTATTGACGAGATAATCTATCTCACTCACAGAGTTTAGGTAGCTACTCTGCCCTGTGTTGGTATATGGCATTGGAGAACATAAAGAAGGAATCATATCCTTAAACCTAGTTACAGTGCTTTCTGAAAGACTTCTACTGTAATGAAACTTATTCCCCACTGCTGGGTAGTCCATCAGAGTAAATGTTATTAAGAAATGATCAGACAGAAGGGAGTTTTCAGGGAATACTGTTAAGTCTTCAATTTCCATACCATAAGTCAGAACAAGATCTAAGGTATGATTAAAGTGGTGGGTGGACTCATTTACATTTTGAGCAAAGCCAATCGAGTCTAACAATAGATTAAATGCAGTGTTGAGGCTGTCATTCTCAGCATCTGTGTGGATGTTAAAATCGTCCACTATAATTATCTGAGCTAAGCACTAAGTCAGATAAAAGGTCCGAAAATTCACAGAGAAACTCACAGTAACGACCAGGTGGACGATAGATAACAAATTAAAGTGGTTTTTGGGACTTCCAATTTGGATGGACAAGACTAAGAGTCAAGCTTTCAAATGAATTACAGCTGTGTCTGAGGTTTTGATTAATTAATAAGCTGGAGTGGAAGATTGCTGCTAATCCTCCACCTCGGCCCGTGCTACGAGCATTCTGACAGTTAGTGTGACTCGGGGGTGTTGACTCATTTAAACTAACATATTCATCCTGCTGTAACCAGGTTTCTGTAAGGCAGAATAAATCAATATGTTGATCAATTATTATATCATTTACTAACAGGGACTTAGAAGAGAGAGATCTAATGTTTAATAGACCACATTTAACTGTTTTAGTCTGTGGTGCAGTTGAAGGTGCTATATTATTTTTTCTTTTTGAATTTTTATGCTTAAATAGATTTTTGCTGGTTATTGGTGGTCTGGGAGCAGGCACCGTCTCTACTGGGATGGGGTAATGAGGGGATGGCTGGGGGAGAGAAGCTGCAGAGAGGTGTTTAAGATTGCTTCCTGGTCCCAACCCTGGATAGTCACGGTTTGGAGGATTTAAGAAAATTGGCCAGATTTCTAGAAATGAGAGCTGCTCCATCCAAAGTGGGATGGATGCCCGTCTCTCCTAACAAGGCCAGGTTTTCCCCAGAAGCTTTGCCAATTATCTATGAAGCCCACCTAATTTTTTGGACACCACTCAGACAGCCAGCAATTCAAGGAGAACATGCAGCTAAACATGTCACTCCCGGTCCGATTGGGGAGGGGCCCTGAGAAAACTACAGAGTCCGACATTGTTTTTGCAAAGTTACACACCGATTCAATGTTAATTTTAATGACCTCCGATTGGCGTAACCGGGTGTCGTTACTGCCGACGTGAATTACAATCTTACCAAATTTACGCTTAGCCTTAGCCAGCAGTTTCAAATTTCCTTCAATGTCGCCTGCTCTGGCCCCCGGAAGACAATTGACTATGGTTGCTGGTGTCGCTAACTTCACATTTCTCAAAACAGTCGCCAATAACCGGAGTTTGTTCCTCGGCGGGTGTGTCACCGAGTGGGAAAAACGGTAAGAGATGTGAACGGGTTGGCGGTGTACACGGGGCTTCTGTTTAGGACTACGCTTCCTCCTCACAGTCACCCAGTCGGCCTGCTTTCCCGGCTGCTCGGGATCTGCTGGAGGGGAACTAACGGCGGCTAAGCTACCTTGGTCCGCACCGACTACAGGGGCCTGGCTAGCTGTAGGATTTTCCAAGGTGCGGAGCCGAGTCTCCAATTCGCCCAGCCTGGCCTCCAAAGCTACGAATAAGCTACACTTATTACAAGTACCAATACTGCTAAAGGAGGCCGAGGAATAACTAAACATTTCACACCCAGAGCAGAAAAGTGCGGGAGAGACAGGAGAAGCCGCCATGCTAAACTGGCTAAGAGCTAGTAGCTGCGCTAAGCTAGCGGATTCCTAAAAACACACAAAGTGAATAATGTGTAAATAATTTAGAGGTGATTCAGCAGAGGGAGTGCTTTAGTTAGTTTACAATACCCCATAATGACTGTGAAAAAACGTTTTTTGAGATTTTTTGCAAAGGTATATATATTGTTGGGGAAAGTGTAGTGACACGGACCCACAACAGGGGGCGCAAATGAACGGTCAATAGATGAGCCAAAAGGTAACAATTTAATGTTGTGAATGTGCACAACGACTATACAGACAATCTCAGAATATGATAGCAGTCAATACACAAAGGTGACATGTGGGCAGGCTCGAGGATAGAAGACGTCTGTCCTGAGAAGAGCCGGAACCACACGATTTCCGCCGCCACCGAACCTGGTGAATACTGGAGCCGCCAAGTCCCGAATTCCCAGGTGATCACCGTCCCCGACTGTCGGATCTGGTACTGCTGGTGAGGAGCACAAACAGTGAGATGTGGGTGTGTGCACGCCCAGTAACAAAAACAGTCAGAAGGTGGAAAGTCACCTCCACCTCTAATCACACACACGTGCAGCTCCTGTCAACCACTTATCTGGTTGGGGTGTGAAGCGAAGCCGTCGCTGATCACACCAAACGCCAATCTCACAGATAAGGAAACACTTACAGGAAAACGGCTGCAAAGAAGTTCAGACTGTTAGTCAGTGTTTTCAGTTTAGCAGAGAATTACCTTCACAGGTAGATGATATCTCGGCAATGAGGTGGAGATGACGTCCGGGTTTTATGGAGTAGTATGATGAAGTGTAGATGGGTGACAGCTGTCATGAGATAATGAGTGACAGCTGTCACCCCCGGCTGTGTCCGTGGCGGCAGCGCCCTCTCGTGCCTGAAGCCCGCACTTCAGGCAGGGCGCCCTCTGGTGGTGGGCCAGCAGTACCTCCTCTTCTGGCAGCCCACACATCATATGAGGTCTGTTAGAAAAGTATCCGACCTTTTTATTTTGTTCAAAAACCTGATGGATTTGAATCACGTGTGCTTGCATGAGCCAACCTTGAACCTTCGTGCGCATGCGTGAATTTTTTCACGCCTGTCGATTGCGTCATTTGCTTGTAAGCAGACTTTGTGTGAGGATGGGTGTAGTCTCTCGTCGTTTTTTCTTTGCAAGGAAATGGCGGAACGGCTGGAGCAGCGCGACTGCATCAAATTTTGCCAGAAACTGGGTGACAGCCAGGTGGAAACCATTCGGATTATTCAGATGGCTTTCTGTGACAATCCTATGGGCATCACATAGATTAAGGAGCAGTACAACCGGTTTAAAGACAGCCACACAACGGTGGAGAGCGAGCCGCGCTCCGGGCGGCCATCAACATGCTGAAATGACCAGATCATTCCAAAGTGAATGCTGTCGCTGTGGTGATGCGGGACTGTCGTGTGACTATCCGAGAAATTGCGGAAGACGTGGACATCAGCACTTTTTTGGCACATTCCACTGTGACAGAAGAGTTTGCCGTGAAAAGAGTTGCAGCGAAATTCATGCCGATGGCTTTGGCACGAAGCTGATGGCGGAACAAAAGCGCCACCATGTTGAAGTCTCACAGGACATGTTGTGACATGCCCACCTCTTCCACAATTTCTCGGATAGTCACACGACTGAAAAGCCACTGAAAGTCGTCTGAATATTCCAAATGGTGGAAGAGCTGGGCATGTTACAGCTTGTCCTCTGAGGCTTCAACATGGTGGCGCTTTTGTTCTGCCATCAGCTTCGTGCCAAAGCCATCGGCATGAATTTCGCTGCAAGTCTTTTCATGGCAAAATCTTCTGTCACAGTGGAATGTGCCGAAAAAGTGCTGATGTCCACCTCTTCCGCAATTTCTCGGACAGTCACACGACGGTCCCGCATCACCACAGCGTTCACTTTGGAAATAATCTGGTCATTTCAGCATGTTGATGGCCGCCCGGAACGCAGCGCGCTCTCCACCGTTGTGCGGCTGTCTTTAAACCGGTTGTACCGCTCCTTAATCTGTGTGATGCCCATAGGATCGTCACTGAAAGCCGTCTGAATAATCTGAATGGTTTCCACCTGGCTGTCGCCCAGTTTCTGGCAAAATTTGATGTAGTTGCGCTGCTCCAGTCGTTCTGCCATTTCCTTGCAAAGAAAAAATGACGAGACTACACCCATCCTCACACAAAGGCTGCTTACAAGCAAATGACGCAATCCACAGGCGTGAAAAATTCACGCATGCGCACGAAGGTACAAGGTTGGCTCATGCAAGCACACGTGATTCAAATCCATCAGGCTTTTGAAAAAAATAAAAAGGTTGGATACTTTTCCAACAGACCTCGTATATATATATATATATATATATATATATATATATATATATATATATATATATATATATATATATATATATATATATACACACACATATATATACAAGCCCAATTCCAATGAAGTTGGGACGTTGTGTAAAATGTAAATAAAAACAGGATACATAGTAGAGAAGCTTGAATCTTTGACTGGACTGGGTTGCTTGACGCAAGGACGTTTCGCTTCAAATCACAGAAGCTTCCTCAGCTAAAATTCTTGCTCTGGTAGTCTGACTTCTGTCTTGACTCTTGTAGAGAAGAATAACAGAAGCCACAATATCTGGAGTTTTAAACCTAACCAGACCCCTCCTACCAAGAGGCAGACTGCTATTGGCTAGTGACTAAACAATTGCTCTAATTAGCACCTATTGTGCTCTAGTTAGCAACCTCCTAATGACAGGGTAGCTGTCCTTCCTAATGACGACTCTCCTGATGATGTGAATGACTCATTCCCATGAACAAAAGATTGAACTGCTTAGATCTTAAAACTCCAGCTTTTGTGGCTTCTGTTATTCTCCTCTACAACAGTTAAGACAGAAGTCGGACTACCAGAGCAAGAATTTTAGCTGAGGAAGCTTCTGTGATTTAAAGCTAAACGTCCTCAAAAGTGACCAAGATAACTGATCGTACACAGACTGAAGTGTAAGTCCAACAAATTTGCTGGACTTACCGTTGTAGGATTTATTAATAGTTTTATGAGTTCTGGGTTGTTTGTTGTTGTTTCGATCACCGTGTATATAGACTTAACACTTCCCTGGCAAAAATGGCACCCTTTGATGGATCAGTTTAACGACCTTATAGATGGTAACTTGATCACTCACTCCATTCTGTGTGAATTGTTTGCTGTTTAGCCTTTTAACATTAATTTCTTGGATGGAATAACCCACTACAGAGTGTGAAGGTGGATGTTAGGTAGCTAAGTTTTTGAAGACGTTACCGCTTGAGGCAGAGCAGTAGAAATAATATTTTCCTAACAATCCCCCATTGCACATTTGTTGTTTTGCTTGATGTTAATTTTGAGGCTGCCCATTTGGTTCCCAGTGGTTGGATGTGATGATGTGGGCAAAAAATTCTTCTGTACAATTTTATTTTTGTGTGTTGCATCTCCAAAAGAATGGACATCATCACAGTTCATAAAAAGATAGCTTTATTGCACAAGGTGTTGAATACTCTTTTTCTGTTTTTGTTTGTTTTCATAGAAAAGAAAATGTAGATTTAAACACAAGCAATTGTAAATTGAAGCAATATTTCCCCATAAAAGTTTAAGGAACATCCTTTACTCTTTTAAAATGTTTTCATTAACCCCCTTTAAAGTGTTCAAATCACCCTTTTCCTATTCTTTTATAACCAGCAAAAATTTTCAGAGCATGCATTGCTGCTGTCCTGGCAAACTGTGGAATAAATAATAATAATTAAAAATACAAACTCAAAACTCAAGCAACCTGTGACAAAGTTTGAAAAAAATAAAAAGGAAACAATGCAACCAAATGTCCTGTAAAATAAGAACTTGTTAAACTATGCATGGTCCACTCTGACACATTTCCACTGGTCTATAAATCAGTATAAAGCAGTGTCTGTATAATTCTAGTTTTTCAATAAGTCTTCATTTCATTACAATAACTTGAAAGTTTACATTGTGCCCTCATTTCTAGTGATGATGTTGAAAATAGGAGGCCCTGTTGGTGATACAAAACACTTTGTTATATACATAACTTCTGTTACAGAGTAGAAATCAGCTTGTATAGATGGACAAAGAGACAAAAATATGACTGGTTAAGCAGACACTGGTCAAGTTAGGGAATTCTGCACGAGGTTAGTCCTTATAAGCATTATTTTAAGGAAAACTCCACCCCAACTTAATTGAACACTTTCAAAAATGACAGGTGATTTGTCAAAGGTTAGACAAACTTGTTGAAAAGTTTCTTTTAAAGGTGTAGTCCCTTTTGATTTTTCTATATTTAAGTCACAAAAAAAATTTCTTCTGCACAACTATAATTTTTGTTCATTAGAATTAAAATAAAGGAATAAATAAATAAACACAGTAATCTTAAAAATAAGTAAAAAGTAAAAACAAAGAGATGTTCATGGCTAATATACAGTGGTCACTAGCAATCCCGTTTGAAAGAACTATTCATAGTATTCGGACAAATTTCACAGAATTGTTTTGCTGGATAGCTACTGGACAGGTATGAAAACACTAACACAGCTCGACTGTGTCAGTTGTCCAGACTAACGTTAGTTACAGTTATGTTTTTATTTGATTTGCCGCAATGAATTGTGAGTGGACTTGACATTATATTACAGCTTTAATAGCAGCCTTCTTTTTTAATAACTGTCAGCTGGAAATTCACAGTTTCCATTGAATGTTTTCTGTTGCATCCTGCTCCGTTCTTCATGTAGTCTGCAAGATCTCATAGCATTAGTTGGCTGATTTTCCATGGAAAAAACTCAAACTTGCCAACAATAAATAAGTAATTCTGTGATATACCACAAAACAAAGGTCATTTTTAATGACTAGATTTCAACATACTTCAAAGAGTTCTCTGTCTCACCAGGAATCAAAAATATCTGGAGGATCAAGATGTGACCTTCCGTGAAGGGATAGAAAAACTGCAACACTAGTAGACCAAGTGAATTGAAGTCAAAGGAGACTACAATAAAAAATAATGCAAGAAAATCCTTCTCCTGTGACATTTTCTAGGTGATACCAAAAAGTTTTTGAAGTACCGTCAAGGTAAATTTTGGGACTACACCTTTGTTTCAAATTTAATTCTAATCTGGAATGCTTCTATATAGGAATTAAACACATGTAACATACTTTGTTGTACAAGTTACAATCACAAGTTACTGCAAAGATATGTTACTTGTTCATGGATGAAAGCCAAAACCTACGTTTGCAAAATAATTCTGAAAAAAAAAAAAAATCAAATAAATCCATCTATATGTGGGTTTCCATTACCTTCTAAATTGCACAAACTAAAGCAGCGAATTGGAAATCAAAAATAATGAAAACTTGCCTTTTCAAAAACTCAAACGACACAATAACATTTTAAACTCCCATCAGGCTTTATCGAATTGCCTGAAATACCACCTCATGTGAGCACGAAAACGTTGCAATAAGTGTTTGCTTTTCTCGCTATTACAGGTCACATGACATAGAGAAAGCATCACATGACATTATACAGAAAATACGCTATATTATAAGAGATGATGTTACGGCAATATTGGATAGTAGAGAAGCTTGAATCTTTGACTGGACTGGGTTGCTTGACCCGAGGACGTTTCGCTTCAAATCGCAGAAGCTTCCTCAGCTAAAATTCTTGCTCTGGTTCTGTCTGACCCTTCTTCTCTACAAGGGTCAGACAGAAGTCAGACTACCAGAGCAAGAATTTTAGCTGAGGAAGCTTCTGCGATTTGAAGCGAAACGTCCTCGCGTCAAGCAACCCAGTCCAGTCGAAGATTCAAGCTTCTTTACTATGGAAACCACCTGGACAACTGAGAGCCTACACAGAGGCAATATTGGATTTAAACAAACAAAAAACTGAATTTGAAGTTCTCACGAGAGCCTTGGTTGAATGACAGTTATCCTCAGAACCCAGCAATCACATTCCATCAGTTAATGGAAATGCTGTCATTTCGCTATTTTGTTTTGTTAACATTCTGAAAATGTATTAAAACCTTTGCACAAATCTGTAATGGAAACCCAGCCTATATGTCTACATGAAACAGAAATAATGTGGTTGGTAGGTTTTTGGAAAATCTGTAATAATTTCTAAGTCTCAAAATATTCACAATTACTCAGATTATTTAAAAAAGTACAGGCCATAGAGAAGAATCTTTAAAGGTGAAATTATTTCCTGAAGTAACTCTGCAGTAGGGTTGGGCAATATCAGCTTCATTTGAAGTTAATGTCTGCAGTAAAATGTTGATGAAATTGATGGTGGTGAGGATTACTTTCAGCTGATTTTCTCAAGCAGCCATCGCCTAACCGCGTTCTGAATGCCTGCTTACCGTTTGGCAAGTCAGTAAAAAGTTATCTAACACCAGGCAATCAAACTCATCTTGCTGTGTCAGATCACTATTTTCTTGTGCCAGTCTGAGGAGGACACCACAGAACATTTGGCCGGAGGTGCTGAGAGTGCAGTCATTGTTTCATCCTGTCATGCGACAGCTGCATCTTTGTGTCACTGCAGCCAGGCAAACTCTTCTTGATATCTGGAATTCAGCTTTTCAGAACGTGCTATGAAAATTGGACACTTCGTTGGCCGCTGAAGAGCAGTGTATTCCCACGAGCGTGCACCTTTTAGCACACGCTCCACTCATGGACTGCTTCTCAATTGTTTAAACAGAAATGCAGTCCTTAGTAAAGTACACATGCACAGTGAATAAATAAACATATGTCTGCATTATACCCGGTGTTGCAGACTGAATGGTCCGCCCTTAAAAATCCGTCCGCCTTTTGCATCTGTGCATGCGTCATTTCAGACCACAGCAGCACATCTGAGATGGAGTCTCTTCACCCAAAGCAATCAGATGAATTAATGGGATTATTAACCATCAGATTATAACTGTAAAACCTCTTAAATCACTCTAAAGACAGTTTTAAGCAGAAACTCAATTAAATTCTGTGACCGATGCGTAGTGAACGCATGAGCTAGCAGCTCGTTTAGCCGATGCCGCCTTTTATGATGAAATAATGCTGAATTTATGTGAAAATGATTGTTGTACAAAAGCTTGATATCTGTTGCTGAGACAGATGATGACTAGAGTGAAGTTTGAAGCAGAAACCGCGTCATTAGGGGGGATGATTTTTAAGGGGACCCTTCGGTCTGTGACACCGTGACAATGGAATTAGTGTGTGTTGGGGGGGATTGTGGCATCAGAATGGTAGCTCGTGATGTTAGTCAGCCATTGGTGACGGATGATGGAATTAGCTCACTGCTCAACCCTACTATGCAGTGCTTTGTACTTCATATAAGGCAGACTGTGGAACAGTGAATACTTCATTTAAAAAAAATTAGCTCTTGAAATAAAATTTATCACGCTGATAGTGTAGAAAACAGGGTGGAATTTTCCTTAAATCTGGACACCGTCAAACAGCCCAAATTAACTGACTGTTCTGAAGTACAAATGAAGAACTGGGGATCAGCAGGTAGGGCAGGAGTTTATAATAATCTCTTCATCCCGAGTTAAGATTCTCTTTTTGGTTCATGACACAGGTTTCTACCTTTGCCAAAGTTGTTCCCTCTGTTTTTCCCTCCAAAATATTTGCATAATGTGAAACAAAAGACTAAATAAAACAGTGAAAACAGAACACAAAATTCTGTTCTCTGCACTGATCTGTCCTGTTTAATTTGGAACAGGACTGGAGTGTAAATACATTTATTATATGAATATTGGCAGAAATACTTTTGACTGTCTTCATTAAATATATACTTGAGTAATGACGTGTTGTTCTGTGAATACACCTTTGGAAGGTACAATAAGGACGTATTACAACAAGCTGACTTTACGTATCGGCTGTCCTTGTTTCTTTTCCAACAACAACAACAACAACACACTTTCCGCACTGAACCAGCGACACAATCTCACACTACAGCTGGACTTTCTTGTGCTCATCCTCTCAGCCGCTTCGCTGCCTCTGCAGCCGGAACATTTACAAAATCACAAGTGGTCACTTTCTCATTCCTCCAATCGTCTTTCACACCAACTCTCCGTGCCATCGCTCTTTCTTTGCTGTGTTACCCGTTTGCCTTTTTCATTCTTCCTATTTTTCCACTCGGCGATTGTCTTGTGATCTTTCATATATATTTTCAATTAGAACAGCTTTATATTTCTCTATTTTTTCAATATTCATATATTTACTATATATTTGAATAGAAATATATATGTACATACTTTTGAAAACAAACATATATGATATCTTTTCCTCTTTTTTGTATTGCGAGAGCCCTGATGTTATATTTTGCAAAACATTTGGAGCAACTCTTTTTGGGACACTTTGTTATAGGATTAAGCTTTGGGAGAAGTAACGGGAACAAATTTATAGATAAAGTAACAGATACAGTCCCATGCATAAAGCTAAAATTATTTTCACTGAGGAGGAGGGCCTTAAGTCAGGATCGTAAGTGTTTGGACAGTGATCACTTTTGTAATTTTGCTTGTGTACTCCTCCACAGTGGAGATCACATGAAACAATCAATACGCACTTGCTGTGTCGACTTTCATCTTTAATTAAAGGGGCTCAATAAAAATATTACATTTACCATTTAGGAATTACAGACAGTTGGCCAATAACTCCTTCAGAAGCGTCATATCTTGGTGGCTTCCCACATTATTCTTGTTGCATAGTGACTCTATGTTTTTGAGAACTGCCTACTCGAGTTAGATTTACCATATACTTTGGATTTCCTTAAGATTAAAGATTTAAATGAAATTAAACTCAATTAAATCCGAGACATATTAGTGACTTGGGAAGGTTTATGGATCCATCTCCCGACTGTCTAAAGAAAACTGTAAAAAACTATTTTTTGTATTTACAATAAAGGTTATAATCAGTTTGTCCAGTTAAAAATGACCTCTGAAAATGGCTGTAAATAAGGGACACTTAATAGCGTTGAAGGTGGTTTCAGTCACAGTTTCATATTGCAGCCCATCCAGTAGCCTGTAATTATGCTCTCCAAATGGACTCTGGGCCGCAGGACCACCTATGTTTGCATAGGCTGTACGTACGTACATACGTATGTTCCAGATTGGGACTAGTGGAAAGTTCCGTTTTCACCCTACCTGCATCTGATCAGATCTACTAGTACAGCTTTACCCACTGACCCTGAGTTGGAAGTTAACATTACTGAAATGCTTGTAGAAACATCCCCTCGATAGCTAATTTTAGCATGCCTGCTGACGTGGCTAGCTGACAGAGTGTATTTTACAGTGATTGGACTGAAAATACCCTCTTGAGTCGATAACTTCGGCTAATTCATCAGAAGTCACAGGCAAGCAGGTAAATTATTTTATTTTTATTATTTTTTTATTATATTATTTTATTATTATAAATTATTTTACCGGCTACTGTATGCGAGTAACATGTGCACTCGCTACGCCTTTAGCATGACCGCTAACAGAACTGGAGTCCAGATCACAGACATCACTGATGCGACATTTACAACTAACACCAGTATTACGACTTGAATAGGTACATTTTTAATTCATTTAAGAACTTTCGGGTCAAAAAGAGGGTCTGGTTTCGTACGTCACTGATGAAGCCCACAAAATACTTCCTCCTCTCTGCTGCCTCGTAAAAATCTTGTCACGCATGCAGTATGATATATTGATAAACCTCAGGTTGCATAATTTATCATGATAGGCAAGTGAGAGGTAGTCAAAGCTGAAAATCTTCTCACAATAATATGTAAAGTCAGTCACGTAAGAGTTTTATATCCATTATTCTGTGTGCTACCACACAGTAAAATCCCCAGTGTTAAATTAACACTGGCAGTGTTAATTTTACAATGGTGATTTTACTGTGCAGGTCTGCAGTTTTCCATCAAACTGGGCTACTTATGAAATACTGCAAATTATAATGCAGTTTGTGAGCATGTTCAGCTTTTTTTTTTTTTCATTTTAAGTTCTGGGGTTTTTCTTTTGGGGGGCGGGGGCTGGTTTTGACTGGCTAATTGTCTGACTAAAGTTACAGTTTGTAAACTCCAACAGGCTGTTGGATAAGCTGCAATATGAAACCGTACCACTAGATGCCATCAAAACTCCTTCAGGTTCCTATAATGTGTTTTTTTTTTAATTATTATAAACCCCTTAAATTAAAGCTGAAAGTTGACACTATGAGCACATTTTGATTGTTAATTTCATCTTCACTGCATTGTACAAAGGAAAAAAAACAAATTCACAAACATCACTGTCCAAATATTTATGGACCAGACTGTACATGCACCTTATTTGAGAAATCCTTCTTCCTACAGAAAGAGAATCTCTGTGTATCCTCTAAACATTTTCCTAACACAAGTGCAAACTAGTAACATCTTTCTATCTGTAGGAATTCTTCTCAATATATGTTTTTGAAATCAGTTAAAAAAAAAGCAAAAAAAAAAAAAAAACACTTCATAAAACTCACTTTCCTTGTACAAGTTTCTATAAATTTCTGTGATTTTGCTTGAATTTTCCATCAGTGAACATCAGCTGGGGGTTTACGGATTAATATGACTGATATGGATCAGAGCTGATAAAAGACAGAAGTAGCTACACTGATACACAGCCACAGATCCACATCAAATGAGCAAAAAAAGAATCATGCTATAAAATTCCCCCCCCCCCCCCCAGCTCCACCATACTGAATGCTGGAATCCATCATATCCATCGCTGCCTTAAATCTTCACCCACTTCCCACTTGCACTGAAACCCTGTGGATCCTCTTGTGATATTTTGTTTTGGTATTATGTTAGAATTTTAAAAGGGCACCACTCATACAGGAAATTTGCACTATGTTTTTTTTTCTGCCATTCCTGAGCTAGCATGAAATACAGAGCAACGTAATGTTTGAGAGCTATAGCTCGAGTTATTGGAAATTTTCTCTGTATGAGTCTGTGTGAGCTTCTGTCTTTTTTTTTTATCTCGTGCTTTTGTCTCAGAAATGCTTTGCCTGTACTCAAGGTTCTTGAAATGGAGCAGTATCTCCAGCTGGTGGACATTTACCGTTACTTCAGGTACAATGGAATATCACCAAGAGATCTTATCTTATCTTAGTCTTGTGTATCATTCAAAATTGTGATTAAATGTTTGGGGTGAGCCCCTGAAAAGCTTCAGATTTTTAAGTTTGGAAATTATACATCATATCCCAAATGTGGGAAAATATCTATTGTTGACTGTTGGTTGTTTTGTATAAATGTAGCCAGTTTCATGTAGAAAAGCAGATTAATTAAAGATGACGGCAGTGGTTTTGACTGGATACCCACAGGGTCAATCAGTGCAAGCTGACTAATGCTAACTTTAGCAGCTAGTGCTATTTCCAAACCATAGGCCCCATAAACGTAACAGAACATAAGATGATCATAACGGAAATACACACTTGCAGAGTGATTGAAAATACCTGGTTTAGATGGATGGTGATGGAGGGGGGTAAACTTTATTCGTCCAGCAGGTTCTATGGAAAAACCCTTGTTGGTTCTACGTGTTCACTGTTTAAGTGGCAACAACATTCTGGGGGATTTGACAAGCAGGCCCAGAAGTAGAATTGAAATAAGAACTAGAAATAGAAAATGAGTACTATTAGTAATGAAAAAAAAAATCCAATTGCATTGAATGCAAGGTCAACAAAAATGAAATTTCACCTACAGTTTCCAATCACAATGAATTGCATCTCTGGATTGAGGCTCATCTACTCTATGGAGGGAAAACCATTTCTGTGCATATTATCTCTCCATCTTTCTGTCTTTTTCACTAGCCAGTATGCTGGCAGTAGGTCACAGTGACATTGTGTGGATACGATGGAGCAATTGTGGGGTAGTTGGATCGCAGGTCGTGGGTACGTAAAAAGGTATAAAGTGATAATTAATTAAAAAGCGCTCAAGAATAATGCAAGTGTGGCACCATGATGAAAAAAAAAAGTCCATTCTACAGGAGGGAAATAAAGAAAATAAACACTTTCTTATCATCTGGAACTGCTCTCTTTTAAACCCACTTCAAAGGATCTTCAACCTTATTTTCTATGCCGTGTCAGTCATAAAGTCTAAAATGCTCAACCACGCAAGCGTAACAACGTCAGCAAAGTCGCCGTCTCCGTATCCCCTTTCACAGGTACAAAATGAACACTGGGGGGGTTTGAGCCCTGACACAGACGTCTGCTCGAGAGCTCAGCGTACCGACTGATCTTCAGAAGGTCCACTGTTGGTGTGCGCCTGCCACATGTATACGTATATATTTACACATGTACACCCACACGCACACACACGCAGGCTTGTCAAGGTTCTGTTACTTGGATCCATTCTAACCTTAGTGCACAGAAAGTAAAGAGAGAACCGATGACCCCCCTCCACCCACCCCGTCTCCCCAAATTCATTGACGATGCTTGCTCTTTTTTTTTTAAATCTTCTCTCTTCGAGTGTATTTATAAAAGCATCAGTTAAGACCACTATAATGTGTCGTCCATTGCATGTGTAAGAAATTTCCCTACGTCCCAAAACTGGTGTTGAGACAACAGTTTTCCCACTGCCTCAAACATATGAATCCAGGATAGAGAAACCTCTGAGAGCCACTGGGACACATTGATGCATACAGGAAAAGCCTCCCGCCTGATATGAGCTCTTCTTCCAGCACAGAGCAGAACTGAAACATCTTTAACTTAAAAAAAAAAAACTCTGAAACATCTCGTCCGTTCTATTACTGTCTTCATCCACCTCCCCGCCTCAAAACGTGATCACACACCCCACATGGAATTCTGTGCATAAGTACTGTCTTACTGGGGGGGGGGGGGGGGGGATGAGAAGTCAACAGATAAATCATTTGCGTTTTGGCAAGTGATTTGCAGGGTGGTGAAATTAAGAGCAAGAGAACACAACAGTAATAAAAAGAGATCAGGCAGAAAGAAAGGCAAAGCCCCTGTGCTGTGGAGACCCGCAGCTGACTCCTTCATCCGGTGGCATCAATGGGAACCCAAGCGGCCCGCTGCAGCCTGGTACCACACAGGTGCTGTCGGGTCAGCTGTGCATGTGTACGTTCCTCACCTCTTTATCCCCCCTCCCCCCCGCCCTCCCTTAGAGGCTCCAGGTAAGTGCTGGCTCGACCAGCATTGAATTGAGAGTTCTAGTGACAGGCCGCAGTGATGGCTGGCTAAACCAGTGTGTAGGACTTGGAGTAGGCCCCCGCCCCTCCATCCTTCTGCTTCTGTAGTCTGCCTAGGCCCGAGGAGCTGCTCTCCAGCAGAGAGTCTCTGGACCCTCCCATCTTGGAGGAGGATGAAGAGGCACCTCCAGGGGTCCCTCCTGTGGCCCCCGCTGACCCTCCACCAGAGGATGATGACGCCCCTGCAGCAGCAGCAGCAGCAGCGGCTGCACTCTGGGCGACTGAGGCAGAGGACCCGGGCATGCTCAGAGTCCTCTGGGGAAGCGTGGAGCTGCTTGAACTAGCAGACACTCCTCCACTCCCACTGCCGCCGCCTGTTGCTCCTCCAGATGAGGCCCCAGAGAAGGTGAGGCTGGTCAGGCCAGAGTGGCCCATGGTTAAGGCCTGCTGCTTTGCAGAGTCCACAGTCACATGGCGACCCTGGGAGTGGTAAGCTCGCTGGGCCAGACCGCGAATGGAAGCTTCACGTGGTGGAACCACTGGGCAAGGATCATGATGCTCTGATTGCTTCCGGAAGAAGGGGTCTGACTTCATGTAGAGGGGTAAGTTGCAATAGTCACCTGGTGGAAACGGAAAAGTCCCACTTAATATAACGGTCAAAGCCAAAACCTGTGAAACTCAAATTATCTTTAAAATAACTATTTGTCATTACAGGAACAAAAGCCCAAATCCTGCTTTTACGTCTGAAGGCACCGTTTTGTTTTTAGACCATAAATGTGAGAATTCAGGGTACTGTCCTGTTAAAGCCACTTCAAATCTAAAATATTAAGAAAAAAGTATATTTGCAGAAACCACTCACTCTTGGCTCGGTGAGGGATGGGCACAGCTACATTCTTGCCACGATTATAATCCTGGGGTTTTGGTGGCGAGGCAGTGAAACGGCAGATACCCGGCTCTGACGGCGTGCTCATGGACGTCATGCTGTCTGCATTGTCATTGGTACCTGTGGTCATCTGGTCAGATGAGCTGTCAGAGATGAAACACTCTGTAATCTCAAACTTGGCATGCTGCAGGTGCTCCTCCAGCTTGGCATGCTCGTACGCTCTGGCTAGTTCCTCGTACGTGGAGGAGGCGCTTTCTGTTGACACCATGCTATTGCGTCCCTTATCTGTGGAAGTGGGTAGAAATGCAACAAGTGATTTTTGATGTGCAAGTTTTTCTCTGCATTTGACAGATTCTACTGTTCATGCTAATGGCTGCAAATGTCATGCCACCCATGTGCCAACCTGTGTCCTGTGAGAGGCTGGCACTGTAGCTGTCACTTTCAGTGACAGTAATGCCATGCTGAGAGCCAACTGTGCGCCAGTCTGATGTGAGAGTTCGGGCTGGTGTGGACGACTGGCACTTGGTCAGGGTCCACTGACTGGAGTAACGGTTCCTAATACTGTGGGTTGACTTCACGCTCTTTCTTGATACGGGATCTATTGGAAGTAAGAATGCACATTAATAACGCATCAGTTTGATAGTACAAAGTACAATGAACTACAGCAGACCAGTTAAGGGAGAAGCTCAGTGACATTAAGGGGTAGAGCTGGAGGGTAGGAGACAGACCAGCAATCCACAGACAGGTTCAATTCCAGGTCTGTGGTTTTGGACAATCCACCAGGCTGTAAAGAGGTAATGGCCTTGGCTGGGTAATTAACTTGTGATGGACTGTTGTCCCGTCTAGCATGAGATGTACACATCACCTACTTCACTGTGGTATCAGTTCAAGCACTAGTTCAGGTGGGTCTAACTCTGTATAGAACGTCTCCTACTTCTGTCTTTCTTTTCCTTCTTGGTTTTCCTTCTTCTGCCTTATCCCCTTTGTAATCATGATCTCCTTTGTTCTCCAAATTCTTCTCATTCTCCTTCTTAAGCGTCTTCATATGCCCATCTTGCTCAAATTAAGAAGTCAGCCTGATGCATCAAGTTCAGTTGTGCTGTGTCTCTTTCCAATGCATCTGACACTTATCTAATGAAACTGTTGCATATGCTGCAGGTTATATTTGTTTTTTGTTTTGTTTTTTTCACAATTTGCAAGGCATTTTTGATGCAACTAACTTGTTGGACTGATGCAGATGTTTTTTAATTTAATGTTGTGGCCTCTGTTTGGCCACCATTGCTAAGTCTATCAAAACAATAAATCCAGATGTGGCTATGATGAGCAGGCTTGGGAAGTAACAGAATACATGTAATGGCGTTACGTAATTAAGATACAAAAAAAAAGGTAACTGTATTCCGCTACAGTTACAGAAAAAAAGACGTATTCAGATTACAGGTATATTTAGTAAAAATGGGGATTACTTCGCAGGATTACAATTTTAATGCATTTTATGATATTATACAGGGTTCTAGCTAGCGCAAACTTGCGTTACGGCCCGTTACGCTATACGCTAAGCAATGCTTCGATTCAATGGCTCGTGGCTCTTTGATTCGCTCTTCAGAAGCGGTAAGTCCGCTTCTTCACCCCTCTGAAAGCCATTCAAATATCATGAGTCACTTTTGTGTGGATTAAAGTCACTAACTGGGACTCTGGTCTTGTTGCAGTCGAGAAACGAGAATCGGTCTCCGTTTTGTCACGGCTTCAAATGCTGCGCGGCTCTCTGAATTAATAACGCTTGGAATTAATAACTTCAAAAAGGAATCGCCGCTTTAAATAAAATGACACCTCTTACAAACGTTACAATACAGACAATAAACTACAATCGACTAAAACGTTTTTTCCTCCCAAAATGAGACGTCTTGCATTGTTTATAAACCTGACCTGAAGCACATCTGCAAGAGCTGCAGCTCATAGGTATGGAAAGACATTCATGCTAATAATGATGTCTGAAAGGAAATGCTTTTGATAAAACTAACAGATTTTATTTCTGTTTATGTCCAGAGATCAAGGATCCACCATGTAGAGTTTATTATGTCCAGAGTTTAAGGATCCAGCAACCAATTTCATATTTATTTAAGCCTCAATAAAATGTTGTTCAGTTTCAATTTAATCAGCTTATAAAGCGCCAAATTACAACAAAAGCTGTCTCAAGGCGCGTCACACAGAACAGTTCAACATAAAAAAAATCAAGCAACAGGAAGTTGAGGACTTTACAGAACACATCAACTCGGTGGACGCCAATATCAAGTTCACACGTGAGGATGCCAGAAACAACCATTTAGCCTTCTTGGACTGTGATGTTATGATTGGAGAGAACAGGCAGCTCCAGACGGGTTTACAGAAAACCAACTCACACTGACCAATATCTGCTCTTTAGCTCAAACCACCCCCTTGAACACAAGCTCTGGGTGATCAGGACGCTTCAACACAGAGCCCTACAGGTGCCCACAACTGCAGAGGGAAGGGCTAAAGAACAACAACTCGTCCGGAAAGCCCTCACAGTATGTGGGTACCCACGATGGTCCCTGGACAAAGTGCAGAAGTTCCAGAGAACAAAGAGACCAGATAGACAGGAGACGGGGACAAGAAGAAGAGGAGTGTCTCTCCCTTATTTAGCAGGAGTAGGGGAAAAACTACAGAGGATCTTCAGACAGCACAAAATCCCAGTTTACTTTAAACCGGTTAACACCTTGAGACAGAAATTAGTTCACCCTAAGGACAGGATCCCTAGTTACAGAGCAATGTAGTGTATTCTATCAGATGTCAGGAAAACTGTAACAAACACTACATAGGTGAGACTAAGCAACCTTTACACAAAAGGCTATACCAGCACCGCAGAGAGGGCGCAAATGGACCTCAGTCTGCAGTTCATCTCCACCTTAAAGACACTAACCACACGTTTGAGGAAAAGGAAGTTAAAATATTAGCCAGAGAGAAGAAATGGTTTGAGAGAGGGGTCAAGGAGGCATTCTTTGTGAAACAGTTGAAACCCAGCCTTAACCAGGGAGGGGTTCTGAGACACGCTTTATCCCCTGTTTACAATGGGGTACTCAGGTCAAAGCAGTTTCAGTCTTTTGTTCATGGTAATGAGTCATTCACGTCATCAGCAGAGTCGTCAAGGGAGCCATCAGGAGAGGGTCCCTCCCATCATTAAGAGGGACAGCTGCCCTGTCATTAGGAGTGTGCTAACTAGAGCACAATAGGTGCTAATTAGAGCTATTGTTTAGTCACTACCCTGTAGCAGTCTGCCTCTCGGTAGGAGGGGTCTGGTTAGGTTTAAAACTCGAGCTTTTGTGACTTCTTGATTATTCTTCTCTACAAGAGTCAAGACAGAAGTCAGACTACCAGAGCAACAATTTTAGCTTCTGCGATTTGAAGCGAAACGTCCTCGCATCAAGCAACCCAGTCCAGTCAAAGATTCAAGCTTTTTCTACTATAAAAAAAATTAAATAAATAAAAATAAAAAAAATTCAAATACCTAATTAAAAACAGAAGTAAAAGAATAAAACATAACAAAATAAAAACTACTCATAAGAAAGAGAATAAAAATAGGTTTTAAGTCTTGATTTAAAAATGTCCACGGACTCCGACTGCCTCACTGAGGGCCATGTACTGGCTAACCCAGAATGAGATTGCCCACTCAACAAACTTCTCCAGCCTTCTGGACATGATGAAGGGACTGGACATGGACCTGGCTTTTCCCCTTTGGGTACCCCTAGAATGGCCAATTTTTAGCTTGAATTTTCAAAAGCTTCCCCCCTTCCGCACCCCCCGGTCACTTTGCTCCCTCGACATTACCACTACGCTAAAATTTTATCCTAGCTAGAACTCTGTTATCTGTATATATTTTTTTTCTTTGAAATGAAAATGTACCTTCATGGACAGCGACATGACGCCTCCTAACCGGGCAAAATATTGATGAAGTACCCGGATGTTAATGCAATTTCAATGGAGATCCGCGACTGAACACACTCAGAAAAATGCTCGCAAAATACGTGTTAAAAAAATGCCATTTTGACTGGATATTGAGCCAGTAAAATTAAATTACATTAAATTATGTCAGGAAAGTATTAAACTTACTCGGAGATACACACATTCCCAAATATTAGTGTTGAAAGTGACACGGATCTGCGCTGTTCAAGCTGCTGAGCTGAGGCGTCCTGCTGCAGCTGCTGTTCAGCGCACCGCGGCTCCTAAATCCATTACAATACATTTATATATATTATATTTTTACACAATTATCCTTTATTGACTGAGTTTCATTCATGAAGTCAGTGGGGTGTGTACACATCTCTATGTGTGGGTGTGACTGAGCGGCACAGCGCGGGTCATTATAATCTTATTATTTTAAGGTGCCAATTTAAAAAAATCCCCAGTCTTGTCGAACAATTTTAATCACTAACGACAAGTATTTTAACTAGACATTGGTCTAGCAGTGGAAAATATCAACTAGACATAAGTGTTAATGGTCCGTGTCATCGGGCGACACAGGTACGGCAGGAAACATACAGCTGTTTATCATCAAATATCACGGACAAAGTGACAAGAAGAACCAAAACCACTTACTTATGGAAGGAAATATTGTCTCCCTTGTTCCTCCGTTTGTGGCTTTGCCAACATCCATGCACGCAAATCACTAACTTGCCCGGAATTAAAATGGCGACCACGCCTCCTTACTGACACTATTTACCTAATGGTTTTCATTATGCTTTTGTTCTTATTTTGAAAGTTCAATAAGTGGACTGATATGTTAAACATGGTGCGAATTTACTGAACAAGTAGTAGACTTTTTTTTGTTTTGTATATTGTTCTGCAAGCCACTTTTAATTACAAATTCATCCACACACACCTGAGTTTTCATTATCCTTCATTTGTTTGGCATTTTTTGTTGAAAATTTAGCAGGTGAACACTGGGTGTGTTTAAAACAATATTGTGGGTGCTCTTAATTCTTAATGTGAAGTAAAACAGAGCTTAATAAACTGTACTATGTGGTCAAGACTATTTCTATTTAGTTTCTTTTGTCTGTATTAGCATATTTGATATTGGAGTAATCCAGAAGTAATTGAAAGTAATCAAATTACATTACTTTAATATTATGGTACTTGGATTACGTTACTGATTACATTTTTCAACAGGTAACTTGTAACTGTATCGGAATACATTTTTAAAGTAACCCTCTCAACCCTGATGGTGAGATAACCAAGAAATCACTTTTGCACTTACTGGTTCCTGGCCTGATGTCCGACATGTCAATTAGAGGGCCGCTGTTCTGGATCAGGGCTTGGTGGTGCACAGAAACACCTGTGCAGAAGCTCTGAGGATTCCCAGTCTGGTTGAACTCCGTGTCGGTTACAGGGATTGTGGCTTTATCTTCACCTGATAAAGAGGGAATGAACACTCAAGAACATCAACTTTGGCAGACTTTTATGAGATTCATTAATGTGTTCTTCTTTGCAAAAATATATACTGAACAAGAAAAGAAATGCAAGTTTTTCTACAAACAGTGGGGAGGAATTAATTGTCATTTCAAATCTACCAGCTGATTATAAATAGTGAGTTTTAAGTCACGGAACAAGCGTTTGCACACCAATCACAGCGGGACTGACGTAGGTGACGTAGGTGCAGCTGCACATCAGACCGTGACGTGCTGCTGCACCTACGTCATTTTGAAGCGTCAGCAAGGATTCACTGATTATCGCCTCGTTGCTGCTTAAAACAGCCTCGTTTCTACTTATAACTGACTTTAGAATGATTTAAGAGGTTTTAGTTTGTCGTCTGATGGTACATAATCCCATTATTCCCTTTGATCGCTTTGGGTGAAGAGTCAGACACGGCATTGTGGTTCTCTGATCGCTCCCCCATCTTTTATTATGAAATAATGCTGGATTTATGTGGAAATGATTGTTGTACAAAAGCTTCAGATACCTGTGGCTGAGACAGATGATGACTGGAGTGTAGTTTTAAGCAGAAACGAGGTGATAATCGGTGAATTGCTGCTGACGCTCCAAAATGACGCATGTGCAGTGAAGGCAAGTGAGACTGTTTGGTTGGCGACACCGGTATGACTTGCACACTAAAACACTTGCAAACATCTCATAATCCACCACTGATTCTGTTAACAGGCACATTGTAGTGCTTCCTGAAATTCATCTTTCTATAGAGAAAGACTTTTGATTTGATAAAACTGATTGCTGTTGATTCTAAAAGCCATTTTCATAAATAAATAAATTCTGGATACTGTTCAAGGGCACCATCTATTTTATATGTTGGGCAATTTGTAGTGGAATCCGAGTAAGATAAACTAACACGTCCAGTAATAACGCCAGTACGGTTCCCAGTGTCTATCCTGCTACTGACTGGTTCCAAGTGGAAACCAACTTTTTGTGTTCTGAAACAAATTGTTTTTGGTCAAAATGATCCCAAAGATTGTTACATTTGAGAGTCAGAATCTGTGGTTGGGGGGGAGGCTATAAATGGGCTCCAAATCAAAAGGCTTCATCCTCCACATGAATCAGATGTAGCCGTTTCCACAGAGAATGTTGGGTTTTCTTGAAACCACGATGGCTCTTGTGATGCCGACACACAGTTCAAATCGAAATCACTCATGCATGAAAAACGCCTTCAAACAAATGGAACTCTGTCGTCGCCCCTCACCAATTTGCTTGATGCCTTCTTTGTCCTCGATTAGCAGCTGCACTCTGGGAATGTCGATGTGTAGCCGCGGACCCTGTGGAGGTCCCTTCACTGGCGTGTCAAAGCTTCGATTGTTTTTGCTACCCCAGAAACACACAGACATTGTTTTACAGAAAATGCATAATGTGTATTTGTGATGTTGATTTCAGAATCTTGATAAACACGTAAAGTTACAACAATGGGCACCCATGGAGTGCAACAGCCTCACCTTACAAGCCTGACACCAAATTACAAATTAATACAAATTAATTATTTGTAATTCAATGTTGCTATAATATTTGGTTATACGTGGCCTTGATGTTTGATTAATTCTATCCAAAACTGAACCACTCTAATGTACATCTCCTCCCCATGGTTAATGCATATTGACTCTACACTGTTTGAGTTAAACTGTGACAACCTTTGGTTTGATCTCTCAAGGTCGTTAAAGATTTCAAAGGTCATATGACCAAGAGAAAGGTGAGATATGACTTTGTATTGGTGTTTAATAGTGATCAGGGTAATTTTAAAATGGCTAATTAAATTTTTTCCTTCATATTTTAGCATTATTACTCTTCTACACCCTATGCTGTCTTCTTTCAGGAGTTGTGATGAGGTGTGGTGAATCAAAGAAAAAACATTCATCTACAGATATTTAGATGTGATATTTTAAGTATGTCAGGAGTCTAAACTAAAGCCCGCAGCCTTGTAAATGTTACACTCCTGATAATTTTTGCCAGTTGTTTGTAATAATGTTATAAAGCACAGAGATAAAATACTGTTATTTACCATAATTCTGGACCTCATTATTAGACATTATTTGAAACAAGTTACCTTATTATTATTATGTAAGTGAATGTTAAAATATGAAGGGAAAATAAAATTTGAAATTAAAAAAATAACCTCATCACAAGTACGAGGTCTGTCCGTAAAGTATCGTACCTTTTTATTTTTTTCAAAAACTATATGGATTTCATTCATATGTTTTTACGTCAGACATGCTTGAACCCTCGTGCGCATGCGTGAGTTTTTCCACGCCTGTCGGTGACGTCATTCGCCTGTGAGCACGCCTTGTGGAAGGAGTGGTCCCGCCCCCTCGTCGGATTTTCATTGTCTGGAAATGGCGGAATGAAAAGGACTTTTTTTCCATCAGAATTTTTTCAGAAGCTGTTAGAGACTGGCACCTGGAAACCATTCGAAAAATTTATCTGGCTTTCAGTGAAAATTTTACGGGCTTCACAGAGAATAAGGACTTTAACTACAGGTTTAAGGACCCCTTTAAACGACGGTCGGTGCGCCGCGCTGCGAGCTGCGACGATGCGGCACAAACCACTGGATCATTTCTAAGCTGATGGCTCTGTGGATACGAGACCGTCGTGTGCTCTTTCTCTGGTTATCACAAGACCTGGACATCAGCCATTTTCCGGCAGATTTCACTTTTAACAAGAGATTTTGTCATGGAAAGCCGCGCGGAGGCTTCGCGCGTCACGACCGATTCGCTGATGAAGCGAGACAAAGGAACACCTCCGTTTCGGAGTGTTAGAGGACAAGTTGGGACATGTCTATCTCGGCTTTCAGTGCTTACCAGTCGAGTGAGTATAAAAGAACTTGTGGAGAGCTGGACATGTCCCAACTTGTCCTCTAACACTCCGAAACAGAGGTGTTCCTTTGTCTCGCTTCATCAGCGAATCGGTCGTGACGCGCGAAGCCTCCGCGCGGCTTTCCATGACAAAATCTCTTGTTAAAAGTGAAATCTGCCGGAAAATGGCTGATGTCCAGGTCTTGTGATAACCAGAGAAAGAGCACACGACGGTCTCGTATCCACAGAGCCATCAGCTTAGAAATGATCCAGTGGTTTGTGCCGTATCGTCGCAGCTCGCAGCGCGGCGCACCGGCCGTCCTTAAAGGGGTCCTTAAACCTGTAGTTAAAGTCCTTATTCTCTGTGAAGCCCGTAAAATTTTCACTGAAAGCCAGATAAATTTTTCGAATGGTTTCCAGGTGCCAGTCTCTAACAGCTTCTGAAAAAATTCTGATGGAAAAAAGTCCTTTTCATTCCGCCATTTCCAGACAATGAAAATCCGACGAGGGGGCGGGACCACTCCTTCCACAAGGCGCGTTCACAGGCGAATGACGTCACCGACAGGCGTGGAAAAACTCACGCATGCGCACGAGGGTTCAAGCATGTCTGACGTAAAAACATATGAATGAAATCCATATAGTTTTTGAAAAAAATAAAAAGGTACGATACTTTACGGACAGACCTCGTATATCTTCAAGCAGTTCCATGGGATAAAAATTTTCAACATTCCCTATACATCAATATTAGGCACACATTTTGACCTTAGCCTGTGACCTTGAAATGTAATCCATTCATTCATTTTCTACATCCAGTTATTCCAGTTAAGGGTCATGGTGGGGGGGGGGGGGGGGGGGGGAGGGGGTGAAGCCTATCCCAGCAGTCACTGGGTGAAAGGTGTAGTACACCTTGGACAGGCTGCCAGTCTATTGCAGGGCCACTTATAAACAGACAAACTCATTCACATGCTGTTAACCCCCAAAACATGAATCACCTGCAAATTGTGAATTATCTACAAAGTGTTAATTGCAAAACGTGAATACTGAGAAAATATCTCACAAAATGTGAACGCAGGTCTCACAAAACGTAAATATTATTCATTATATATATATATATATATATATATATATATATATATATATATATATATATATATATATATATATATATATATTTTTTTTTATTATTTATTTATTTATTTTTTAATTTTAATTTTTTTTTTTTTTCCAGTTTAAGTAGTGTATGGATTTCAGTTTACGGATCAATTGCTGCAGGAAATTTTGATCGCAATCCCTATCACTATTTGTGTATTTGTGCTGGAGACCCTCCTGTCCTGTGCACCAACAGCATTTCCTGAATATTTGTTTTGTGAATTGTTCTGTAATTTATGTCTGTAGCATGGCCCAAGCAGAGGGTCACCCCTTTGAGTCTGGTCTGCTTGAGGTTTCTTCCTCAGAGGGAGTTTTTTCTTAGTAAGTTTAGACCTTACTTGTGTGAAGCGCCTTGAGGCAACTCTGTTGTGATTTGGCACTATATAAATGAAAAAAAATTGAAATAGAAAAAAATTATCACCGCAAAAATGTTTTTTTTTTTATTTTATTGTATTTATTTATTTATTGGTGGGGTAAGGTCACTACAGCCAGTGAGGTGGGGAGGCGATATGAGCAGCTCTCGCTTCTGGTGTCAAGCGCCCAGCCTGCTCCAGGGACAGTGTCAAGTGAGGACTTTGACTGGGATGATCCACCTGTCAAACTCAGAGGACAGAAACCTCCCCCTCCAGTAATAATCTTAAGATAAACGTAGAAAAGCAAACAACACTAGTTTCTAACTTCAGGAAGGTAGACAATAAGCTACAACCTTATTTTTATCCACATGAGCTGTCCTCTAAGCTGGAAAAATAATATTAATCTGAACAAGCAGGTGGCTGAGAAACGGAAGCGGATGGACCATCGACAAAGTACAAAAACACCAAGACAAAGACAACAAAAAAATATTCAATAAATTCAGGTGTGGTGTCACCAAACTCACTGCACACATCAGTGGTCTCCTGCTCATTGGAAAAATGTGCAAAAATTGAATTTTGGTGAATTAGTCAATTTTATTGCTCATTTTATAATTTATTTTAATGATTAAAAAAATCACTAACTGAATGCTTCCAAACTGAATGCTGTAGTATAACCAGAAGGACCCCACTGATGTGTGCAGAAAGTTTTGTGTCACTACATTGTATAACATTGACGCTACTGAAAATTGAATCAATAAAAAAATTCTCCAAAGTTTGTCACAATGACATTTTTCCAAACTGAGAGCTGATGATATTCACGTTTTGCAAGACCCATGTTCACGTTTTTTGGAGAAATTTTCAGTATTCAGGTTGTGCAATGACCGGTTTGCGGATAATTCACGATTTGCATCCGATTCACGTTTTGGGGGTTAACACATGCTCACTCACACTGGCTGCTAATTTAAAGTTTCCAGTTCACCTAATCTGCATGTGTTTGGAAGTGGGAGTAAACTGGAATACCCAAAGGTAGCTCACACAAACAATGGGAGAACATGCAACCTCTGATGTTGATTTTTCTCAAAATCAAGTCACTTTGTCACTGACTGATCATAAATCATTCCACCAAGTTTGGTCCAAACCAGATCAAAACTCTGCAACTTTTTTTGTTCATACACAAACAGACAGACAGACAGACACATTGGACCAAAAACAATACCAGCACACCATACCTGATGAGCATCTCTGCCAGGCTTTTGGCATCTAGAGAGAGAAGAGAGCAGGAGATATATTTTTCCCCTCACTTTTAAAATAGAAATGGCAGACTTGAGTCAAAAAACATTTGAATTTACTTCAAGAAGTTTGTTCAAATTCATCCCCACGTGTTTTTTTTTCCTTTTACAGCTTCCCTCACCTCTTAGTCTCTTCAGCCTCTTCTCCTTGCGTTTCTTACGAATGATGAAGAGAAGTGCAACACCCAGCGTGACCAAGATTACGGGACAGCCAATAGAAAACAGTTTCTTGACATCGTCATTCTTTTCCAGCGGGGACTTGATTGGTGGAATCGTACCTGCAATGGACCCAGGGTTTAGATGCTGTTTTTTTTTTACCCAAAACGTTCTTCAAGAAGTCACCCAGTTGGAGCGTTTTTACTCACTGCCGTCATAATCCAGTGTAGAAAACTGTGAACTCTGGTTGCCGCAGCCTGCGCTGTTGCAAGCTTTCATCTTCAACTCATACCATGTGGCCTCACGCAACTCTGCCAGGAACATGTCTGTCGTGGCGTTGGTACGCACACTCTGCCACGCCCATGTACCTGCAGCAGGTAAACATAGTTTAGTTTAGTTTCTTTTCTGTTTAAACTAAGTTCCCACACTAAAAATAACATGCATAAACTATCTCATAGTTTTGTTGTGTCTGGGAAATCTAGCCAAAGATAAATGTGAACTGTATTGTTAATCCTTCCTGGTTCTTAGTGTAATACTGTCCCTCACAAAGTACAACGTCATATTTTGCACGTTTAAATTTATTCAAAGTCACATTGAAAAACAGGCCTGGATTCTGAAGAACGTCTCTCACGCAGGAGATCCATCCGTTCAGAACCACGAACAACAGACGCAAACAGTTTTTATAAAGCACAACATGGGCGTGACAAAGGCAGACCTTATTTTGCAAAATCCTTCACTTATTGGTCCCCATGGGCATTCAGGGGCGGTCCCGCCCTCCTACCCAAAACACGTGTGATAACGAGACATATGATTTATATTGTATACCTGAATCTCTTTGTTCTAAGTGGTAAAGCCGGTTCAATCCAGGTCGACATGCACATTCAAACAAATAACAGACTAAAAGTATATCAAACTAAGAATATAATCATAGAAGCCCTCCAGCAGCCTGGAGGGCTTGCACTATGTAGACCTTGGGTTCAAGTCCTGGTCACTCTACCTGTCTGTGTCCTTGGATGCTACCAGCCTTAATTGGGGAAATAACCTGAGCTGGACTGGCACCCCATCCAGGGGGAGATTTTGATTCTCACCGGCACATAGGAATTACAAAGTATACCGTAAAAACAGCAACTCACCTTTTGGTCGAAACTCTAACGTAACGGCACTGATAGGACAGCCTCCGCTGGCCCAACCCTGCAGATTGAGGCGGGCGTGGCTGGAGTTAATGTGTGTGAAGACTGGCTCATCCTTGTTGAACTGTGGTTCTGGAAGACAAACATGACGTCTCACTCAGCGCGTGCATACAAGAGGAACTGGGTCGAGAACAATTTGAGCAAACCTATAAAACTCACTAACCGCAAGGTTTTACCATCTGGATTTAAAGATGATGTGATTTTGTCAAGTGTGTTGACTTTCTAACTTGGAGTATTGTTGTATGCTTCCACCTGTGTGAACCTGCAGATGTCTCACCTCGCCCGTGTGTCTTTGCCTCAATAATCTCACTGATACGTCCGGCCCCAACACTGTTTTTGGCAGCCAGCTTGACTTTATACCATGTGCCGCAGCGTAGGTTATCCAATTTAAAGGAGCGCTCACTGGAACTGATGAACACGTCCTTCCATTCTTCCGTGTTATCGACAGAGTACTGCAACACAAAGCCTGCAAACAACATAAAATATCTTAGGTGCATTGATAAATCTCTTTTGTCATCCTGATTAAGATTTTTTTTTTTTTTTACACCATCTCCATTTACAAAACTGGTTATCTGAACTGTACACTAGATGGCAGTGTTAAACTTTACTTCACCAACAGGCTTACCTTGGAAGAAGGTCCGCCATTAGTTACCTCCAAACTCCAAAGACTGGGATGGCGCTGACTGAGCATCTATGCAAATGAGGCTATGCAATATGGTGACTGTAATTATAATTAGTTGCCTTAGTGAATCAGTTCCCTTATGCACCGAGACACTTTCGATTTAGTCCATATTTTTCTGTGTGTACGTATAAATGTTTCCCCATCTGCGTTTTTACTCAAGCTTGTCTCTCTTTCTCTCACTGCACAAAATTCCAAAATACTTGAAGCATTAATGTGCACATCCTACAGGGTTTAGTTATAGGTTTTGTTGTCACCATGTGATGCAGATGAAGCAGGAAAGTGGACAAGAAAAGACAGAACAACATACAGTGATTCTGACATTCACTAATTTCTGTTTGACTGCAGACAGTATGAACCAGATATTTCATGTTTTGTCTGGTGAACTTGATTTCATTTAATATATTTCCATTCCTGCATTTCATGCCTGCAACGCATTCTAAAAAAAGCATTTATCATTTTGCAATGTTGCCCTTCCTTCTCACTACACTCACAACACACAAAGACATGTTGGCATTGAGGATACCAAGCAGTGAAGTGTTTCAAGTGTCATTTTACCCTTTTCATCCTGCAAACACATCTTAAGGTGTGCAACCGTATGAGTACATCTTTGTTACATTTTTCTTTATGACATTCTCCACTGAGGACCAGCCAGGACAGCAGCAAGGCCAGTCCAGTACCCGCACCCTCCTCTTCCACAGCTGCCTTTGGCAAGTGCATTTATGGATCACAAAGTCTGTCTTGGATAGATAATGTTGTTAGTGTTGACATCTTCCAAAAACCCTCCACAATGTTCCCTGCACAAAGGATTAGGCAGAATGTGTAGTGCCCCAACTGACAGCCTCTCCGGACTTCCAAATCTAGTCTGAAGTGGTGCAGAGGAGTGCAACGAGTCTGGTGGTGCCATCCATTGACCATTTTTTTTTTCTGGTTCCTTCAAATGCCACCAAGGTTGATACACCATGACCCCAAATATTTCATCTCACCATAAACCACCTTCAGAAGCCCTGGAGCATCCTCAATGGATGCACTTGAACGTCAAAGAACAAACTAGGGAAGTACTCACTTTTTCAGGCATTACGTGTTCACACAGCATCAGATTTACACCTGGAGTCGCTCAGTACAACCACAGTTTCAACTGTCGGCGAATAAGCAACACTGCTGTATTGGATGGGTTTGCTCAAGGATGCTTCAGCCAGTACAATAAAGGTGGAAAAAGTTGTTCTTTCACTTCCCCAACGTTGATTCATTCTGTCATAACATCACTTTCCTAACCTTAAGGTCACCACAACGTCTAGGGTCATGTCTTTATATAGTACATTTAAAACTACTGTTGATCAAAATAGTGTACTGTATACTGTAACAGTCATGAAATAAATACAAAATGACAGAGGATGGACAGGGCGGATTGAATTGCCTGAGACAGGATAACGCATAGTCTAGAGACCAAAACAGAGAGAGTTTGGTCTAATTAGACCTCTTAGTCAAATCAGGTTTGAGAGTACCCACAAATGCTGCACGTCCAAGAACCAGGTGCTTTGGGTCTCAACTACTGACCACCCAAGTAGATGTTCGGGCCATCCTCATCTCATCTTCAACCACTTATCTGGGATCGGGTTGCGGGGGCAACAGCTCCAGCAGAGGACCCCAAACTTCCCTTTCCCAGGCCAAATTAACCACCTCTGACTGGCGGATACCAAGGGGTTCTCAGGCCAGTGTGGAGGTATAATCTCTCCACTTAGTCCTGTTGTAGTGAATGGGATACTTTACAATGAGGCACTTGTATTCTATACTTATACTTTGGAAAACATGCTGCATGGCTGTAGTGTCACAGCTGATGCTCCCTCATGATGTCTGTCAAAGGTGTCATCTAGGTCACACTCCAGTGGTACCCAAGATTCTCTGGAGAAACTTCAACATCAGCCTCTCAACTCACTGTTTGGCGGCCAGGTCTCACAAGCATCCGGTACAAGAAGACTCTGAAGGTTTCATTGACAGATATTTATCCTCCTGCAAAGGTATCAGCAGCACAACACAATCCTGTCCAGTGACCATATGACTATGTAAACTCTTTCTAAACATCACTCGACCTCATAGGCTGAGTTATGTGACTTGTGAATGTCACTGCAGAGGTAACTATAGTCCCAAAGAGTTCAAGACTGTGTAGACAGACAAACTGCTGAAGGCTGTGTTCAAGTCACTGAAAGCCACTTGCAAGACTAGATCAGCCCCTCCCACCTACACATCTCATCATTCAGCTTCTTGAGAGCTCTGAACAGAATATCCGTTGATTCTGCCTCATTCACAGCACCATCTGCGAACTTCAATGAACCTTCCCTCATCAACAAATGTATCCAAATCACTGGACTCCATGACCTTTCCCAGCTCGTAGCCTATGCCGGCACTGATTTGGTTAAGGGCTGGATCACATTTCTGACAGACCCCAAAATTCACTGGGAAGACATTTGCTTCTACTATGAGCAACTGGGAAATTTTTAATCTAACTCAGAAATACTAAGGGGTGGTTCTCCATCATTTGCATTCTGAGAAACCAACATTTCTCAATCTCTCAGTTGCCCCTCAGATATAATAGTTTGATATTAGAGTGTAACCTTTAGAGAACATGCTTGTAGATAAAAAAAGAAAGACAAAAAACAGCACTGTACCTCTTATCGAGCTGCCTCCATTGTCTCCTGGTATCCACGCCAGAGTGATAGAAGATGTGGAGGTGGTAGAGACAGTTAGACGAGGCTGATCTGGAGGGACTAATAAAGAGGCATGGAGATAACACTCAGTAATACTCATGCTCATGATATTTTGGATCATAATGCTGTTTTGTCAGTAGGAACACCAGGTTTGGGCTTTAATGAGTAATAACAGAGTTTTTGTACCTTGCACTACAAGGTTGATTAAGATGGTGTCAAAGCCCAGCGTATTGGTGGCTGTGCAGGTGTAGTAGCCAGAATCTTCTGCTTTGATGGAGCGCAGGACCAGTGTCCCGTTAGCCAGAATGAGACGCTGCCCATCGACAGAAACTGGAATGGCTGTGTCCTCACTAATACAAAGAGAGCGAGATAATGACTCAAAGAACAAAGATATTTGTCAGAATATCAATGAGTGTCATTCACATTCCAACTGACATGAACCACTGAGGAGATGGCCATGTTACACCTTATCTGTCGATAGATAATTACTTTTAGAAGACGACTGCAGGTCTGCCTGGATGGTTGCCTTTCAGAACTCAAGCAGATCCATGACAATGTGCAGGAGTGGTACACGCTCCCAAACCTGACCTTACCTGGCCGTTAGCAAATTGTGGCTAACTGCAACTGTTGCACTTGACACCTGTCACTTTCTGGACAAAAATGGAAGGTTGACCCACGACGTAAGGAGCTATGCAACATTATCACTGAGTCCAAAGGTACAAAACCATTTGGTGTTGACTACATGACTGTATGTTCGATGTTTTGTAGGTACATCTTCCAAAATGAATGTAACATAGTAAATGTGTAAATACCTTCACTATTAACTGTAAAGACCATACAAACAGAAGAGCACTGCAAAGAAAACACTGAAAGAACAACAATCATCCAAAATGATAAAAAAAAAAAGTGTTGACACTATTTGTGCACAGTATGGAGTATCAATATGGAGTATCAATATAATATAGTGTTTTGTTGCTGTAGTTTAAACTAGTGGGGTTAAAATTCTAAAATAAATATATAAAAAGCAACATTTTAAAATCATATTAGCAATATAAAATTGTAATCTTTTTATGACTTAAATTGCAACAAAAAAAAAAAATTTTTGAAATGGACTACACCTTTAAAGTGTGTACTGTGTGTTCTCTCCAAGAAGAAAGTTTCAGGTAGGATTAATGAAAACACTGTTGGGTTCATGCCAAGTGTAAAAGTGTGTTCCCCTCAATCAGAAGGAAACAAAACCACCAGTGACCCACAGATAATGTGTTTAAGATTCAAACTTTATGAGTTTTTCCCAATTTGCAGATGTCTACCTGAGCTTTGTGATCATTCAGCGACTGTTCAGTCTTGCAAACACCCAGCAGTTCCTGTACCACTGCAGAGGACCTACTCTGGATGTAAACACTGCAGAGTTCCTCTATGAAAGGCCCTTTTGATTCTGTTTATGGAGAGTTCTCACCTGTCTTTGGTCCATTTTATAGAAGGTGTTGGTTCTCCTACTGAGCTACATGGTAGTCGCACCTCCTTCATCCATGGAGTGGTCACTGTACCTCCAAAAGACAGGATCTTAGCTGGTGCTGAGAACAAATGAGAGAGTCACTCAGGCATAACATGACAAAAACTGAAACTGGAACTTTAAAGCAATTGGGATTCAAATTCAAACTAGACGTGTCCCAATCACATATTTTTTTTTCCTCTCTCCTGATCTCAATCCAATGTAATACTGAGCGTCTGCTGATGCTGAGTCCTGATCTGATATTTGTATTTTCCTAGATATTATACTTGCACGAGATATTGCAAGTACCTTAAAATCAATCTAATTTATGCCTGACAATTGAGCAGATCCACAATTCATGAAAAAAAAAAAACTATCTGCACATCAAGCAGCTTCTTAATGATTTAAAAATAAATAAATAAATGATTTTTTTTATGGGTCTTATCAATTCCACTTAGTGCAGCATTGTACAGTAGTCACTTAAAATATGGTGTTTTACGTCTAACCACCAGGGATCAATAATGTTAGTTACTCTAAATGTGTGGTAAGACAGTAGAGAAGGTAGCAGTACACTCCATCCAGATGGTGGCCATAACCTTACGGTCACGTAAGCTACAAGTGGCAGCAAGCAGCAGGCAAAGCGACCACTTGCCATTCATTTTCAGTTAAAGTAGGTGTGTTGCAAAGGCAAAAAACAATGATCGCTGTGCCGCCAGTTAGGCGGGACCAAAAGAGACCACAAGTCTATTTTATGCAAATGCTGAGTGACGTGACACGGCGACTGCCAATCCGAGTGAACAGACAGCGTGACATCAGCTGATTGGTCACTCGAACAAAACAATCCAAGATTTATTTATTTATTAGTTTATTATTATTATTATTATTATTATTATTATTATTATTATTATAGTATTATATTATTATTATAGTATTATTATTAGTATTTATTAGTTTATTTCACAGGGACAGTACACATTAATGAACATTTCTGTAAATGTGTCAGTATTAGCTCAAAAGCTAGTTTTCAACTGTTGTCCCTGGGCAAGGTGTATAATGCCAACAACAATAAATTAAACAATTAACAACAGTTAATTAAACGTTCATAAATGCACAAACATATTTAAGGTTACACAAATAACATGGCATGATGAAAACATATTGTCTACAAAGGCAACACATTGTATTTATAAAAATGCAGCAAGTCACATGATCCTAACCCACAGTGGAGACCTGTAATGAGGACAGTGTTGGTTTGATTTCAACCAGTTTTTAGTTGAGTCTTAAAAGTGACAAACATGGGACATTCTCTAATAGAGAATGGGATGTTGTTCCAGATGTTACAGCCTCTGACTGAAAGATGGCAGAAAATACTCCAAAAAAGCTGTATTTCAGTATAAATCTAATATGTTTCTCATATATTTTGTTAAAGTTAGTGAGAAATAAACACATGTAGTCTAAAAACTCTTTTTGTAACTAGATAACACGTTTGAAGTCAAACAAGCCAGTTTACGATGATGTAATGTGCAAACCCCGGCAACGCCCATAAAGTCACAAAGCCAACTGCTTGTCACCATCATTTGTAGCTAATGTGACCGTAGGGTAATGTGGCAACAGGTTTCCAATACACTCTAGCAGTAGTAGTTGTAGTAGTAGAAGTAGTACAAGAAGATAAAATTGGATAGACAAAAATGTACGGCAAGTATGGAAACTACAACAAGGGAAGCTATTTATGAAAAGTCACATGATAATTAATTTTTTTTAAAGCCATCAGAGAGCCTGAAGCTAACAGCGAATGCTGACAGCAACTGATACATTTTTAGGCCACTGGACTAGATATGGCTCCAAATCCATCTGTAGGCGCATCACTTGAAAAATGTACAACAGACTGATCAAGGTGAGAGTCATGTGTAATAAAGCCAATACCGGATATCAAAAATTAAACAAAGAACCTTAATCTGGCCCAATACCAGTTGTAGCAATCGATTCTGCAGAGGTTTCAGAATATTTTGATTTAAAACAGGAATGCCGTAGTTGACATTTAGGCAGAAAGAACAATAATCAGAGAACATAAAAAAATCCACACACACAGGCACATAACCAACTTATAATGTCACTATTCCACCAGCTTTCTCCATCTTTTTTTCTTCACACTTGGCATCTTAATGTTGGTCGTCTAGCGCACTTATGTTGAGGTCGAGTGAAATATTGAATGGGCAAGCCTGGAGGATGCCACGTTTTACAGCTGCCAATCAGCTCGAGCAGCCAGCCATAGGAGCACACACAGACACACATACACACCTTTACCCAGCAGCCAAAGGAACAAATGGACAAAGAAAAGGATAACGCGGTGGAAAGTGCACTCTATTTATTCATACGCCCCTATTCCTCCTCTCTTTAAAACCAAAGCATATTGATTTAACTGCCTTCTTTATTTTGCTCAAACTCTCCCTCTCTATTGTCTTATAGAGTTGATGGGTCATGTTTTCAGTTTGCTTTCTCTTCTCCATCCACCTGCTGTTTTGCTCTCTCCCTCTCACGCCATCTGAACTCTGACATCAAGAGTGCAACCTGTTCTGTTGCTCAAGTATTTAAAAAGGAAAAAGAGACATGTGATCAGGAGGAGAGGTATGAAATAAAGGAAATAATATGATCGGTTTATGTGAAACCTGGCTGAAACCTACCGTTGTCCTTCCCTTAAATGAAGCCTGCCCACCTTCGTACACATTTAGTCATGTCCCTTGAAATACAAAGCAAGGCGGAGGTGGTCCTTTTATTCATTAATCTGGGTTTAGCTTACTGGCTCTTGGGGATCTAAAATATAATTTGTTTGAACATTTGATTCTCTATATGGGTTCAGCTTTTCACTTGGAACAAACATAATTATAATCAGTGCACTACTGATTTAGAACACAAATACCATCACAGGCAAAACGCTACATAATGCTATTGTACGGGACAAGCTAAAAACGCATTAAACTGCTTTGGGTAGTATCTCACTGGGCTATGGTTGTTGGGCAGTAGTTGGAGACACAACTTTGTGACAAAAACACATATTAGCAACAGATTTTCGGTTGGAATCTTACTGAATTGGTACTTATGAACGTTAGCACATGTTGCCCAAATGTGGGCTGAATGCTGCACAGACCAACGGCAAAAACAAATCGCATACACATATAGCATGTGTGCTGCTCAAATACGGCACAACACTCTCACAAACAATGAGCACAGCCTTCCCATGTGCAAGGATCTCGCTGATTCGTGTACGACTGCCGCGCAGCACTCTCAAGGATGTCGAACACCACTCACAGCTAAAATGATGGCATTTGCTAACAAAGTGCTCAGGATGGCTGTGGGCTGCTATTTTGCTGTTATTATGTGAAAAGAGATTGTGGAAATACCCCAGACTGTAGCCACAGAAGGCACACCCCTGTAAAGAATAATAAAATAAAAATAAATGAAATTAAATAATAAAATAGTAAGAATAAATAAATAATAAATAATAATTTAAAAATAAGCCCAGCGTGGGTTCTCCTCCATGGGCTCCACGGAGTAGAAAAAAAAAAACAGGAAGAAACATGTGGATGCACTCACTGACTTGCAGAATGATGTCCAGGAGTTTGCATCTCGAAAATATTGTTGTCCCTGTGGGACCCCACTCACATTTCATGAAAATTCACCATTTCCTCTGCTAATGTCATTGCTGTCGCAGCCCAATGAGACAGCACCCTTTGTGTCACCACCAGAGAGGCAAAAATGTCATTATGAGTGTCTGGTAGCATGAAGAGGATCCCTATGGAGGTAAATGTGTGCATATTTACTTTGCTAAATGTAACCTTTAAAACAACAGCTTATGCAGTCAGCCGCATATCTTACTCTTCTGTGCATTCAGCAGCACCGTTCTCCAGAGTCATTACAAGTCGACTCTGAGGAGGTTGTTGTAAACACCCTTTAATGACAATCTAAATCAGTGTTGCACTGGTTAAACTAATTTTTGTCCCAAGTAAAACAGAGCAAAAGAGTTGCACTTTAAGATAACGAGCTGGCAGAGGCAAAGAGAGAAAGACAGAAAGGACGATGACTTAAAAAAAAAGGCCAGAAAGCATGAGGATAGCCCATCTTCCCTCACTTCCTCCCATCACAAATCTTCCAGCCATGTTTGGGAGCTCACCTTTGGCAGCTGGCTCCACTGTGACTTTATCGCTGAAATTACCTCGACCTGCAGTGGTGACAGCTGCTGCCCAGATCAGGTACTGCTGCCTGTGGTTGAGGTGGGTAATACGATAGAACAGAAGCTCAGGATTGGCTTCATATTCGCTGGGCAGCTGGGAAAAAAAGTGACAGGAAGACATTACTTTTGGAGGAGCTGCACAGCAAATTTATTTAACTCTGTCAGAGTTAAAATTAACATTGAACTCAGGGTTGCCATGAATGTTACAGAACTGTTTTCTACAACCCCTGGCAATAATTATGGAATCACCGGCCTCGGAGGATGTTCATTCAGTTGTTTAATTTTGTAGAAAAAAAGCAGATCACAGACATGACACAAAACTAAAGTCATTTCAAATGGCAACTTTCTGGCTTTAAGAAACACTATAAGAAATCAGGAAAAATAATTGTGTCAATCAGTAACGGTTACTTTTTTAGACCAAGCAGAGGGAAAAAAATATGGACTCACTCAATTCTGAGGAAAAAATTATGGAATCACCCTGTAAATTTTCATCCCCAAAATTAACACCTGCATCAAATCAGATCTGCTCATTAGTCTGCATCTAAAAAGGAGTGATCACACCTTGGAGAGCTGTTGCACCAAGTGGACTGACATGAATCATGGCTCCAACACGAGAGATGTCAATTGAAACAAAGGAGAGGATTATCAAACTCTTAAAAGAGGGTAAATCATCACGCAATGTTGCAAAAGATGTTGGTTGTTCACAGTCAGCTGTGTCTAAACTCTGGACCAAATACAAACAACATGGGAAGGTTGTTAAAGGAAAACATACTGGTAGACCAAGGAAGACATCAAAGCGTCAAGACAGAAAACTTAAAGCAATATGTCTCAAAAATCGAAAATGCACTACAAAACAAATGAGGAACGAATGGGAGGAAACTGGAGTCAACGTCTGTGACCGAAATGTAAGAAACCGCCTAAAGGAAATGGGATTTACATACAGAAAGACTAAACAAAAGCCATCATTAACACCTAAACAGAAAAAAACAAGGTTACAATGGGCTAAGGAAAAGCAATCGTGGACTGTGGATGACTGGATGAAAGTCATATTCAGTGATAAATCTCGAATCTGCATTGGGCAAGGTGATGATGCTGGAACTTTTGTTTGGTGCCGTTCCAATGAGATTTATAAAGATAACTGCCTGAAGAGAACATGTAAATTTCCACAGTCATTGATGATATGGGGCTGCATGTCAGGTAAAGGCACTGGGGAGATGGCTGTCATTACATCATCAATAAATGCACAAGTTTACGTTAATATTTTGGACACTTTTCTTATCCCATCAATTGAAAGGATGTTTGGGGATGATGAAATCATTTTTCAAGATGATAATGCATCTTGCCATAGAGCAAAAACTGTGAAAACATTCCTTGCAAAAAGACACATAGGGTCAATGTCATGGCCTGCAAATAGTCCGAATCCAATTGAAAATCTTTGGTGGAAGTTGAAGAAAATGGTCCATGACAAGGCTCCAACCTGCAAAGCTGATCTGGCAACAGCAATCAGAGAAAGTTGGAGCCAGATTGATGAAGAGTACTGTTTGTCACTCATTAAGTCCATGCCTCAGAGACTGCAAGCTGTTATAAAAGCCAGAGGTGGTGCAACAAAATACTAGTGATGTGTTGGAGCGTTCTTTTGTTTTTCATGATTCCATATTTTTTTCCTCAGAATTGAGTGATTCCATATTTTTTTCCCCTCTGCTTGGTCTAAAAAAGTAACCGTTACTGTCTGCCACAATTTCTTTTCCTGATTTCTTATAGTGTTTCTTAAAGCCAGAAAGTTGCCATTTGAAATGACTTTAGTTTTGTGTCATGTCTGTGATCTGCTTTTTTTTCTACAAAATTAAACAACTGAATGAACATCCTCCGAGGCCAGTGATTCCATAATTTTTGCCAGGGGTTGTATGTTGGGTCAAAATCTATTAATTTATTTTATATAATGGTCAAATTTTTTTCACCTATACAACACATATTGTCAAATTTTTAGCTGAAAATTAGACAAAAACAACAATAAACAGCTTGGCGCCATAGATCTTGCTGGAGAAGTGAACCACAGTTGCACCTTATGTTTTCACATGAAGAATTCTCAGTCTTATATTGTCAGTATGATCAACATTTTTCTTGTCTGGAAACAATTTAGGATTTTGACCAACATGGGTTAAATTACAGCAACAATATGCCATGATGCACTTTCTGTGCCGTCACAGACAATGGGGGTGGGGGGTTAACTTGATCCGCATCATGGAGCCGAAAAACATGGCTTCATGATGCTGATCAACTGTGACTGAACGTGGAAAGTACAAAGTACAAACTACAAAAAAGTAACAGGCGATCAGTTGTTGTTGGGTCTCCTGATATAATCAGGACATATTTCACAAGAAAGGATTTGCTGGATATCAGCTGGACAGGTGAGACAGCAGAGCTGCAGCAACTACAGAGGCATTAAGCTGATCAGCTACAGCATGAAGTTATGAGAAAGAGTAGTAGAAGCTAGGCTTAGAAATCAGGTGAACGGTTGGCGTTAGGGTTAGAAATCAAGATCTGTGAGCAGCAATATGGTTTCATGCCGAGAAAGAGCATTAGAGATGTAGTGTTTGTTCAGGGAGAAGTATAGAGAAGGCCAAAAGGGGTTACATTGTGTTTGTGGATTTAAAGAAAACTTGTGACAGAGTGACAAGAGAAGAGTTGTGGTATTGTATGAGGAAGTTTGGAGCAGCAAAGAAGTATGTGAGGGTAGTGCAGGACATATACAAGGACAGTGTGACAGTGGTGAGATGTGCAGAATGACATAATCAATCAAGGTGGAGGTGGGATTACACCAAGGATCAGCTCTGAGTCCTTCCTTGTTTGCAATGGTGATGGACAAGTTGACAGACAGGAGTCTCTGTGGACTATGATGTTTGCAGATGACATTGTGGTCTGTAGTGAGAGTAGAGAGCAAGTTGAATCTAGTCTGGAGAGGTGGAGATATGCTCTGGAGAGCGGGAGAATGAAAGTCAGTAGAAGCAAGACTGAGTAGATGTGTGTGAATGAGAGGGAGCCCAGTGGAATAGTGTAGTTACAACGAGTAGAAGTGGTGAAAGTAGATGAGTTTAAATACTTGGGGTCACCTGTCCAAAGTAATGGAGAGTGTGGTAGAAAGGTAGAGTGCAGGCAGGATGGAGTGGGTGGAGAAAGGTGGCAGAAGTGATTTGTGACTGAAGAATATCAGCAAGAATGAAGGAAAAGTTTACAAGACAGTAGTGAGACCAGCTGTGTTGTTCGGCTTAGAGACGGCAGCACTGACAAAAAGACAGGAGGTAGCAGAGCTGGAGCTGGAGGTAGCAGAGCTAAAGTTGTTGTAATTCTCTTTGGGAGTGATGAGGATAAACAGGATTAGGAATGGTAGAGAAGCTTGAATCTTCGACTGGACTGGGTTGCTTGACGCGAGGATGTTTCGCTTGAAATCGCAGAAGCTTCCTCAGCTAAAATTCTTGCTCTGGCGGTCTGACTTCTGTCTTGACTCTTGTAGAGAAGAATAATCAAGAAGTCACAAAAGCTGGAGTTTTAAACCTAACCAGACCCCTTCTACCGAGAGGCAGACTGCTACAGGCTAGTGACTAAACAATAGCTCTAATTAGCACCTATTGTGCTCTAGTTAACACCCTCCTAATGACAGGGCAGCTGTCCCTCTCCTGATGGCTCCCTTGACGACTCTGTTGATAACGTGAATGACTCATTACCATGAACAAAAGACTGAAACTGCTTTGACCTGAGTACCCCATTGTAAACAGGGGATTGTAAACGTGTCTCAGACCCCCTCCCCGGTTAAGGCTAGGTTTCAAACATTTTACAAAGAATGCCTCCTTGACCCCTCTCTCAAACCATTTCTTCTCTCTGGCTAATATTTTAACTTCCTTGTCCTCAAACGTGTGGTTAGTGTCTTTAAGGTGGAGATGAACTGCAGACTGAGGTCCACTGGCGCCCTCTCTGCGGTGCTGGTATAGCCTTTTGTGTAAAGGTTGCTTAGTCTCACCTATGTAGTGTTCGTTACAGTTTTCCTGACATCTGATAGAATACACTACATTGCTCTGTTTGTAACTAGGGATCCTGTCCTTAGGGTGAACTAATTTCTGTCTCAAGGTGTTAACCGGTTTAAAGTAAACTGGGATTTTGTGCTGTCTGAAGATCCTCTGTAGTTTTTCCCCTACTTCTGCTAAATAAGGGAGAGACACTCTTCTTCTTGTCTCCGTCTCCTGTCTATCTGGTCTCTTTGTTCTCTGGGACTTCTGCACTTTGTCCAGGGACCATCGTGGGTACCCACATACTGCTAATTAGAGCTATTGTTTAGTCACCAGCCTATAGCAGTCTGCCTCTTGGTAGGGGGGGTCTGGTTAGGTTTTAAAACTCCAGCTTCATTATTCTTCTCTACAAGAGTCAAGACAGAAGTCAGACCACCAGAGCAAGAATTTTAGCTGAGGAAGCTTCTGCGATTTGAAGCGAAACGTCCTCGCGTCAAGCAACCCAGTCCAGTTGAAGATTCAAGCTTCTCTACTATGGAAACCACCTGGACAACTGAGAGCCTACACAGGATTAGGAATGAACATATCAGAGGGACAGCTCAGGTGGGACAGTTTGGAGACAAATTCAGAGAGGAGAGATTGAGATGGTTCGAACATGTGCAGAGGAGGTAGCCAGGGTATATAGGGAGAAGGATGCTGAGGATGGAGCCATCAGGCAGGAGGAGAAGAGGGAGGCCAAAGAGGAGGTTTATGGATGTGCTGAGGGAGGACATGCAGGTGGTTGGTGTGACCAGTGGTGGGCACTGTTCAGCTAATCTGATAACTGATAATTATCGAAGCTAATGTTTTTGTTAGCGGATTAGCTTTTCAGTTTTAAAACCCATCATCGGACAAATTATCTTATGATAAATTTAGTTCCGATAACTTTCAGTCCGCTAACATTTTTATTGCTAGTAAAGTGAGTAAAGTTTAACAGTCATAAATGTTTGTAAACCCTAAAATCAAACATTTTAATCCCTGTCATGTGTAGATCAGTGGTTTATGGCAGACTGGCTGTCGCTTGTTGATGATGTCATCATTAAGTGCAAGACGTGATTGGCCAATTGACACAGGGAGCATTGTGGGTAGCGTAGTTCAGGTTCACTTTGGACGTTACACTGTTACTGTCCGCTCGACACAAACAAAAGGGACTAATTTTAACATTATTTAACTTTATTTCTTTGTGGTACGGGATAATTTAACCACCAATTTTCGGTGGGAGAGAGGAGATCTCACGGCGCAGCTGCAATGATTTCTCTTCACCGTTTACACACCGTTTTGGATCATCGGGACGCTTTATGTGGAATATTGTCTTCAGAATTTAATAAATCCCACTGAAACTAACAAATTAGAATTTATATGTACTACGTGTCTTTTACTCTGCCAGTCAATGCATTAATGGATGTATTTCAGTTGTATAAGCCGCAGGGTTCAAAGCGTGTGATAAAAGCAGCAGCTTTTAGTTTGTAAATGACGGTGTATATAATACCAAGATAAACTGTGACTTCTAATACTGTGTATAACTGCTTTTGAAAGTTGATGACAGTGTTTGGGGTTTTATTTTTTTATTCATTCATTTTTGTGCGTTCTTTTTGTCTTTGTGATCCTTGAATTTACCCAGAAGCGCCTGCAGCGTTTAAAGTGAAACTGGTTTATCAGAAGCCAACAGTGTAATGTGATGTGGCCACATCTGAATAAAAATTTATTGGTTATCGGTTATCTGTAATAAAGACAGTTTATTATTTTTTAGCAGTTTTACGGTTTAGTGTCATAAAAGATACCTTTTCAGTTATCGGATTAATGGTTATCGAAGCTAACTTGTTGGTTAGCTGAGCCCACCACTGGGTGTGACAGAAGAAGATACAGAGGACAGGGTGAGATGGAAACGACTGATCTGCTGTGGTGACCCCTAACAGGCGCAGCCAAAAGAAGAAGACGACGACAACTCATATGTCTCCTCAGTCCATCAGCATGACACAACATCAGTTACGGTTATGTTTTTTGTTTTTCTTTTTGGTTCACCTGCAAAGTCTCACAGAGTGAACTCATACCTCCCATAGAAACCTACCAAATGTTTTACTTGCAATAAAATTATTTTGCAAACTGCCACAGAAATAAAGCCACATTAAAACCTCAGAAATCAAACCTCAGAGTGTTTTACTCACCTTTGATGTTTTTAATATACATTTTTGTAGCCACACTGCGTCACTCTTATGAAACAGTAAGTTTGTTTACCACTGATGTGGTGCACATAAATAGGGCTGTTATCAGGCAAAGATTTTTAATGCCAGTACCAGTGTTGATACCTTGACTTTGATACCAGTTCCTGAGTGATACTGATATTTTTTTTAAATCTAATTTAACAAAAAGAAAATTACACTACATTATTATCACTTACTGAGGTGTTGCTGGGCCGGTAGCATAGAGTTACATTTACGCTACCTGTCCATACCTGCCCGCAGTAGCAGGCGGGCATTGGGTAGCGGGCGGGTATCCCAATCCCCGCCCGTTGTGCATGAAGTGATGATGTTATAGCATGTGCAACCCAAGAACATGAAAAGGCGAGAAGTGTGTGTTGGTCCCAGTATGGCTATTCCGGATGATTTTATCATGGATAGTACGACAATGAACAGCAGCCAAAGCAGACGGATTGATGAGGACGCCCTGGTGAATTTGGAGAGCAGCGCGGTACCAGCCAACACGACAAAAGTTAAAGTGAGCCAATTTTTTATGTACGCGTTTGCTGGGTGTCGTGCATTTTGAAATGACATTAAATATTGATAATGTGATTCCACGTGTTGTGTATCTCAGTAAGTGATAATAATGTAAATAACATGCAGTTGTCGTGCGGTATGCATTTTCTGAGTCCCTCCGTCCATGTCCAGTCGCCCGCAATGACCGATATTTATCCTCTTCTAACTTAGGCGAATATCGGTCATTTTGGGCGACTGGACATGGACGGAGGGACTCTAAAAATGCATACCGCCCTCCAAAAACATGTTATTGTATGAGTATAAAATTTATTATAAATTATAATAAATTCTAATTATAAAAAAATACCCTAATGTACACATGAGACAGTTCCCTGGGTGTAATGTTTCCCTTCATGTATCTGATGTGTTTGTGAGATGTTATGCTAGCCAACCAATAACCAGTTGTTCTGTGACCCTGGTACGAACCTGCTTGTATGTTAATTTTGGCAAACAAATGCTGTGATTTACAGCTTGGGTCTCGAAATTTGGAATTTTTCATTACTTGATTGTATCTCAGGATATTGATCTGTGCCACAAAGGTATCAAAATTCGACGCCCAGCTCTGCACATACATAGTTCCTATTGAAATCTAAAATCTCCAGGAATATATTTTGTAAACCATCAAATGCAACAGCACATTAATAACTATGATGCAGTTTTAATCTTTGAAGAACATGCTGTTTGACTTTGTTTATGGTTGTACTGCATTTCCCTTGTACTGCATTTCCTTTTCAGAAATTTGTGGAAAAAACTATGATTTCTCTCAAAAGGACACCATTGTCAAAGATGAGTATGGCAGTCAAACGCTTGATTGCCAACAATGTTTTAATGTAAATAATGTAACTAAGGTGGTTAAAAACAAAACAAGTGAGCTTGTCCTTTAAAGACAATATTTTCAAAAGACCAGATAAATCTTGTTATCTGACTAAAAAGTTTAGACATAATGTGGCTGATGGAGTGAGCCACTTCTGCACCTCAGTATAACTGAGAATGTGGATAGCGGTGAAGATATAGAAGGTCTGGTCCATAGTATCATAAGGCAAAACTATGAGAAGGAAGAAGGATTGCTGGAGGAGACGGATGCAAAAGGGTTGAATTTGCATTGGTGGTGGAGGGGTGAAGTCCTCTCCCATTCCTCCTCTCTTCTCCCCGGGGATGGAAAACAGAGATATGAGACAGAGGAACACAATGGGGGATAGACAAATGAGTCAGTCAGAGGTATCATGAGCAGTCACACACTAATGAGGCCTATCTACTGCAGGCATCAACGTGCCGGAGAGGGAAGGATGCAAAGAAACAAGCACACAAATCCCCACATGAGGGTATACACAGAACCATACGGAGAACACATACATACAGTAACGTAGATGACCTGGAGGTGAATGTGTAATTGCGGCGTGTTTAACCTAGCCATGTGTCTGCTGTTGAGATTTATACGCATCACTGTCCCTTCCACACACACACGCGCGCACACACACACACACACACACACACACACAGAACATCTCTTTTTTTACTGCCTGCCAGTCAGTATTCACCTACACTCCAATTATAGCCTTATTCCCTCACCTCCTACTCTTCATCTACCCCTCAGGTAGCCCAACATCCACGTATACACACACACACACACACACACACACACACACACACACACACACACACACACACACACACACACACACACACACACACACACACACACACACACACACAAACCTACACTTTTCCCCTTAGCAGATCGCCGTGTGACTCCGCTTCTGCTTCCAACTATTGAAAGAGAAATAAGAAAAAACACGAACTTAAAGTCCAATTGAAATAAAAATACCTACATAAATAAAGTAGTGATACATATTTTGTTCACCCCCCCCCCCCAAAAAAATAAAAAAATAGCAAAATATTCCTGAAGCTTTGAAACATTTTAATAGGAAGGTCCTTACAAAATATATTCAACAATAAATATTTGACTGATCAAAACATTGGCTGAAATTGGCCAAACTGGTGCAACAAGTACAGTAAGCCCATGTGTGCACATGATCATTGCCAAAGTCCACTGGGCTGCAGTAAAGAATTGGTGAGGTGGATATGCATGCTTCCATAGTTGAAACCCCGAACGAGAACAGCTGGAACTGTGAAAAAAGCTACAGATCTTGAAAGGAGCTAATTTCGCATGTGCACTCTTGAAGGTGCCCACACCCACAGAGACCCGGAGTTGACACAGAGAGGAGAAACTAATAATAGAAAAAAAAAACTGCTTAGCACTTAAAGTGCTATTGCGTGCACCCAAATTATTACCTATGGTTTGATTAAATTCTGCACATAACAAAAATAATGAAATACTTTTGGCAGCACATAATGGCCCAAACATTCATTCTGCATGCACTTACCTCTGGGACCAAACTGTTTTGTGGTGGATAAATGTATTTCCATGTTTACTATTGTCCACATAATGCCTGTTACTCAGTGGCACTCTCAATTTAGCTTGCTCTGTGCACCAACTTGGCACAGTGCAGTAAACAAATCAAATGTTGGAACTAATCTGTGGAGTAACATTTTTTCTCTCTCTGTCAGAGCTCTGCATAGACCACAGATGAGATCACAACCTGCTTCTGCAGCTGCTCTCCTCCTCCACTGTACGGAGCAGAAGACGGGGTAAACACCACAACATGAACCTGCTTATTCTACAGTTGTTCTGCATTATGTTGGTGCTTTTAAGACTGATGGAAATAACAGTGTTAAATTAAATGCCATTAATAACGGCATTACGTTTTTCAGTAACGGGTAATCTAACTAATTACCGTTTCCATCGTTACAACACTGTCATCGTTACTGACAATAAAATGTGGTGCTTTACTATAATTAAGCTCACTGAGCCTTTTAGATCTGCAGATTCTCAGAAACCAGAGGGGCAAAGTTTTTTTTTTTTTTTGGTGGGGTGGGTGAGGGGGGGAGACAACCACATAAATGATGGTGATTGGCTAAGAGTAAAATTTCATGGTAAGCCAATGAGATGCAGAGGTGGGTGGGAGTTTAGGCACTAATACAAACACACTCAGTCGCTCACACAGAAAAGACAGAGACCAGTGGCGGCTGGTGAAAAACAGTCTTGGTGGGGCTGCTGTGCCAATAGATTCCCTTGCCTTGTCCAGTACATGCATTCAAGTGAACAGTCAGAAAATTACTACAATTCCACAATAATCATTTCATGTCCTTCTCAAAATCAGCAGTTTTACAGATAAAGTTAACCATTTACAGCTATATTAGGCCCCATTTCTACTTTGGAAAGGAACAGTATCAAATACAACACTCAAGTTCTTGAGCAAAGAACATTTCACCATTTGACACCAATTACACACATAGTACACCAAACTGTACTGCACTGCCATTATCTTCAGAAAAACAGATCCTGGGGTTCACAATGACACTGACCTTAACAAAATAGAAAATATCACCAAATTTACACTCTTTCAAAATATGGAAAAATTCTTCAATTGACAAAAGAACATTATGTACATACTACAATGTTCACACCACCTTCAAAGAGAGAGAGAGAGAGAAAATGTTTGTGTGTGTGTGTGTGTGAGTGAGAGAGAGAGAGAGAGAGAGAGAGAGAGAGAGAGAGAGAGAGAGAGAGAGAGAGAGAGAGAGAGAGAGAGAGAGAGAGAGAGAGTGTGTGTGTGTGTGTGTGTGTGTGTGTGTGTGTGTGTGTGTGTGTGTGTGTGTGTGTGTGTGTGTGTGTGTGTGTGTGTGTGTGTGTGTGTGTGTGAGCGAGAGAAAATGAAGGTAATATTTTGCATGAACATTACTGAGTGGAATGGAGGCAAACTAAAGAAGCTTGAAAAACTAATAACACCAAAACCTTTAAATTAAATTGGTTAAAATTAATTAACAGTGTAGAGGACAAAGCAAATGAAGTATACAAAACCACTTAATTAAACGCGTTGCTAAACTTGGGTTTGTCTTACTATAAGTGTCTTGTGTGTACTCAGTGGCTGAGTTAGAATTTCTTTAAAAAACATGCAAATTGCTATTTTAGGCTTTTGATTTGTTTTGTTTTTAAACTGAGCAAATAATTTGTTTTAGAGTGTGGAATACTCCAAAGAATATTTCACTTCTGTGAACTGATCCTCATAACGTGTAAAGTGAAATCAAAATACCAGCATGGCTGCAGCTTTGAACACTGTTACAAACAGCCCCGGCCTCCCCTATTACCGTTATAACTGGTCTGCTGTCCCAATAAAGATCACAGCTTTGACCCCCTAAAACAAACAAAAAAACATCACTCATTCGTTTTATCTTAAATTTTCATCCTCGTTTCCACACCAGGAGCAACATTCGGGAATAAATCTGAGCAGCTCGTCAGCTCACCTGAGCTGAAGAGGTGGATGCGCTCCTTTTCATCCGCGTAGATCAGCAGCCTCCGTGACGTGTGCGCGCTGACAGTGTGAATGAAGTCTGACACGGTTTATAATGAGTCAGACAAACGTCTCTCCTCCAACCGGGATGTGCAGTTGTCATTAAACCACGAGAAAGATGTGATGTGCGCACCTCCATGCGCCTCCAAAAGGATCCCCGCCAAACTTTGGTGTCATTGATTTGATTAGTTTTGTCCCGTTTTAATCCTCCGAAGAGTTCTTCAACTTACTCCAGCAAAACACACAGAGACAAAATAAAAATAAATAAATATAACCCAAACATCGTCGTCACCATCATCTCTTCCTGACTGACTGACAGCAGCAGCAGCTGCAGCATCACGTATATCACTGACTGTAGTAATCTAACGTTCCCGCATTTTTGTAGCAAGAGCTAAAATTCCGGTGCCCCAAAGCCATTAATTTTGGCAATGTTGATTTGCCAAATATTTATTAATTTCCCCTAGCAACTACATACAATTGGTTATTTCGCTGCACTTCAAGGGCGCTTGAATGAGCGCCCAAGACGAGGAATGATACGTTCTCTGCTTCTGTCGGTGGAAATGCACTGTTGAATGAGAGTCATTTGAAGGAAGTGTTGTTTTAATCATTCATATTACATGTAGGCACATACTATTAAGTAAAACTGACATTGATAATACTTTTTAAATATATATTATGACTTGTCCTCTCCACATCTAGGAGGGCAGCGCCCGAGCGCCCCCTATGGGCCAGCCGCCACTGACAGAGACACAGATGCTGCATTAGTGTTTTTCAACTTGAACTACAGACATTGCTTTCCCCTCACTGAGATAAAAGGCAAGAATGTACATGTGAATGAGCGTAATTTAATTTTAGATTTATTTGATGGACATTTGTGGCCTGTTTAAGTGCAATAAATATAAAACAAAATTCTAAAATATCAATTGTGTTTGATTGTTAGACTATATAAACATAGTAATGATAATATCTACAATAATGTATTAAATTTGGTAGGTGTCTTGTCTCACACTGTCCCACAGCAACATTGAAATAATGTAGATTAGTGTACAATGTTTACTGTTAATAATTTATCATATTGTTGTGAAAGTGTAGTGACACGGACCCACAACAGGGGGCGCAAATGAACGGTCAATAGATGAGCCAAAAAGTAACAATTTAATGTTGTGAAATGTGCACAACGAAATACAGACAATCTCAGAATATAATTACAGTCAAATCACAAAGGTGACGTGTGGGCAGGCTCGAGGATAGAAGACGTCTGTCCTGAGAAGAGCCGGAACCACACGATTTCCGCCACCACCGAACCTGGTGAATACTGGAGCCGCCAAGTCCCGAATTCCCAGGTGATCACCGTCCCCGACTGTCGGATCTGGTACTGCTGGCGAGAACAAAGACAGTCAAGTGTAGGTGTGTGTACACCCAGTAACAATAACGGTGGGAATGCCACCTCCACCTCTCACTCTATAACTTGCAGAGTACTGTAGTGATTCCTCAGGGGAAAAGAGTGCCTTCTAGCGCTCTCTCAGCTTCCACCGACAGAGGTACCGGTACTCCTGCAAACACTCACAATATACAAATAATATTGTAACACAAAACGGCTGAGGATATTACCTCCAATGAAGTATGATATATCAGCGATGAGGTGGAGATGACGTCTGGGTTTTATGGAGTGAGATGATGAAGAATGAGTGACAGCTGTCAGGAAATAATGAGTAACAGCTGTCACTCCCGGCTGTGTCCGTGGCGGCAGCGCCCTCTCGTGCCTGAAGCCCGCACTTCAGGCAGGGCGCCCTCTGGTGGTGGGCCAGCAGTACCTCCTCTTCTGGCGGCCCACACAACACATAAGTGTTTATTTCATTCAATAAACATATTTAATATTACGTTTTATTATAAATAATCCAACATAGAATTGAATTTAAAGTTCATTAAAGGGGGGATAGAAAGATACAAATTCTTTGAAATATTTGAACAGTTAAAAAAAGTATGTTGTCCCACAGCAACATAAAATAATGTAGAATAGCGTACAGTGTTTTTGGTTAATAATTTATTTTCTAAAGTGTACATTTCATTCATTAAATCCATTATTTATTTTTATGATAAATAATTGAACATACAGTTGAATTTAAAGTTCCCCTAAAAAAGGGGGGGGGGGGGGGGGAATCCATATTCACTGACATATTTCAACTTAAAATAAATAAATAAATAAATGAATAAAGCAATCGTTACTTTCCCTATTAACTAATTACTTATGTAATGTTGTAACTCAGTTATTATCTCAGTTACTTTTTGGGTGAAGTAAGTAGCAACTATATTTTTTAGGGATGTCCGATAATATCGGACGGCCGATATTATCAGCTGATATTTGCATAATAATGTAATATCTGTCTGGATTATTATCAGTTTTTCCTCCGATAATGAAGCCCTGATAACATAAGTGCTTGCGCAAACACACGATGCTTGCCGATTACATCATCAAACCGCGCCTGAAGGCAAGCCAAAACAAGCCAGCAGCAGCAACTAAGCTAACAGCAAACTAACGTGTTTCTAACGAATATGTCTGCGGTGTGGAACTTTTTTAAAGTTTCAAATGATGACTCGAAGTTTGCGATTTGCAATCATTGCAAGGCCCTTGTCATGCGTGGGGGAACAAAGACTTCATCATTCAACACTTCTAATTTAATCTCTCACTTGAGGAAGAACCACCCGGAGATACACGCAGTGTATGTCGAGCAATGTAAAGCCAAACAACCAGGGAAGTCACTCAAAAAAAACAGCGCAACTGTCTCTTTAAGACTCAGTCGAGAAGAAACAGAAATACAACAAGGAACACCCGAGAGCTAAAATGATCTGTCGGAAAATCACGGAGTGCATTGTGTTAGACAATCAGCCTTTTTCCATAGTGCAAGGTTCCAGATTCAGAAAGCTTGTGGAATTCCTCGAGCCACGCTTTGACATGCCCCCTCGCAAGTATTTCTCTGATGTTTGCCTCCCTGAGCTTTATGGTGTCGTTCGTAAACATATCGAGAAGATAATATGTGACGCTGTAGCTAATATGACATATGAGCAAACATTTTTTTTATTGCTGAGTATGCCATATTAACTTGTAATTAGTAAATGTAAAGTAAACAATTGAGGGTGCTTTAATTCTGTTTTTATTTCTATTCTATTTTTTTGTCTTATTAGCCAGTAAATATAATACGAGGTCTGTGAGAAAAGAAACGGACCTTTTTATTTTTTTCAAAAACTATATGGATTTGAATCACGTGCGATTACATCAGACAAGCTTGAACCCTCGTGCGCATGCGTTTTTCATACCTGTCGGTTGCGTCATTCGCCTGTGGGCAGGCTTTGAGTGAGCACTGGTCCACCCCTCCCGTCGGAATTCCTTTGTCTGACAACTTGCTGAGAGACTGGCGCTTTGCTTTATCAAAATTTTTTCAGAAACTGTGAGGCAGATCCAAGTGGACACCATTCGAGAAATTCAGACAGTTTTCGGTGAATATTTTAAGGGCTGATGAGAGATTATGGAGTGTTACTGTCGCTTTAAGGACTGCCCACGGAGCCGGACGGCACGCCGTGCCCCAAGCCGCCGTCGTCAGCCTGTTTCGAGCTGAAAACTTCCAAATTTAAGCCTCTGTTGACCCAGGACATCGTGAGAGAACAGAGAAGTTTCAGAAGCGGTCGGGATCAGCAGTTTATCCGGACATTCCACTGTTAAAGGAGATTTTGTAATGAAAGACGTGCGGAAGGATTTGCGCGTCGGCACCCAGCCGCTCATGGCGCGGCGCCACGGCAAAAACACCTCCGTTGGAAGCCTTACAGGATATGTTTGAACATGCCCAGCTGTTAAACAATTTCTCGGATACTCACTCGACTGAAAGCCATCGAAAGCCACCTAAATCTTACGAATGGTTATCAACACGGAGGCATTTTCATGTGGCGCCGTGCGATGAGCAGCTGCGTCCCGAGGCGCGAATCCGTCCGCACGTCTTTCATTACAAAATTACAATACATTACTGGACAGGTAAATATTTTTGCTATTTGTGAAGAAAAAAATATGTTTCCCTTGTTTGAATGGGCATTGTTAGGTTAAGCTCAGGAAGAGCATTTACCAAACTGTTTGAGGCAAAATGTTGAAAATAAATATTGCACTGCCATTTTCCTATAGTTGAAGTGCTGTTCTGATGCTTTACAATGGTACTTTGTGAAATACATATAGTGTGGCATCATAGTGAAGGTGGGTCATGCTTAAACTTTATGACAGGCATGATGTGTATTAGTTTATATCGGTATCGGTTTATATTGGAATCGGAAATTCAGTGTTTGACAATATCGGCATATCGATATCAGCAAAAAAGGCAATATCGAGCATCCCTAATATTTTTATAAAGTAACGTGCCCAACACTGGCAATAACGCGTTGTGTCATCAAGTAGTGTACATGGTCAGCTTAAATCAGCAGAAATACTGAAGCATAGTTAACATAAATGCACATTTGTAGACTTTGCTTACAACCCACAGACCAACAGTGATAGCAGAAATATTGAAGCAAAACCATAACACTATTTAGCAAATTACAAGGGTCGGCTGAAAAGTTATGCCTCCTACTCAGTTATTTCAATAACAAGCAAGATGCTCACATGAATCGCATATCTGCTTAAAGCTTGGAATGATCTTTATCAGGCAGTGTCATTACTTTTCCATATAGTCACCTTCCTTTTCCACACACTTACGCCAACACCGGACACGTTTTTGCATCCCGGGTGCCTCCTCTTGCACCAGCAACGCACCGCTGCTTACACGTCTGCATCATTAGTGTCACGGTGTCCCTTCAGGTGTTCTTTAAGCAAAAAAGTCAGAGGGCATGATATCCAGGCTGTACGGTGGGTGTTGTCAGATCTTGTAAAATTTGAACCACTGCAATACATCCTGTGTTTGTCGACTCGTGTGTGGATGAGCATTGTCATGCTGGAGAACTGCGTCTTTTCCAGGACAAAACTGCTTCAAGTGTATGTGCAGGTTCTGCAAAGCGTCCACATATTGGTCTGAGCCTATGCCATCGCACTCGTACTTGATGCTGTGCATCTGTAGCTGTTATCTGGTGCCCACTACGGATCTGGTCATGCAGACTCATCATGGCTGGATTTTTGGCCTTCAAACTCCTCGCCCACCTCCTGTCTACTGGCATCCACACGAGTCGCAATAGACAACACTCATTCACTGATTAATGTCCACGGGTGCACAACCCTCCACTGTGAAGAATCCAATAATAGCATGTTTCATATTTACTAACTTACTGACTACATTTGTGTTATACTGAAGGTGATTCTGCACTTGCCTGAAATTATAGGAAAAAAACGTTTGGTGTAGCGATAGTCAATAAGTAAAGGATTATTCTTGTACTAGTTTCACTCTGATATCTTGCTTGTTATTGAAATTATTACATTGGAGGCAGAATGTTTTAGCTGACTCTCATTAACGAATACCTTTCTATAACTTATTCAGCTCTTCCAAATGCTACAGAATACAGCTAGTTTGCTAGAACTACAAAAGACATGACACATAGAAAATTAGTTTATGTAACTAGCCAGGACCAAACATGATGTTGCTAGGGTCTCTCGTGTAGTTGCTTGGCAAAGGTGCAACAAGAAAGGAGTCTTTAATTAGAAAGCTCAAGACTGATGAAGGATGTAGTGTTGCAGTGCATTAAAATCTAACTTCAAATTACAGATATTGACTAAATTCACATTTTGCAGCACGACTGAAATAAGGATGGGTATCGAGAATCGGTTCCTTTCGGGTATCGTTAAGAAATGATTTGATCCACCGACATTAATAAGCTTTTTGCTTAACGATTCCCTTATCGGTCCTTCAGAGTGGCCGTTGTTTTTGGGGGTGTTTTTCAGGAAAATGATAATTTCTCTACATTGATTACAGACCCTGCAGCAGGTCTGTAATCAACCTTTCTACAGCGCGGCTTTGCTTTGAACCTTGAACCAATCAAAGCAGTGATTTGCAGATTGAAGCAGTGCTTCGATCATTGCTTCATTTTTTTCTTTCACTTTATCTTAATTTTCCCCCACTAAAACCCTAAAGAGCATATGTCTGTGAGTATTATTTACCTTGTTTATGTTAAGCCAACCTGTTATGGTCTTCTGAAACAGTTGATAGATGTATTTATTGTACTTAAAAACGGGGCCGATGCTAACGCGTTAACATGTCTATGGCATTTTCAGTGTTAAAGTTAGCATTAAGCAGTTGCAGCTTTCAGCATGTTCGGGTGCATTTGTTTTCTGTATAATACGCGTTTGTTGTCGTAAAAGAGTCAAATGTATTTCAAATTGTAATAGTTTTTAAATTTATTTTTGTTTATATATTAATAGTAATAGCAACCACAACAATAATAGTAATAATAACTAATCTAATGATTAGTTATTATATACAATTTTAGAGAAAGAGACCAAAAGAACCTGAATAAAAACACAACAGAAAATATAAAACCAACTAACAATGAACATAAATAAATACATACATACATACATACATACATACATACAGAAATAAATGTTTCCTGTGAACACCTAGTGACTCTTACACCATTACTTCATCCCTGTTTTATTTAAGTTTAATGACAGTTTGTTTTGGTGAAACCATATTTTCAATGTGTTGATTTCTTCAGTGATTTGCTCCAGAACTATCTGCCAAGCTAGAAAACTGCTGCATCCTAGTAAGAGCAGAATACTACTGGAATGAATTTGAATAAGGAAAGTTGTGTTTTTTTCTCACCAAAATGGATGCTGCACTCACTGCAGTTTCTTGTCTGGAATAGTCCCAGATTGCATTTCAGAGATTCTAGAATTCAAACATTTTCGTGCAGGTTGTGTTGGGGGGTAATTTTGGGTTTCAGCTTTTTTTGTTTTTTGAATAGAATGCTTTTATTGTCATTATACACAAGGTACAATGAAATTAAAACCACTTTCATCCCTGAATATGTCAATCGTGAGTCACTTTTGTGTGGATTAAAGCTTCTAACTGGGACTCCTGTCTTGATGCGAGAAAGAAATGAGAATCGTCCTCCGTTCTGTTCACACAGCTCCAAACGCTGCACGGCGCTCTGCCGAGTCAAGTTAGAACGACAGAGTCCAGTCGGAATTAATAACTTCAAAGCGAAACACCGTTTTGTTTATTTTTATTTATGTCCAGAGATCAAGGATACAGTGACCAATTTCATATTTATTTACTTTAAGACTCAATGAAATACATAGAAAACCTGTAAAGCCTACTTTTTGTACAAAATTCACAATAGGTATCGATAAGGGAATCGATAAGGAATCCGATCGATAAGCAGAATCGATAATGGCATCAATATCGATAAAATCTTATCAATACCCATCCCTAGACTGAAACACTGAAGAAAAAACAAGAGCAATCAGTGATTGCAATGCACTGTGCTGGCTAACAAGTTTGAGAACCATATTTTTTTGTTAAATGGAGGGTCATACATATTGCTTATCACAAGGGAAGGCCAGGGTGCATGAATCCATATCACCAAAGAAGCCAAAATGTGAATGAAACAAAATCGTGACCCATAATGGCATAATCCAGTATAAAAACTCACCACTAGATGACACCAAATCCCACACACTGTAACTTTACAATCTAAATTTCTCTACAGTTCTTTCCTGCTCTGTGATCGACTGGCGTCCTATCCAGTGTGTACCCCACCTTTCACCTTGTGACTACTGGGATTGGTCCCAGCACCCTCCTGACTCCTAATAGGAGTACCGTATTTTCTGAAATATGCGTAAGATGTGATTTTTTTTTACTAGTTTGGCAGGCCCTGCAATTCATACTCCGGTGTGACTTATACAGCAAAAAAAAAAAATCAAGCATTTGTTTTTAATAATTATTACTGTAATGACTATTTATGTTGGACGTTTCCAGGAATCAAAGCACTAAACAAAGTAAATTCTAAGAAGAAAACACTAAATGCCAATAATAGAAAGTGAACTACAATAGTGAACAAAAATCCCAAATTAAAGAGCTGATAATACAGAAAAAAAGGTGCGATTTATTTTATATATGGGTTTTTCCTCTTCAAGAAGCATTTTTTGACAGGTGCAACTTATATTCTAGTGTGACTCATAAGCTGGAAAATACGGTCAGCAGGTATAGAGGGTTTTCAATCACGTGACCGATTTGCTGCAGGGCACTTGCCGTCTCCATTCTGGATTACAAGGAGGCTGGCACGTAATAGAAAAATGAAGAGAATGTCCGGTTATTACGATGCTTTAAATCCTCAAGATAAAGCTATTTATCGTGATAGATGTGTAGCAGTTGGTTCAGTGGATCCGTATCTTGTACCAGATAGTGAATTTAGTGGTGATGTAACAAACTGGCCGACAGTGTCACACTGCAATATCGTGAACTAGGAAGCTGCCGACCAGGTCAGCCTCGCTGGCCTCCTGCAGAGCATCACAGCGGAGCTCCGAAAGCGGAGGTCGATTGAAGTCCTGAGTGATTTCTCTCACCAGGCGCTGGAAGGGCAGCTTGCGGATCAGCAGCTCGGTGCCCGAGGACCACAATGTAAATAAGCATCCGTCTTGGAAGCATTCTTGTGTTATCCTTGGCATTATTTTTATGTATTCTTATATCATTTTATTGCTGAATAAAATAAAATAAAATTCTGGGAGCAGTGGATTTCTGGTAGTGGCGGATCTCTCTCAGCGCCATGGTGCCGTGAGGCTTATTCACACTGACGTTAAAGCTTCTGCAATTGTTCGCCAAATGCACGTAGCGTAACACAGCGGTCACCGCGTTGTAATGCAGAATGGCTGCGGGACACATACGTCACATGAAAACCCTCTATAGAAGATGAATGCAAGTCTTTTCTTCACAGAGCAGCAGACATTCCATTTTCAAAGCCACGTTTCATTTTGGACTGTGCTGAAATTACATTGTTCGAGTTTGGTGTTGACTTACATTTTTGACTGACAGACACTCGTGCACACATGAAGAATAAATACCAGTGTCAAAGCAACGGCGTCATAACCAGTAAAACGTGGAGGACGCTGCCGTGTTTCCTGCTGGTTTGTCTGCACGCCAGTTTATTCTGGGCAAATGGATTCCAGCGTTCATGTTGTTTTTCACATTTATGAGCAGCCCGTCATGGAGGAATCCGCCGGGCTTTTTATTGTTTCCCTGTGTTTCCTGTTTCCACGTGCCTCTCGTTTGCAACCTCACTTCTATTTTCCTTTCTTTCCTTCCTCTTTCTTCGTGCCATCACTCTTCATTTCCCCGCTCATCTCTGCCAATCCTTTTGCTGTCACCCCTGGGCCCTCTCCTCACTTTCCGTCCGTCTATCCACCAATGCCCCCCCTCTGTTTTACATCATCTCGCTGCATTTCTTGCCCCGACTCTGTATCACTGTCTATTTTCCCCTCTCTTTTACTTTGCAGAGCAGACAGCAGTGCACGCAGGAGGACGGCTGGGTGGGCATGCAGGTGGATGCATACTGGGAGGGAGGTAGGAGTGGCAGAGTGCGTGTTGCTGTAACGGATATTAAAATATTCCTCCAGCGTGGAGATAGCGGTGATCCGGGAACGATAGAGTGAGATAATGAAAAGAGGAACAAAACTACTCCCCGTGCAGTATGTCTGACCCCCCCCACCCCCCACCCCACCCCCACCCCCCCTTCCTTCTCTCCAGTCGCACTCATTTACATAGTAATCATCCCGAACTCTGCATGGGGGCTTAAGGGAGATAGGAAGATAAAGCGAGAGGGAGAGAGAAGTGATTTGTAAATGAGGGAGTGAAAGAGAAGAGCACGTGTACATTTCTGGAAGGGTGCGTTTGTACGGCATGTATTTGCATATAAACCGTGAGGAGGTGTGGGCAAAAAAACAAAAAGAATGCAAAATGCACCACATAATTTGGGCTTTAAAATTCACTCAGTCGTAAAAGAATTTAAAAAAAAAACATGAATTGCATAAATGTACGCAACTGCACGTGTGTGGCGTGACACATCTGTGTGCGTGTTTGCGTGAACGCGCGCCCCTGTGCAAACGGCGAGAGTGTGTTTGTTTTCTGCCCTCGTTGATGAACAGATGAGGTTGTCCTGGCAACATGATGAGACGCAGATATGCAAATGAGGCTGGAGGGTGAGCTTGCACACATACACACTGCGGTATGAGGAGAGCTCATTTGGCACACACACACACACACACACACACACACACACATGCACAGACACACGTACCACAACACACACAAACACACATTTTCGGAACATTCTAATCAAATTAAAATGCTCTTCTCTTAGCGAGATTTAAAATGTCAGTAACATCTGGTGCATTTTGTGTGAAAGGGATGTTGTCACCTTCACCGTCACATGTGAGTGCCATCTTTACCCCATTACTGCATTCAAGCACTCCTCAGTACCACATCTGTGATTAGCACCCCTCTCCTAACTCACCGGTTGGCCCGACCCTGGGCTGGAGCAGTAGATGGTGTACTTGCGGATGATTCCATTTGGCTTGTGAGGGGGTAACCAGGACACCACAACACTGCTGGCAGAGGACGGCACAGCTTTGATGCCAGCTGGGGGTCCAGGGTCTGACAGAAAAAAAAAGATACAAAGGTCAGAAAAAGACATGAATCCTTTCCCCGTTCATACTGTATACAGAAGGTTTGAGGGCGGACACAGGTTTTTGTGACGTTTAGGTATCTACTTCTGTTCTGCCTGTGATATGCGCTGGTTTGAAATTAAATTAAAGGCATCAGAGGGCTGATGTATATCCTGCGAGCTCTACACACCACAATATAAATGCACAAGTAAATATACATGTCTGTAATGGTGGTTTTGATTATGTATGACCATCATTTCACTTCATTTTGAAGTCATTCACGCCAATCAATCACAAATATTTTGCTGATCAATATGTGCTTTAGATCACCAATCTAGGCTGCTTGGTTGTTGAAATATACAAGAAAATATGTTTTTCCAAGCCGTTTTCCTTGACCTTTGATCAAACTACTCCACTATCTAATCACATCTAGATATCTATCCAAGTAATATTCTGACTAAAGGTGAAGGAAAAACTTCCAGCAGTTTTTGAGTTTTCACAGACACACACAGACACTCCAGGAAAAACAATACCTTCCCATTGCCACTTTGCAGACGTGCAGAGTAAAAACCCTTTTGCATGGGACTTGGGGAGCATCGGGAAACAGATTCAAAGCTGGATACCTTGTGAGCTCATTTTGTTTAAACTAAAGAACTTAAAGTTCCAGTTAAGGCAGTTTGTTAACCGACATCCAAACCAAAATGAGAAACTTAAAGTAACTGCTTCAAACTGAGAGAGGCCTGGGAAGAGCTTCTGTATTCATGTGGGCCTTGAGGTGTTTGACAATGCAGATATTTTTCAAGGAGAACAAAAGTACAAGTCTTCAGGCTCCTGGTGCTTCCTGTCTCACTGCACGGTTTTGAGTCTTGGACGCTAACCAGTGACTTAAGTCGACGACTGGATATCGTTGGTACCAGGTCTCTTCAGAGAATCTGTGGGTGCCACTGGAATGACTTTGTGTTGAACGAGCAGTTACTTTGGGAAACTCAGATGAGGAGTATCACTTGCATTCTGAGGGAGCGTCAGTTAGGACATTTTGGCCATCTGGAGTGTTTCTCTGTGCTTTGTGGGTGTCCATCAATGTCGATGACGACGTCTCTCAGCACCACCATCTTGACCACTCACAGCTGGAATCCGATGGCAAGACAATGTCGAAATAACCACTGGAGAGGTTGCAGGCAGTGATCGGAACCCACTACGCATCTGGAGATCCACCCTGAAAAGAATGTGCCTCTTCAAAGTCAAATTACAAATGAAAGGTCAACCCAGAAACCCAGAAGTCCAGAAACACTCACTGTGGGATGGGTAGTAAACACACGTCAGCTTGTGTTTCAAATCAGAGTTCTCCTTCTGCTAGATGGCCGGCCTACTGTGGCGCATCTACCCAGAGCAAACTGGTTTGAAGGGTCCAGATACTCGCCTTTCACACCACTGCCATCAGGTCTCAAATGGGGGCCGGCGTGAGAAGCCAAGCAGTAGCAGTTTGGTTGGGAGAGGCTGTTGAAGATGCAGGTCATAAGGGATATTCTGAGAGTATGGACTGGCTAGGTGCTCCATACCATCCCGATCATCCTAACCATTTTATCCCTGTTTCTCTGTGCATGATCTACCAGGCAGGTCCCTCAGCGCTGAGGAGCCCAGCAGCTGCAGAAGCCCATGGACAAGCTCATATTTCACCTGACTGCTTCAGATAGTAGATGGTTACGCTCAACGGGCAGATGTGGACTATGTGTGCCTCAGTGGTTGCCATCTGTGGTCATCCAAATATTACTTGATAAGTTAATTTGGATCAACCTTATTAATTTGAATGTTTTCAATCGAGGAATGTTTTCAATGTATGTCGGTCCAACAATCTTTTTAACAGGGCAAAAACAAGGTGAAATAACAAACACAGACAGTTTTAAATACAAAATGATTAAAATAATCAGTTACTTGGCTAATAATGTACATGCTGCACACAACAGGGTGCATCATTAAAAATATTTGACAGTGTTGTCTGTGTGAGAAAAGATTGAGCTTTTTGAAACGTGATCACAAAATAAGAGCTGCAAAAACACAAACAACAAAATCATTCGTGCGAATGTGTTTATAGTTTTAAGGAAACTGTTATATTAATCCCTGTTATGCCACCCAACAAAACCACCCCTGCAACAACCACCATGTACAACTGAAGATGCATCAGACAGGATGTAAAATTTGACTCTGAGTCAGTGTAAAAGTGGTTTGTTAAGCTGATGCATTTTGTTGTTCTAGAACACTGTCTTACACCTGACTGAGGTTAGCATGGAGCATGCACAGGTGGTGCAGAGGCATTTCTCTAGGGCACTCCACGCCAACTTGAGCACACTGCTTGGCATAGATCAGTACAGGCTGAAAAAGGCTGGTTAAACGGATGCCAGTTTTGAACTTGTTCAAAATTTTCAGGTGGTCTGGGCACCTCGTGCTTGACTCAAGGGAGGCCCGGTGCAGATGTGAAACATATTGGCATCCAATTTTCAAGCCGAGTTTGGAAATAATTATCCCAACATATCAAGAATTAAGGACAGAGTGGACATAAAGTTCACCTGGAATTACACCGAGCTGCCCCGGTCCTCCCCTGTGTCATCCCGAGAGTGCTGAGGTGGCTGGGAGTCCTCCGAGCTCAAGGAGAAAAAAGAAAACAACTTTTGCCCACTTTTGTGGAGCGGTGTGCATGCTTGGGTGGACTCTGTGCTGAACACAGCCTGGCGAGAGCTGCTTGTGGAAATTAGCCAAAGTGCGCAGAGTTGTAGCTCGGCTCATTATGCCACCAAATTCAGCCAAGGTGTTAGTACAGCTAATGTCCCGTGTCCATATAGTATTTTTTTCTGCGGGCCAGAAAAATTTTCAATTGCTGTAAATGAGAATAGAGGACATGCAGCCACATGCCAGAAAAACTCCACCAAGCATTTTTTTTTTCTTTTCAGACCAGACCACTTTTTTTTGTTGTTGTTTTTCTGAATCTGCTATGGCATTTTAAGTCAAAAATTTCTCAACATCTCAAAAAAGTGCCAGGAGGCCATGATGCATTTTCGGGCAAATGGGAGGAGTGGGTTATTTATGCCAATCTGTCACCCAATTGAATTTAATTCAATCAAATCACAACAATAGTTGCAAAAACAGCAATCTGAGATTTCTGACATCCGCCAAACCACATCCTGATCACAGTCTTCCATGTCCTATTATCTATCTTTGGGGCAAATTTGGTGAGAATCCATGAAGTAGTTTTGAGGTATTCCTTCAAAGCTTATATAAAGTGAAATCTTGATCTTGACTCTTCAATGCCCTAATATCAATCTGTGGTGAAAATTTAATTAAATCTGTGCAGACAAATAAATGCAGATGATTTTATTATGTCCTTGGTGGATGTAACAGGGTGCTTCACATGGATAAAGGCTAACCTTATCAAACATCCAGAGCAAACACATAGTAAGTAGTAAGGAAAAACTCCCTCTGGCATTTTTTTTGAGGATAAAAACTCAAGCAGACCAGACTCAGAGGGGTGGCCCACTGCTTTGGTCATTCTAATGGTAACAGAGAACAAATAAATTACAAACAAAAAGTCATTAAGCATACAAAACAAAATCCAGTTCAGATCAGGGTCAACAAAGTCACAACTGTAGGTCGTTATAAATATTGTAAATGCTAACTCTATCGCAAACGAGACAAAAAAAAAAAAAAACCCTGATCTGTGATAGACACTTGTCTCTGGTGGTAGGTCACTTTGTTACATCCCCATATACAACCCCAATTCCAATGAAGTTGGGACATTGTGTAAAATGTTACTAAAAACAGAATACGATGATTTGAAAATCCTCTTCAACCTATATTCAAGTGACTACACCACAAAGACAAGATATTTAATGTTCAAACTGATAAACTTTATTGTTTTTGTGCAAAGATTTGCTCATTTTGAAATGATGCCTGCAACACATTTCAAAAAAGCTGGAACAGTGATATGTTTACCACTGTGTTACATCACCTTTCCTTCTAACAACATTCAATAAGCATTTGGGAACTGAGGACACTAATTGATGAAGCTTTGTAGGTGGAATTCTTTCCCATTCTTGCTTGATGTATGACTTCAGTTGTTCAGCAGTCTGGGGTCTCCGTTGTCGTATTTTGCGGTTCATAATGTGCCACACATTTTCAGTGGGTGACAGATCTGGACTGCAGGCAGGCCAGTCTAGTACCCACACTCTTTTACTATGAAGCCACATTGTTGTAACACATGCAGAATGTGGCTTGGCATTGTCTTGCTGAAATAAGCAGGGATGTCCCTAAAAAAGACATTCCTTGGATGGCAGCATGTGTTGCTCCAAAACCTGGATGTACCTTTCAGCATTGATGATGCCATCACAGATGTGTAAGTTGCCCATGGCATGGGCACTAACACACCTCCATACCATCACAGATGCTGGATTTTGAACTTTGCGCTGGTAACAATCATCCAATTTTTCCTTTTTTGTCCGGAGGACACGACGTCCATGATTTCCAAAAGCAATTTGAAATGTGGACTCATCAGACCACAGCACACTTTTCCACTTTGCGTCTGTCCATTTCAAATGAGCTTGGGCTCAGAGAAGGCGGCGACATTTCTGGATATTGTTGATGCATGGCTTTTGCTTTGCATGGTAGAGTTTTAACTTGCACTTGTAGATGTGGCGACAAACTGTGTTAACTGACAATGGTTTTCTGAAGTGTTCCTGAGTCCACGCAGTAAGATCCTTCACACAATGATGCTGGTTTTTAATGCAGTCCCGCCTGAGGAATCGAAGGTCACGGGCATCAATGTTGGTTTTCGGCCTTGCTGCTTACGTGTAGAAAGGTTTCCAGATTCTCTGAATCTTCTGCTTATATAATGGACTATAGATGATGGAATCCCTAAATTCCTTGCAATTGAATGTTGAGAAACATTGTTCTTAAACTGTTGGACTATTTTTTCACACAGTTGTTCACAAAGTGGTGATCCTCGCCCCATCTTTGCTTGTGAATGGCTGAGCTTTTTGGGGATGCTCCTTTAATACCCAATCATGACACTCAAAATTATTGTCCTCAGTTCCAAAATGCTTATTAACTCAGCCGCATGGGGTGTGCAGCCAGTACATTCTGAGTGCCAGTCCCAAGTGCAGATAAATGAGGAGGGTTGTGTCAAGAAGGGCATCCAGCGTAAAACAAGCCAAACCAACTATGCAGACTAAGAATCGAATTTCCATTCCGGATCATTCGAGGCCCGAGTTAACAACGTCCGCCACCGGTGCTGTTGCCCAACAGGGTGCTGGTGGAAATTGGGCTACTGCTGGGCGAAGATGATGAAGAAGAGGAGGAATGTTTCCACAAACAGCGAGAGAAGAAGAAAACTAGAAGAGTGGAAGTGAGAGTGGGGACTTTGAATGTTGGAAGTATGACTGGTAAAGGGAGAGAGCTGGCTGATATGATGGAGAGGAGAAAGGTAGACATATTGTGTGTGCAAGAGACCAAGTGGAAGGGAAGTAAGAGCAGGAGCATCGGTGGTGGGTCCAAGTTGTTGTACCATGGTGAGGACAGGAAGAGAAATGGTGTTGGGGTCATTTTAAAAGAAGAGTATGTTAAAAGTGTGTTTGAGGTTAAGCGAGTGTCTGACAGGGTGATGAGTGTGAAGTTGGAAATTGAAGGGGTGATGATGAATATCATCAGTGCATATGCCCCACAGGCAGGTTGTGAGATGAAGGAGAAAGAAGATTTCTGGAGTGTGTTAGATGAGGTGGTGGAGAGTGTGCCCAAGCATGAAAGAGTAGTGACAGGAGCGGACTTCAATGTGCATGTTGGTGAAGGGAACAGAGGTGATGAGGAAGTAATGGGTAGATATGATATCAAGGATAGGAATGGGGAAGAACAGATGGTAGTTGATTTTGCAAAAAGGATGGAAATGGCTGTGGTGAATACCTACTATAAGAAAAGGGAGGAGCACAGGGTAACATATAAGAGTGGAGGAAGGTGCACACAGGTGGCCTACATTCTTTATAGAAGATGCAAGCTAAAAGAAATCAGAGACTGTAAGGTGGTGGCAGGAAAGAGTGTCGTTAGACAGCATAGGATGGTTGTTTGTAGGATGACTTTAGAGGTAAAGAAGAAGAAGAGAGTGAGAGTTCAACAAAGGATCAGATGGTGGAAGCTGAAGGAGGAAGACTGTTGTGTGAAATTTAGTGAGCAGGTGAGAGAAGCACTGGTTGGAATGAAGCAATTTTGGACAACTGGAAAAGTACTGCAGATGTGGTGAGGGGGGCAGCTAGGACAGTACTGGGTGTGACATCTGGACAGTGGAAGGAAGACAAGGAGACTTGGTGGTGGAATGAAGAGGTCCAGGAAAGCATAAGGAGAAAGAAGTTGGCGAAAACGTTTTGGGATAGTTGGAGAGATGAAGAAAGTAGACAGGAGTACAAGGAGATTCGGCGTAAAGTGAAAAGAGAAGTGGCAAAAGCAAAGGAAAAGGCATATTGCGAGCTGTACAAGAACTTGAATAGTAAGGAAGGAGAAAAGAACTTGTACCGACTGGCCAGACAAAGGGACAGAGGAAAGAGAAAGACAAAGGGAAAGGAAGTGCAGCAGGTTAGGGTGGTAAAAGATGCACATGGTAATGTGCTGACAAGTAAGGCGTGTGTGCTGAGAAGGTGGAGGGAATATTTTGAAGAGCTGATGAATGAAGAAAATGAGCGAGAGAAGGGAGTGGGTGATGTGGTGAGAGTAAATCAAGAAGTACAAGGTATTAGTAAGGAAGAAGTGAGGGCTGCTATGAAGAGGATGAAGAGTGGAAAGGCAGTTGGTCCAGATGACATTCCAGTGGAGGCATGGAAATGTCTAGGAGAGATGGCAGTGGAGTTTCTAACCAGATTGTTTAATAAAATCTTGGAAAGTGAAAGGATGCCTGAGGAGTGGAGACGAAGTGTGCTGGTTCCTATTTTCAAGAACAAGGGTGATGTGCAGAGCTGCAGTAACTACAGAGGCATAAAGTTGATCAGCCACAGCATGAAGTTATGGGAAAGAGTAGTAGAAGCTAGGCAGCAATATGGTTTCATGCCGAGAAAGAGCACTACAGGTGCAATGTTTGCTCTGAGAATACTGATGGAGAAGTACAGAGAAGGCCAGAAAGAGTTACATTGTGTGTTTGTGGACTTAGAAAAAGGTTATGCTAGCTGTGGTATTGTATGAGGAAGTCTGGAGTGGCAGAAAAGTAGGTTAGGGTAGTGCAGGACATGTACAAGAATAGTGTGACAGTGGTGAGATGTGCAGTAGGAATGACAGACTCATTCAAGGTGGATGTGGGATTACACCAAGGATCAGCTCTGAGTCCTTTCTTGTTTGCAATGGTGATGGACAGGCTGACGGATGAGATCAGACAGGAGTCTCCATGGACTATGATGTTTGCAGATGACATTGTGGTCTGTAGTGAGAGTAGAGAGCAAGTTGAGTCTAGTCTGGAGAAGTGGAGATATGTTCTGGAGAGAAGGGGAATGAAAGTCAGTAGGAGCAAGACTGAGTACATGTGTGTGAATGAGAGGGAGCCCAGTGGAATAGTGCAGTTACAAGAAGTAGAAGTGGTGAAAGTAGAAGAGTTTAAATATTTGGGGTCAACTGTTCAAAGTAATGGAGGATGTGGTAGAGAGGTGAAGAAGAGAGTGCAGGCAGGGTGGAAATAGTGGCAGGAGTGATTTGTGAACGAAGAACTTCAGCAAGAGTGAAGGGGAAAGTTTATAAGACAGTAGTGAGACCAGCTATGTTGTACGGCTTAGAGATGGTGGCACTAAAAAAAAAACAGGAGGCAGAGCTGGAGGTGGCAGAGCTGAAGATGTTGAGATTCTCTTTGGGAGTGACAAGAATGGACAAGATTAGGAATGAACATATCAGAGGGACAGCTCAGGTGGGACGGTTTGGAGACAAAGTCAGAGAGGCGAGATTGAGATGGTTTGGACATGTGCAGAGGAGGGACCCAGGGTATATAGGGAGAAGGATGCTGAGGATGGAGCCACCAGGCTGGAGGAGAAGAGGGAGGCCAAAGAGGAGGTTCATGGATGTGCTGAGGGAGGACATGCAGGTGGTTGGTGTGACAGAGGAAGATACAGAGGACAGGGTGAGATGGAAATGATTGATCTGCTGTGGCGACCCCTAACGGGAACAGCCGAAAGACAAAGAAGAAGAAGTTCCCAAATGCTTATTGGGTGTAGTTAGAAGGAAAGGTGATGTAACACAGTGGTAAACATACCACTGCCCCAGCTTTTCAAAACATGTTGCAGGCATCCATTTCAAAATGAGCAAATATTTGCACAAAAACAATAAAGTTAAACATTAAATATCTTGTCTTTATGGTGTATTCTATTGAATACAGGTTGAAGAGGATTCGCAAATCATTGTATTCTGTTTTTATTTACATTTCACACAATGTCCCAACTTCATTGGAATTGGGGTTGTATTATAGCTAGTCCTTGTTTTGTTTTGTTTTTTGTGTGTATGTTTTATACACTGTGTATTTTGACTGTGGAATGAAGTGCACTCCGTGGGGGTGGGGGGGGGGGCAGTATATGAAAATGGACTGTACAGCAATTACCTTTTTTAGATTTGGGATCAGATATGCCAAGTCACATGAAACATGTAAGAATGTTACAACAGAGTGCGATGTTGAAGGTTTTCTTCACTTTACAAATATAGTAACGAGAGAGAAAATTCCTGACACATTTCTGAGAATCTCAGACTTGCATGAATGGAATTTGTTGTGGCTTTTGTCTGCCACTTGTGTGGAATTGAGAAAGGGGTAGTCAAAGAAGATTCCTGCACCCTCCAGTCCTACTTTTCAGGTATACGTTTGTGGACAAGGCAAAGTGAAAGAGGCAGGCTGATAACTGGCTGTTTGCACAATTCCACAGCAAACACCTCCATATGCTGCTGACAGAAGCGAGGGGCAGAGCAATAACGCTGAATGCTTCTGAAGAGGTTGCCCCTGGACACAGTGTCAGCCAGCATCAGGGAAAAGGAGACACTCAACTCGGGGCCTGATAAACACACACACACACACAGACACACGATGTGTCCACATGCACACTTAAAAGCGACTACAATACACATATTTGAAGAGCTGTTGCAGCGAAACCAGCTTATGAAAAAGAGGTAAAGTCAGAACGAGAATAAAGGCCATTTCTCAAATGACACTTCTCGGAATTTGTGCTTTCCTTCTCCTGCACTCCTCTTTCCCCTCATTTTCTCCATCTCGAGACACCTGCCTCCTCCTCAGTCTGCCCCAGGGATGGGAGAGGAGAGGCGGATACAGATGTAATCCACAGCCCGGCACCGTAAGCATAAAATTAATTCTCTCTAAGCCAGAAAGAATTAATCCTTCTTCTTGTGCTGGCTGCTGAACAAGATGTGCGCACAAACAATGGCACACGTGCACACAAACACACACTTAACCTGCTCACCGCTTCCACATCCTTCCCACACATCCAATGAGCACGGATCCACGCGCCCTTAGGCTCCTTAACCACACACACACACTTTTTTGGCTTCTTAATTCTCATTAGCGCTGGTAATGGCACATCAGAGCACAAAGAGGTTTTAATCAGCAGCCTCAGCCTTCCAAAGACACCCCCCCCACCACCACCACCCGGCACTCTGCCTCCCACACTGTAACCCAAACCAAGAACACAATCTCACACGATGGACCCAAAACTGTGGTCAAACGCCACATTGCTCTAGTTGATTTTTGAATAAGTTCATGTGGACTCACAGTCTTCGCGGGTCTGGATGTACAGCACGTTGCTGCGGACGCCGTCTCCAGCCTGGGTGTATGCCAGCACCTGGATGCTGTAGTTAGTGAACTTCTCCAGGCCTCTGAGCTCCACCTGCTCCTTGGTGGTGGTAATGTTTTGCATTTCACCCCACTCTGATAGACAAAAACACATATTTAACTTTGATGTTTGCATACTGGCATGTCAGCACATATGCAATATGTAGTTTTAGTTCTCTTACTAAACAGGTAACAGCGTAAGGCCTGACACACCAAAAATGTAGATGAGTGGGTGAGTGATTGAGCTCATCTATCCGAGCCAGGCTGTGCAGACACTAACTCAAAAACAATAAATGCTATTATCATGTAACTGACCAAATTAAAGAGTGTACAAAATGAGGATAAAATGATTCATTCTTGGTCAACTTTGATGCACCAGGTCAATCTCAAAAGCAACTTTGTTTTGCCCATGTAATATCCCATAGATTTGTCAGCTACACTTGCAGCCGTGGGGAGAAACATGATGCCCACTATGTTGGCAAATAAAATGCAAAACATTGAACACAACAGGAAAGTAAAATCAGAATTCAAGAATAGTTCGAAGGTGATTTTGGAGGTGGTGCCAAAACATTTCTTTGGTATTACACATTAGTGATATCTAACCTGGAACACAGCTTTGAAACATCTGACACCTGTGTTTCTAACACTGTCATGGTGTCACCATGAAAAGTAAGATAACATGCAGCAGAACAGACAAGTAAAACCAGAATTAAATAGATCAAAGAGGCAGTTGGGGATGGTGCTACATTTTTGTCCGTACTGCAAATTAGTGATGGCTAACTTGAAACACAAGTCAAGTCCATGTCCACAAAACAGCAAAAATGTGACATTTGTAATCAAAAATACTCCCTGTGGTATCACTGTTGGTGATACCACTTACAGCGATATTGCAACCACATGCATTAAATATATATACAACTGTAATGAAAAAGCACAAAAATCTGCATTAATTAAGCACAATCTGAAAGAATGTGATTCTTAAAACAATTGCCGTATTTTCCGGAGTATAAGCTGCACCTGTTGAAAAAAATGCCTCTTGAAGAGGAAAACCCATATGTAAGTCACGCTGGAGTATAAATTTGTTTTTCTTTTATTACTAGAGTTTATTTTGTTTAGTGCTTTGATTCATGGAAGAGACCCTTATAAATAGTCATTAAAATTATTATTAATAACAAATTTGAGATTTTTTTGTAATACCAGTCGTACTGGAGTATAAGTCGCAGGACTTCCCAAACTAGTGAAAAACAAACTACAACAAAAAGAAATCACAAATTATACTCTGGAAAATACGGTAATTGTACGTACCGTGAGTCCAGAAAGTATTCACAGCACTTCACTTTTTCCACATTTTCTTATGTTACAGCCTTATTCCAGAATGGATGAAATTCTTTTTTTTTTCCTCAAAATTATACACTCAGAACCCCAAAATGACAGTGTGAAAAAGTTGTTTTTTTTTTTTAGGATTTTTGGTCACACAATTGACAGTGCATGTCAGAGCACAAACCAAGCATGACATCAAAGGAATTGTCTATATTGTGTCAAGGCACAAATCTAGGAAAGGGTACAGAAATATTTCTGCTGCTTTGAAGGTCCCAATGAGCACAGTGGCCTCCATCATCCATAAATGGAAGAAGTTCAGATCCACCAGGACTCTTCCTAGAGCTGGCCGCTTGTCTAAACAGAGCGATCGGGGGAGAAGGGCCTTAGTCAGGGAGGTGACCAACAACCCGACAGTCACTCTGTTAGAGCTCCAGTATTCCTCTGTAGAGCAAGGAGAACCTTCCAGAAGGACAATCATCTCTCTGCAGCAATCCACCAATCAGGCCTGTATGGTAGAGTGACCAGACGGAAGCCACTCCTTAGTAAAAGTCACATGGCAGCCCACCTGGAGTTTGCCAGGTGAGCTGAAGGACCATGAGAAACAAAATTCTCTGGTCTGAAGAGATAAAGATTGAACTCTTTAGTGTGAATGCCAGGCACCATGTTCAGAGGAAACCAGGCACCATCCCTACAGTGAAGCATGGTGGTGGCAGCATCATGCTGTGGGGATGTTTTTCAGCAGCAGGAACTGGGAGACTAGTCAGGATTGAGGGAAAGATGAATGCAGCAAAGTATAGAGACATCCTGGATGAAAACCTGCTCCAGAGCACTCTTGATCTCAGACTGGGGTGATGGTTCATCTTTCAGCAGAACAATGACCCCAAGATATCAAAGGAGTGGCTTCAGGACAACTCTGTGAATGTCCTTGAGTGGCCCAGGCAGAAACCAGACCTGAATGTGATTGAACATCTCTGGAGAGATCTGAAAATGGCTGTGCACTGACGCTCCCCATCCAACCTGATGGAGTTTGAGAGGTGCTGCAAAGAGGAATGGGCAAAACTGCCCAAATATAGGTGCACCAAGCTTGAGGCATCATATTCAAGAAGACTTGAGGCTGTAATTGCTGCCAAAGGTGCATCAACAAAGTACTTACCAAAGGGTGTGAATACTTATGTAAATGTGATTCCTCAGGTTTTTTTTTTTTTCATTTTTAATATATTTGCAAAAATTAAAAAAAATAATGTCGTCATTATGGGGTGTTGTGAGTAGAATTTTGAGGGAAAACAATGAATTTACTCCATTCTGGAATAAGGTTGTAACATAACAAAATGTGGAAAACTGAAGCACTGCGAATACTTTCCGGATGTACTGCGAATACTTTCCGGATGTACTGTAAAGGACTTTTTCTTAAACATTGCTTTTTCACAATCTAGAAAACATCTTCCTCAATATTTAGGTCATCATAATCTAGAATATGTAATCAACAGTCGCATTCCTGATTTGAATTGGAACTTTGACAACACACCTCCGTCTGGGAAAACAGCCCAGAACACAACACGATATCCTTTTAATACACCGTGCAGCGTCAGTCTGGGCGGTTCAGCCCATGTGATCACAGCCTCATCAGACGTCACGGAAATGGCTCGCACGTTCTGAGGAGGCTGGCTGGGAACTGGAGACACACACACACACACACACACACACACACACACACACACACACACACACACACACACACACACACACACACACACACACACACACACACACACACACACACAGAGAAAAGGTTCAACAGTTAGCAGGTGAAAAACATGTTTGTTCAGTCTTGTGTACATCACAATTTCATGTAATACCAAACTTCTGAAAGTCAATTACACCTGCATAGAAACTTGAGAAAGGCTTCGGTATCTTTTCATGTAAGTGCAAAAAGTTGTAGTTGGCAACCAAAAAACCGACACCGCCTCGGCCTAAATGATTAAAAGAAGAAACTCTCTGAAACCCCGAAAGAGCATTTCCATATCAAACATGAAGTGAGTAAACAGGCAAGTGATAGAGGAAAAGCCGCCGGCGCGTCCAACCAGATACAGACGACAATCTCTACAAACGCCACCTCTGAGTCCGTACAAGACGTCTTCTGTTCGCCCCCGTCCAGGTGCCTCTTCTATGGGCTGCTGCTGGCCCACTGACCATTAGCCTTTCAGCCTTTGAATAAGCCGCACTGTTTTCGATGAACAGGCGTTAACTTGTGAGAGAAGGAGGAGCAGGAAGAGAGGAAGATGAGACTGAAAGACTGAGGAGATCACGCCAAGTCCACCAGAGATTTTCTCTGCAGCTGGTGAAGAAAAGAGTGAAGGACAGAGGAAGGGAGCAAAGTAGAAAGGAGGTAAGAAAACTGAACAGGCAGGGGTTTTTGCCTGAATAAAACCTTTTTTGGGGGGCTCTGAGGCTTAATAATTACAACGCGACAACACAGTCTAATTCCTCCATTACAAATAACAAGCAGCACGCCGAGAGAAAAGGTTAGCTGTGCAAGTGTTTCCAAAATGTTGGCATGTGGGGAGACACGTACAACTGAAAATATATAAAAAATATAACAAGAAAATAAAGCAGCTCTGAGGTCGAGAAAACGAACCTTACATAAAGGAGTGCAGGAGTTTGGAGAATACAGGAGCATAATGAAAGGCAGTTTTGGACTGGGGCTACGGAGAGGAGGAGAATGGGTGAGGGGCAGAGGAAGAAAGGAGGAAGGGAGGAAGAGTTAAAAACAAGGGGAGCAAGGGAAGGGCAGAAAAGATGAAAAGAGGGAGCAGAGAGACAATGTGCTCAGCTGTGGATAATTACAGCAGGAAGCAGGCAGAGGAGAGAGACAGACGGACACAGAGACAAGCTAATTATAATTATTTTTAGTATGCTTGTTGTTATCACTATTATCATAATGGCCATCAATATCACTGTCGCCACGGTGACAGCCACTGGGAAAAATGGCGGGGAGGGGAGGGTGTTGTCTGTGCTATGGACCAGTGGGGCTCAGTCAGTCATTCACTGAGTGGACAAATGTGTTTGTGATGCGTTTCTGTCCATATGGACAGAAAAAGTCAAAATGCTCGGATGGTGTACCAGATTTCCAGAAAGGGCAAATGTTGCATCTGTTGTGCCACAGTTGATAGTTCCGAGAGGTGTGCGATATATATCCTCAACAATAATATCACGATTGTTGTTTAAATTAAGTGCAATCTGATGTTACAGACTATTTACCAAGCTCCTGGTTGCAATGGAGCAATGTTGCCAGATTGGGTTTTGAGATTTATTTTGCAGGCTGAAGGCACCATTTAAACAGTCTTTGAACTGGAAACCATCAGAGATTACAAAAACAAGGGGAAAAGGAAACAACTTGCAGACACCTCAACCTTTGCAGTCTACCTCAATCAACTAGTGGAGGTGGTTTGGATTTGGAAAGGTGGATGTCGCTCAAAAAATGGAAATGTCTAAAATATGTCGGAGACCTGTAAAAACAACTGGTAACAATAAAAAACAGCTGGTAAAAACAACACGACACTAAAATTGTTTCACCACCTGCAAACTTACCACAGCAAGGAATATGAAAAATATGAAAAGCGTTGACACTACACTGCCCTAGAAAAGCCTACATCAGCGACAGTGCCTGCACAAGACACTCAGCAAATTAATCTGATCCAAGCAATATTTGCACTTGTGAACAATTGTCTACTGTTGCTACTTTAATGCTTAAGTTTTTAGGGAATAAATAAGCGCCATTTTCCTTCAACGCTGTGACCATTAAAGTCAGCAGTAAGCAACAATTAATTCCGACTAGTACTAAGACTATTAGAAACACATTTTCAAAGAATATAATTGAATTATCGTGATCGGCAGACACAAAAAAATAGAGGTATTGTGTTTTGTCTATATGGCACACCCTGAATAGTTCTCTCCTCCATCACAAGAATCATCATATACATCACTATACAATCATAAATAATAATAACAATAATAATAATAATAATAATAATAATAATAATAATGCCTTGGATTTCTAGAGCGCTTTTCAAGACACCCAAAGCACTTCACAAGTTGCATTATTCATTCACTCGCAGACATTGCTGGTGGTAAACTACTAATGTAGCCACAGTTGTCCTGGGGCAAACTGACAGAAGTGTGGCTGCCATCCTGCGCCTACAGCCCCTCCAACCACCACTTCATTCATACACAGACAAGGTGGGTTAGTATCTTGCCCAAGGACACAACGGCAACCGGGAACCGGATTCGAACCGCTGACCCTTCAGTCACAAGACGGCTCACTCTACCAAATGAGGTATTGCTGCCCCATGCATCAAAACAGCTTGTTTTAAGCCCCGTTCTCACTTTCACAGATATGCATCCCACAGCGTCACGGCCTATAACTGCAACAAACTGTCGTGTGAAGATAACGGTTGGCCACGAATGTGCTCTAGAGCGTGGTTTGATGATATAACACGCTGGACTTCTACTATGTGCTATGTGAACAAAAATAGCACACTGTAGTATAACTTCAGTACAACCAGGGTGCTTCCGGAGGACTTCCCAGTGATGTCATGTACAACAATTTCGTGAGCTCTGTGGAAATGTGAGAGATCATCAAATTATGTCAAAGGTTGCCACGGCAAAAAGGTACGAACAAATGTTCTACCATGATTAAAACAAGACTACGGCACAATGGTCCATCAGAGACAATCTCCCAAATGGTATACATTTTTCCAAAATGTACACAAGGTCTTTATGCAACTCCAAATTCGAAAAAGTTGGGATGACAAGAAAAATGCGACACTGATGCCTATTTGATTGTCGTCGGTATGAAGACACTTCATGTTTTGTGTGGTTTGGATGGGGGTAATTTACACTAAATGTACCACTAAAATCAGTACTTTTAAAGTTTTAGTTTTACTGAGACAAGCCATTGGATGGATACATGAACATTTCTAAGTCACTGAATATGTAGACTTTATGAACATCAATCACTAAGAAATGCACACAGTATTGTACTGCACTGTGGGGGTGGGGTCAGTTCTTAGGTGCATCGCAATGTGGATGTGGACAATTCTGAAATGATTTACAAATTTCAATGATCAGTTTTATAAACATTAATTATTGTGCAGGGGTGGTGGCCAAGTAGTTAGTATGCTTGCTTTCAGTGGGGAAGGTTCCCAATTCAAATGAGAGCCACACATGTACAAATCTGTACAAAAATGTGAATGAAGAATGTATTGGTAATAAATTTGTTATGGCTCAATACAAATACTTTGGTTTGAAAAGTATCAAGTAGTCACACAGTGAGAGAAAGGAATTCTGTATATAAAAAATGTCCATACAGATACATCGATAATTGTTTTATAATCAAAGTGCAGCGCACTGATTCATAATTGAACTGAAATTTGAGGTGCCTAAAAATTCTCACCCCAGTATTGTCAAAGTAAATTTAAGGATCTCTGTGGGTTTTTTCCCCAATATCTTCCTAATTTTTAAACAAACAAAAGATGGCAATTGCACAAAAAAAAAAAAAAAAAAAAATCAGAAGTTAAAAAAACCTATAACCAAGAACGTGATCAGACGACAATCAACAGAAGAAGTGGTTTTAGAGACATTCAACCAATTAAAGGGCTTTAACTTGAATTCCTTTTGTTGTTTCCCTTTGTTGTTTGCTTAGTTTGGTTAGTACTTTAAATGATGATCTTTGTAATTATTCAACCTGGTTCAAAGCCAATAGATTATCGTGAAATATAGAAAAAGTCAAATTTTATGTTATTTGCTGGCAATAAAAAATGTAATCATGATGTAATTGATAATGAAATAATATCAAGGGTCTCATCTATATGTTTTTTGGGTGTGTGGATAGATGAGAAACTTTCTTGGAGAGAACATATTGGCGAGAACATGTTTATCAAGTCAATAGGAATCAAAAGCAAAATAAGATACTTAATACATCACAAATGTCTTTTAACATTATATTATAGTTTAGTTTATCCATATTTAAGTTATTGTAATATTGTATGGGGAAGTACCTTTCCAACTTATATAAACAAAATATTTCTTCTACAGAAAAAATTTGCTCGAATAGCTACTTGTTCAAAACCTTGTGCACCTCTGTTTTTTAAATTGCAGCTCTTTTCCATATAAATATTTTCTTGACTTGTACGTTTGTTTTCAGAGCTCTCTATGATATTAAGTGGCCTTCCTTCATTAAATATTATTTTGTGCATAACCATCAAATTCATAATTATCCGACCAGGAAGGCTGCACATTTGCATTTACCTTTGCATAGAGCGACTCGTTATCAGTATCACATCAGATATCATGGCATTAAATCTTGGAATGATAATTTACATCTCGTGAATCCATCTATCACCTTGTATATATGTATAAAAGTGGACTAAAAGCGAAAATCCTGCAGGAGTATTTACAATGATTTGTTTTAATCTGGAAAAAATGGTGTAATTCTGTTGTATTCTGTTATGTTTGCTTTGTTTAGGAGTAGATTCTTTATAAGCCTTTTGGCTTCCACCACTCCCTTGCAAATCAAATCAAATTAATTTCATTTATATAGCGCCAAATCACAACAAACAGTTGCCCCAAGGTGCTTCATATTGCAAGGTAAAGCCATACAATAATTACAGAAAAACCCCAACTGTCAAAACGACCCCCTGTGAGCAAGCACTTGGCGACAGTGGGAAGGAAAAACTCCCTTTTAACAGGAAGAAACCTCCAGCAGAACCAGGCTCAGGGAGGGGCAGTCTTCTGCTGGGACTGGTTGGGGCTGAGGGAGAGAACCAGGAAAATGACATGCTGTGGAGGGGAGCAGAGATCGATCACTAATGATTAAATGCAGAGTGGTGCATACAGAGCAAAAAGAGAAAGAAACACTCAGTGCATCATGGGAACCCCCCAGCAGTCTAAGTCTATAGCAGCATAACTAAGGGATGGTTCAGGGTCATCTGATCCAGCCCTAACTATAAGCTTTAGCAAAAAGGAAAGTTTTAAGCCTAATCTTAAAAGTAGAGAGGGTGTCTGTCTCCCTGATCCGAATTGGGAGCTGGTTCCAGAGGAGAGGAGCCTGAAAGCTATGGGTAGCTAATACCAAGGGAGTGAAAACTACAAACTTGGAGGGAAAAAATGCCACTGGCAGCAATTTGCATTTCCTGAGCAAATCTGCCCCCTATAGACAATCAGGAGACATAGTCATATTGTTATATGGGAAACAATTTAAATTCCATAACCAAGTTTCTTTATACTAACAAAACTCTCGATTAAGGACAATCCTTGCACAAGTATTTCCACTTAAACCACTTAAGTGAAATCACAGTATCACCATGTCTCACTGCAGAGACGATCTCTGCAGTGCTGCTGTGCACAGCAACTGTGCACAGCAACTGTGACATAAAGCATGTCCTTGTTTTTAATGAATTCTCTTCCAGCAGATAACAGCCTTTTTGAGATCACACAAAGAACAAACTTAACACAAAAACTGAAGTTAAATATGAACTAAAGCACACAGAAAGTGACATTTTGTAGCTCTGGCAGCTACTGTTCCAGCAGTTTACAAAAACAGCTATTCATAATAACAATCAATCAATCAATCAATTTTTTATATAGCGCCAAATCACAACAAACAGTTGCCCCAAGGCGCTTTATATTGTAAGGCAAGGCCATACAATAATTATGTAAAACCCCAACGGTCAAAACGACCCCCTGTGAGCAAGCACTTGGCTACAGTGGGAAGGAAAACTCCCTTTTAACAGAAGAAACCTCCAGCAGAACCAGGCTCAGGGAGGGGCAGTCTTCTGCTGGGACTGGTTGGGGCTGAGGGAGAGAACCAGGAAAAAGACATGCTGTGGAGGGGAGCAGAGATCGATCACTAATGATTAAATGCAGAGTGGTGCATACAGAGCAAAAAGAGAAAGAAACAGTGCATCATGGGAACCCCCCAGCAGTCTACGTCTATAGCAGCATAACTAAGGGATGGTCCAGGGTCACCTGATCCAGCCCTAACTATAAGCTTTAGCAAAAAGGAAAGTTTTAAGCCTAATCTTAAAAGTAGAGAGGGTGTCTGTCTCCCTGATCTGAATTGGGAGCTGGTTCCACAGGAGAGGAGCCTGAAAGCTGAAGGCTCTGCCTCCCATTCTACTCTTACAAACCCTAGTAACTACAAGTAAGCCTGCAGTCTGAGAGCGAAGCGCTCTATTGGGGTGATATGGTACTACGAGGTCCCTAAGATAAGATGGGACCTGATTATTCAAAACCTTATAAGTAAGAAGAAGAATTTAAATTCTATTCTAGAATTAACAGGAAGCCAATGAAGAGAGGCCAATATGGGTGAGATATGCTCTCTCCTTCTAGTCCCCGTCAGTACTCTAGCTGCAGCATTTTGAATAACTGAAGGCTTTTTAGGGAACTTTTAGGACAACCTGATAATAATGAATTACAATAGTCCAGCCTAGAGGAAATAAATGCATGAATTAGTTTTTCAGCATCACTCTGAGACAAGACCTTTCTGATTTTAGAGATATTGCGTAATGCAAAAAAGCAGTCCTACATATTTGTTTAATATGCGCTTTGAATGACATATCCTGATCAAAAATGACTCCAAGATTTCTCACAGTATTACTAGAGGTCAGGGTAATGCCATCCAGAGTAAGGATCTGGTTAGACACCATGTTTCTAAGATTTGTGGGGCCAAGTACAATAACTTCAGTTTATCTGAGTTTAAAAGCAGGAAATTAGAGGTCATCCATGTCTTTATGTCTGTAAGACAATCCTGCAGTTTAGCTAATTGGTGTGTGTCCTCTGGCTTCATGGATAGATAAAGCTGGGTATCATCTGCGTAACAATGAAAATTTAAGCAATACCGTCTAATAATACTGCCTAAGGGAAGCATGTATAAAGTGAATAAAATTGGTCCTAGCACAGAACCTTGTGGAACTCCATAATTAACTTTAGTCTGTGAAGAAGATTCCCCATTTACATGAACAAATTGTAATCTATTAGACAAATATGATTCAAACCACCGCAGCGCAGTGCCTTTAATACCTATGGCATGCTCTAATCTCTGTAATAAAATTTTATGGTCAACAGTATCAAAAGCAGCACTGAGGTCCAACAGAACAAGCACAGACACGAGTCCACTGTCCGAGGCCATAAGAAGATCATTTGTAACCTTCACTAATGCTGTTTCTGTACTATGATGAATTCTAAAACCTGACTGAAACTCTTCAAATAGACCATTCCTCTGCAGATGATCAGTTGGCTGTTTTACAACTACCCTTTCAAGAATTTTTGAGAGAAAAGGAAGGTTGGAGATTGGCCTATAATTAGCTAAGATAGCTGGGTCAAGTGATGGCTTTTTAAGTAATGGTTTAATTACTGCCACCTTAAAAGCCTGTGGTACATAGCCAACTAACAAAGATAGATTGATCATATTTAAGATCGAAGCATTAAATAATGGTAGGGCTTCCTTGAGCAGCCTGGTAGGAATGGGGTCTAATAAACATGTTGATGGTTTGGATGAAGTAACTAATGAAAATAACTCAGACAGAACAATCGGAGAGAAAGAGTCTAACCAAATACCGGCATCACTGAAAGCAGCCAAAGATAACGATACGTCTTTGGGATGGTTATGAGTATTTTTTCTCTAATAGTTAAAATTTTGTTAGCAAAGAAAGTCATGAAGTCATTACTAGTTAAAGTTAATGGAATACTCAGCTCAATAGAGCTCTGACTCTTTGTCAGCCTGGCTACAGTGCTGAAAAGAAACCTGGGGTTGTTCTTATTTTCTTCAATTAGTGATGAGTAGAAAGATGTCCTAGCTTTACGGAGGGCTTTTTTATAGAGCAACAGACTCTTTTTCCAGGCTAAGTGAAGATCTTCTAAATTAGTGAGACGCCATTTCCTCTCCAACTTACGGGTTATCTGCTTTAAGCTGCGAGTTTGTGAGTTATACCACGGAGTCAGGCACTTCTGATTTAAAGCTCTCTTTTTCAGAGGAGCTACAGCATCCAAAGTTGTCTTCAATGAGGATGTAAAACTATTGACGAGATACTCTATCTCCCTTACAGAGTTTAGGTAGCTACTCTGCACTGTGTTGGTATATGGCATTAGAGAACATAAAGAAGGAATCATATCCTTAAACCTAGTTACAGCGCTTTCTGAAAGACTTCTAGTGTAATGAAACTTATTCCCCACTGCTGGGTAGTCCATCAGAGTAAATGTAAATGTTATTAAGAAATGATCAGACAGAAGGGAGTTTTCAGGGAATACTGTTAAGTCTTCTATTTCCATACCATAAGTCAGAACAAGATCTAAGATATGATTAAAGTGGTGGGTGGACTCATTTACTTTTTGAGCAAAGCCAATAGAGTCTAATAATAGATTAAATGCAGTGTTGAGGCTGTCATTCTCAGCATCTGTGTGGATGTTAAAATCGCCCACTATAATTATCTTATCTGAGCTAAGCACTAAGTCAGACAAAAGGTCTGAAAATTCACAGAGAAACTCACAGTAACGACCAGGTGGACGATAGATAATAACAAATAAAACTGGTTTTTGGGACTTCCAATTTGGATGGACAAGACTAAGAGACAAGCTTTCAAATGAATTAAAGCTCTGTCTGGGTTTTTGATTAATTAATAAGCTGGAATGGAAAATTGCTGCTAATCCTCCTCCTCGGCCCGTGCTACGAGCATTCTGACAGTTAGTGTGACTCGGGGGTGTTGACTCATTTAAACTAACAGTACTCACTCACACTTAAACACACCAAATCTGTTTTCTAACATCCTGAGATATACTGCAAATGTATTTATTTCATTTCTTACCATCTTCCAGTGTTGTGGCATTGATCTCCGAGCTAGAGGGACCTGTGCCAGCTCGGTTGAAGGCTTGGACAACCACACCATACTGGGCAAACTTCTTCAGGTTGTCCAGGGTGTATACCTCACTGTCGCCGGTGGCCTTCATCTCCACAATGCTGTACTGGCCGTTACTGCCTGGACCGTTCTCTCTGTAGCCGATCTGATAACCACGAATCATGCCATTCTGCAGCTCCTTCCTGGGAGCCTGGAGATGAAATAAGGACATTTCATACGAAAGTTGATATTCTTGTAGTTGCTGTGCTAAGCGTGGCTATAAGGTCGGTATATCACTGCACATTTTTGTAACCAAATCTTGCAGAATATACCCGAATACAAGCAAATGCACCTGAGTAGATACAATTCACATTCAACGATTATTTCTTCAAATGTGCATAACACTACTCTAGAATTTTTTCCTCACATTTTCCCAAAAAGTTAAAACACTTTCGTTAACATTTAGAAACTGTCTTCTGTTTTCATGGGTTTCGTGTTGTGAAGTAATAGAAGGAGGCCTCGGCTCAGAGAATGACAGGTCCCAATTAGTGCATATTGTACCCAGTTTCACCTACTTTTACACAAGTTTATCCCCGGTCTGTACCAGTTAAATCTGACTATCCCCACTTTGTGGATCACGATGTACCCCAATGTCAGGAATTTTTTAAACATGTTTGAAACTTCCCCAACTGCTCACAGTGTTCTACAAAGTTACTTGTACAACAGATTACACCCATTTTCAGACCGCTATTCTTTTTTTTTTTTTTTTTTTTTTTTTTTTTTTACCAAAAACATGCATAATTGGGTATCAAAAGTCGTCAATGGCAGACCACCCTTCTAAGTCCCTTCGGCTGCTCCCTTGTTTGCACTTGGAGTGGCCACAGCAAATCCAAGGTGGATCTGCATGTTGAATTGGCACAGGTTTTACGCTGGATGCCCTTCCTGACGCAACGCCACATTACATGGAGAAAATGTGGCAGGGGTGGGATTTGAACCCGGAACCTTCTGCACTGAAACCAAGCGCATTAACCACTTGGCCACCACCCCTGCTTAGACCTACAAAATTTGGGTCTGGCAGATTTTTTTTTTTAACATAATAACTTATCAACAAACGTACACAGAAACCTGAAATTTTACACAACTGTGAATATTATTACAAAGCTAACCTAATTACAATTCGGTGCATTCCATATTTAATCATGATATATTGATATTTATACCATGGTCAGTGAGAATTCCATGTCTAAGTGGCGTGCATTATTTTCGTATATATCAATCAATCAATCAATCAATCAATCAATTTTTTTATATAGCGCCAAATCACAACAAACAGTTGCCCCAAGGCGCTTTATATTGTAAGGCAAGGCCATACAATAATTATGTAAAACCCCAACGGTCAAAACGACCCCCTGTGAGCAAGCACTTGGCTACAGTGGGAAGGAAAAACTCCCTTTTAACAGGAAGAAACCTCCAGCAGAACCAGGCTCAGGAGGGGCAGTCTTCTGCTGGGACTGGTTGGGGCTGAGGGAGAGAACCAGAAAAAGACATGCTGTGGAGGGGAGCAGAGATCGATCACTAATGATTAAATGCAGAGTGGTGCATACAGAGCAAAAAGAGAAAGAAACAGTGCATCATGGGAACCCCCCAGCAGTCTACGTCTATAGCAGCATAACTAAGGGATGGTTCAGGGTCACCTGATCCAGCCCTAACTATAAGCTTTAGCAAAAAGGAAAGTTTTAAGCCTAATCTTAAAAGTAGAGAGGGTGTCTGTCTATATATGCACACGTAGTTCGGCGAGTTAAGTCACTGTTATAATCACTCCGCTGTGGTCGTCACCATAGCAACGCGCAAATCAGTTGGCACAGATCAGCTGTGTTTTGACAGGTGAATGACAGAAATGCGACAAAACATGGATTTCCAAGTGAATTTTAATATTTTTGGCCAAAATAAAATGTTTGAGGAATGGAAAGAGCAGGAGAGCAGACAAGAAGAACAGCAACATCGGACGAACTGGACAAGATTGAAGACGGGAAAGAAGATGAGAACGGTTCTATCCTTGCGGGCTGTGGGAGCGTTCCACATCAAAAAGTTTCCGGACCTGTTGCCAGTTGGTCGCAGCTCCACAAAGCAGAGCGGGGGGTGGTGTGAGTGGCCCACTGCGGCGCGAGCCTGCAGACACGGTAAGCGCATCGGAGGCAAAATGTCTTGAGACTGGCATAAAATAGTCCCAAATACTTACGCATTTTTATCAAGTTCTGTTAATTTAAATAAATATTTGTGTGTTAGCTCACTGTGTGGGACCATGGTATAAGCAGATTAAACAACTCGAAGCCGTGCATTATATGGTTTGAATGCACTTGAATGCTTCGCGTCGTGGTGTTTTAGACTCCGCGTTGTGCATTCAAACCGTATAATGCACGGCTTTGAGTTGTTTAATCCTTACATAATTGATTACAATTGATAACCTTTTTATCACATATGCATAGACCCCATGATGCCACTTTGTGGGGGACAGCATAAATGCTTACATACAATACCGTTCATCATGTGATGAGATGTTCGAAATGTAATATTGACTTATGACAATCACCTGTTGTAAGTACAAGGTTAAGTACCTGTCACAGTAGTCAGCAGCAATGACCATAACTCAATTAAGGGACTATGTTTGAGTATTGACAGAGAGCGCTCAATAGCAAATTGGGAGTGTGGATCAGATATAGGTTGCTATGGTTTTAGATTTTGCATAAACTCTGACTGTCTAAGGCAGTGGTGTCCAAACTATTCCAGAAAGGGCTGAGAGGGTGCAGGTTTTCCTTGTAGCCACTGACTTCAGCAGGTGATTTCAATGATTAACATCCCTTTGAACAGGTGGGATGAATTCATCAGTGAAATCACCCGCTGGAGTCAGTGGCTACAAGGAAAACCTGCACCCTCTCAACCCTTTCTGGACAGCCCAGTCTCACGCTTCTTTTTTTTTCGTGCTCCTGGCACGAAATGAGTCAAATTTTCATGACGGGGCTTTTTTTTAACTCAATATTACTAACCCTACTCCAACCCTAACCATAACCTAATCGTACTCCTTCCCCCCCAACCTAACCATAACCACCCCGACCCCCCCTGCCTCACTTTTAATTTCGTGCAGTCATCATGGAATAAATGAGAATGAATTTGTGCTGCCGTGACGAAAATGAGGCACTTTTTGTCACAATATCACGAACCAATAGATTAATATATATTTTGTGCTCCTTAATCATGACTTGCCATGAGACTGGGTTGTTCTGGAATAGTGTGGACACCACTGGTCTAAGGCAAGGCCAGGCAGCCATCAAGATATGGCATTAAAATGCCATATCTTTAGCATATTAACAGGCTCCACCGGCATTGTATCACATGTTCTGTTCTTGTTCTAAGGCACTTCACTTCTAGTCATTACTCTTAAAAAATGTTCTGTCACATTCATGTCCTCATTGAATCTCATCCTGTTGGTACTAGTGTTACAGTCAGAACCCACTGCGGATGCAAACAGCTCAACTCCACACTAGAACAATCTCTGGTGTTCAGGACCTTGCACCTAGTGGTTTTGCTATTTGATTGGGAATCAAATCAGTGACAGTCTGGTCACAAGCCCATCTCACTCTAACCTCTAGAATCACCTTCCCCCCACCATGTCCACTGTGTTGGAAGAGTTGAAAAGGGGGTCTATATTTAAACAAAAAATGCTGGGAATGAGTTCAAATTAATCACACATCCATAAAAACTCAATTTTGCAACATTATTTTGTATTTAGAGTTGGCTTCCCTTGGCTACTAGCATATTTGTGAAAACCGAGATGCATTTTTGCATAAATAACACACTGAGTTTATCATCAAAATCATGTAGACCATTAAGTGGCCAAACTGAATGCATGCATTCAGTTACTCACTCGAATGGTGAAGGTCTGTAACATGGTAAGGAAATCTTGTCACTTGACTGACCATAAACAATACTAAGTGACCGTATGACCACTCCCACAATCATAATTCTCCACGTATTATTGTAAGTCACACGTGGTTGTGTTAAACAAGCACTTTCTTCACACTTTCTCAATACCATAAACAAGATACCATATTTTTTTTGTCTCCAGGCAGATCACACAACATCATACTAGCATTGCAGCATAAATGATATTGACACTGACAGACCAAACAAAGCAGTCAGTTGGGGTATTCAACCTGAAATCTTTGCTCTTTACCATTTTATTTTTCAAAGTGTGAGTTGAATTATTTCATTTCATTCCTTTTTGAACATCTTTCAAGCTGATTTTTGATTACAATGGAGAGCAAGAGCACCAGAAAAACCTTATTAGGCAACAAGGACAGATCTACGGTGACATGGAGCAATGTCTCTTACATTAGAGCTAATGGCTAAATGAGAATAGCCTTGCATGCGTCAGACATATAAGGATGTATATTAAAAGTTCTCTGGAAAATAAAGATTTTGAGCATGTATTTTATAAAATACCAGTAGCTGCAAAACACAAAATCACAGAAAAAAAGTTTATATATCTTCTTTTTGTACAATAAAGGTTAATTTAAACTCTGTTTTTAAACTGTTTTTTTTCTCCAAAAAGGCATTTATAGTCCTCCTCAAGTTGAAAACACCAATAATAATAGCTTCAATATAATAAGTTTGAAGTGAATAAACAATTGTCACTTTCAGATATGCAGTTCAGTTGTTGATGGTCAATAACGGTGAAAAACCAGTGTGTGATGACATAATGCACCAGACACCATATCTGTTGTTAAACCTTAACACAACCTTGGCACTTCTGGAACACTTCCCAGGAATACCATGACATGTTAGAGGCTCCAAGGAAATGCAAGGCATTACCAAAATACATCAAAGTTTGCTGTGGAAAAAAATGAATTATTGAACTAAACAGATTGAAAATTCTGCTATTATTAAAATAACCACAGCCCAACACAATATTTAGACTCCTCACTGTCTAAGGTATGGACAAGGTTTCAAACCTTGACCTTCCAGGACGCATATCTGTTGAAAGTGAGAACGGGGCTTTTCTTGCAACAAGCAATCTTTGATCTTTGATGAATATATAAGGCACAGAGTTCTAATACTTCACCTTCCAGGTGACTCTGATGCTTTGAGATGTTACCGGTTGTAGGATAACATCCATGGGTGGACCATCAGGCTCTGAGGAGAGAAAGGGAGAGATGTTCAGGGAAAGGCTCTTAGCGGCCATTCAAGAAAGCCTGCTTTCTTGTTTCCCTTAAGTACAGTGACCCTAAAACATTCTAGGTTAATGTTCTCAGTCTCATAGTGAAGAACCTCTGCATTGTTATAGAATGCCTTACGTGCTTCCTCAGTACTGATAGTGAGTTCCTTGCTGGCTTCACTCTTGCCTATAGCGTTGTAAGAGTACATGCGAATGCTGTATACAGAGGCAGGGTGAAGATCGACGATATTGGCCTGATTGTTGGTGGGCGAGATGTTACGAGTTGCATGCTTCAGCTCCCAGGAATCTGTACGAGAGTATAAGAAGGACATGAAAAAGTCAACAATGGAGAGCACAACACTATCTTTAACAGTTGCTAAATTTTAATTTACATTACAGTTTGACTTTTATATCCATTTCTGCTGATAAAAATTTTGAATTTGTTGAGTAATTAGTACTTTCTCACTCTCAGCTTTGTAAAACAAAAAAATCTTCAAATATTACCTCTTATTGTACAGCTTTGTTGCCTTGTTATCTTAAACCACAACTCAAATACTAAATATTGGACACTTGACATTTGTAAAAGATGTCTTTATATGAAGGAAAGTCATCATAGAACTTGAACCACCGTTATTTAAGCAAACAACATGTAACAAGTTGGCATGATGTGATATTTGACATTGTCTTCCATCTTTCTATTTTCGACAAAGTGGGACTTCTTCCCACTTCTTTGTCGAGTCATCTCGTCATTTTTATTTTTGCCACAGTCAACAACTTCTGCAGTCCCTTCACTGCCCATGTCTCAGCTTGGTCATCATTTGTGGCCTTACTGCTGTTTAATTAACTTGACCTGTAACTTTTGCCTTCATTCTTCAGTCAGACAGTACTCCATCCAATGTTCCACCCAATTGTCCATCTTCATTGACAATAACAATTTATCTCATGGAAACATATTCACTAACTTTCCCTGCAAGATAACATCTGTTAATCTTCAATCCTGTCTTCCAAACGTCCTCTCTATTTCCTTCTTTTTAGTGCTTCATAACACAATCTCATCTGCATAAAGCATGCACCAGGATGACAGAACTTTAAACCCAAATTTCAACACAACCAATAGATGGCTCAAAAAGGCATGTTTTTACTGACTCGTACAAATCGTGAACAGTTCTTGCACACTTCTCTAATATATCTTCCTCCCTTTGCATCTCAAAATATCAATTTCATCCACTTTCACAGTGCTCTAAATCAAGGAAAAGTCATTTAACATTTCCCCCTTTATCAGTATTCTGTAAAATAAAGATTAAACACTTTCTAGTTACCTGTTTTGTTTTTGTACTCAATATCGTAAGAGGTAATGACGCTGTTCCCATCAAACCTCTGCGTCCACCGGAGGTTCATACTGCGATCTTTTACTTCTCTGACTTCTAATTCGGGAGGGTCTGGGGGCTCTGATGATTAACAGATGAGGGGGCAACATTAGGCAGGAAAGAGATGTACAAAGTAAGACATTTATTGATGGATGGAATAGGGAATAACATATTTATGGGCTTATTTCTGTGTATGAGCTACTGTTAAAAAAAAAAATTGAAAAAAGTTACCTTGCACTGTGAGCTGAATTAGACCTCGTCCTTCTCCGTAAGAGTTGATAGCATGACAGGAGAAGAACACTGAATCTTCACGCTCTGCTGGTTTCAGCTGTAGAAATACAGCAAGTGATGTGAATGAGACAAACAACTCTCTTTGTGCAGGTACATTGCACAAAATGGCTTTGTGAAAGAAAAGCAACTTGTTCTTGTTTTGTTTCCTCTCCAGTGTCTGTGTGGTGTTACCGTACATTGTGCCGAAAGCTGAGGTAGAAAAAGGGGAATTCCAGCGTCATGGTGCACTGCAGTTTTGGTGTTGTGGGTGGAGAAGGTGGCAGGAGTGATTTGTGACCAAAGAATATCAGGAAGAGTTAAGGGGAAAGTTTAAAAGACAGTAGTGAGACCAGCTGTGCTGTTCGGGTTAGAGACAGTGGCACTAAAAAAAGACAGGAGGCAGAGCTGAAGATGCTGAGATTCTCTTTGGGAGTGACGAGAATGGACAAGATTAGGAATGAACATATCAGAGGAACAGCTCAGGTGGGACGGTTTGGAGACAAAGTCAGAGAGGTGAGATTGAGATGGTTTGGACATGTGCAGAGGAGGGACCCAGGGTACAGTATATAGGGAGAAGGATGCTGAGGATGGAGCCACCAGGCAGGAGGAGAAGATGGAGGCCAAAGAGGAGGTTTATGGATGTGCTGAAGGGGGACATGTAGGTGGTTGGTGTGACAGAGGAAGATACAGAGTACAAGGTGAGATGGACACAACTGATCTGCTGTGGCGACTCCTAATGGGCGCAGTAGGTAGGTAGGTAGGTAGGTAGGTACACTCAAAAATATAAACGCAACACTTTTGGTTTTGCTCCCATTTTGTAGAGATGAACTCAAAGATCTAAAACTTTTTCCACATACACAATATCACCATTTCCCTCAAATATTGTTCACAAACCAGTCTAAATCTGTGATAGTGAGCACTTCTCCTTTACTGAGATAATCCATCCCACCTCACAGGTGTGCCATATCAAGATGCTGATTAGACACCATGATTAGTGCACAGGTGTGCCTTAGACTGTCCACAATAAAAGGCCACTGTGAAAGGTGCAGTTTTATCACACAGCACAATGCCACAGATGTCGCAAGATTTGAGGGAGCGTGCAATTGGCATGCTGACAGCAGGAATGTCAACCAGAGCTGTTGCTCGTGTATTGAATGTTCATTTCTCTACCATAAGCTGTCTCCAAAGCGTTTCAGAGAATTTGGCAGTACATCCAACCAGCCTCACAACCGCAAGACCACGTGTAACCACACCAGCCCAGGACCTCCACATCCAGCATGTTCACCTCCAAGATCGTCTGAGACCAGCCACTCGGACAGCTGCTGAAACAATCGGTTTGCATAACCAAAGAATTTCTGCACAAACTGTCAGAAACCGTCTCAGGGAAGCTCATCTGCATGCTCGTCGTCCTCATCGGGGTCTCAACCTGACTCCAGTTCGTCGTCGTAACCGACTTGAGTGGGCAAATGCTCACATTCGCTGGTGTTTGGCACGTTGGAGAGGTGTTCTCTTCATGGATGAATCCCGGTTCACACTGTCCAGGGCAGATGGCAGACAGCGTGTGTGGCATTGTGTGGGTGAGTGGTTTTCTGATGTCAATGTTGTGGATCGAGTGGCCCATGGTGGCGGTGGGGTTATGGTATGGGCAGGCGTCTGTTATGGATGAAGAACACAGGTGCATTTTATTGATGGCATTCTGAATGCACAGAGATACCGTGACGAGATCCTGAGGCCCATTGTTGTGCCATACATCCAAGAACATCACTTCATGTTGCGCAGGATAATGCACGGCCCCATGTTGCAAGGATCTGTACACAATTCTTGGAAGCTGAAAATGTCCCAGTTCTTGCATGGCCGGCATACTCACCGGACATGTCACCCATTGAGCATGTTTGGGATGCTCTGGACCGGCGTATACGACAGCGTGTACCAGTTCCTGCCAATATCCAGCAACTTCGCACAGCCATTGAAGAGGAGTGGACCAACATTCCACAGGCCACATAGACAACCTGATCAACTCTATGCGAGGAGATGTGTTGCACCGCATGAGGCAAATGGTGGTCACACCAGATACTGACTGGTATCCCCCCCAATAAAACAAAACTGCACCTTTCAGAGTGGCCTTTTATTGTGGACAGTCTAAGGCACACCTGTGCACTAATCATGGTGTCTAATCAGCATCTTGATATGGCACACCTGTGAGGTGGGATGGATTATCTCTGCAAAGGAGAAGTGCTCACTATCACAGATTTAGACTGGTTTGTGAACAATATTTGAGGGAAATGGTGATATTGTGTATGTGGAAAAAGTTTTAGATCTTTGAGTTCATCTCATACAAAATGGGAGCAAAACCAAAAGTGTTGCGTTTATATTTTTGCTGAGTGTAGATAGATAGATAGATAGATAGATAGATAGATAGATAGATAGATAGATAGATAGATAGATAGATAGATAGATAGATAGATAGATCAATCAATCAATCAATCAATTTTTTTATATAGCGCCAAATCACAACAAACAGTTGCCCCAAGGCGCTTTATATTGTAAGGCAAGGCCATACAATAATTATGTAAAACCCCAACGGTCAAAACGACCCCCTGTGAGCAAGCACTTGGCTACAGTGGGAAGGAAAAACTCCCTTTTAACAGGAAGAAACCTCCAGCAGAACCAGACTCAGGGAGGGGCAGTCTTCTGCTGGGACTGGTTGGGGCTGAGGGAGAGAACCAGGAAAAAGACATGCTGTGGAGGGGAGCAGAGATCGATCACTAATGATTAAATGCAGAGTGGTGCATACAGAGCAAAAAGAGAAAGAAACAGTGCATCATGGGAACCCCCCAGCAGTCTACGTCTATAGCAGCATAACTATGGATGGTTCAGGGTCACCTGATCCAGCCCTAACTATAAGCTTTAGCAAAAAGGAAGTTTTAAGCCTAATCTTAAAAGTAGAGAGGGTGTCTGTCTCCCTGATCTGAATTGGGAGCTGGTTCCACAGGAGAGGAGCCTGAAAGCTGAAGGCTCTGCCTCCCATTCTACTCTTACAAACCCTAGGAACTACAAGTAAGCCTGCAGTCTGAGGAGCGAAGCGCTCTATTGGGGTGATATGGTACTACGAGGTCCCTAAGATAAGATGGGACCTGATTATTCAAAACCTTATAAGTAAGAAGAAGAATTTAAATTCTATTCTAGAATTAACAGGAAGCCAATGAAGAGAGGCCAATATGGGTGAGATATGCTCTCTCCTTCTAGTCCCCTGTCAGTACTCTAGCTGCAGCATTTTGAATTAACTGAAGGCTTTTTAGGGAACTTTTAGGACAACCTGATAATAATGAATTACAATAGTCCAGCCTAGAGGAAATAAATGCATGAATTAGTTTTTCAGCATCACTCTGAAGACAAGACCTTTCTGATTTTAGAGATATTGCGTAATGCAAAAAAGCAGTCCTACATATTTGTTTTAATATGCGCTTTGAATGACATATCCTGATCAAAAATGACTCCAAGATTTCTCACAGTATTACTAGAGGTCAGGTAATGCCATCCAGAGTAAGGATCTGGTTAGACACCATGTTTCTAAGATTTGTGGGGCCAAGTACAATAACTTCAGTTTTATCTGAGTTTAAAAGCAGGAAATTAGAGGTCATCCATGTCTTTATGTCTGTAAGACAATCCTGCAGTTTAGCTAATTGGGTGTGTCCTCTGGCTTCATGGATAGATAAAGCTGGGTATCATCTGCGTAACAATGAAAATTTAAGCAATACCGTCTAATAATACTGCCTAAGGGAAGCATTTATAAAGTTGAATAAAATTGGTCCTAGCACAGAAACCTTGTGGAACTCCATAATTAACTTTAGTCTGTGAAGAAGATTCCCCATTTACATGAACAAATTGTAATCTATTAGACAAATATGATTCAAACCACCGCAGTGCAGTGCCTTTAATACCTATGGCATGCTCTAATCTCTGTAATAAAATTTTATGGTCAACAGTATCAAAAGCAGCACTGAGGTCTAACAGAACAAGCACAGAGATGAGTCCACTGTCCGAGGCCATAAGAAGATCATTTGTAACCTTCACTAATGCTGTTTCTGTACTATGATGAATTCTAAAACCTGACTGAACTCTTCAAATAGACCATTCCTCTGCAGATGATCAGTTAGCTGTTTACAACTACCCTTTCAAGAATTTTTGAGAGAAAAGGAAGGTTGGAGATTGGCCTATAATTAGCTAAGATAGCTGGGTCAAGTGATGGCTTTTTAAGTAATGGTTTAATTACTGCCACCTTAAAAGCCTGTGGTACATAGCCAACTAACAAAGATAGATTGATCATATTTAAGATCGAAGCATTAAATAATGGTAGGGCTTCCTTGAGCAGCCTGGTAGGAATGGGGTCTAATAAACATGTTGATGGGTTTGGATGAAGTAACTAATGAAAATAACTCAGACAGAACAATCGGAGAGAAAGAGTCTAAACCAAATACCGGCATCACTGAAAGCAGCCAAAGATAACGATATGTCTTTGGGATGGTTATGAGTAATTTTTCTCTAATAGTTAAAATTTTGTTAGCAAAGAAAGTCATGAAGTCATTACTAGTTAAAGTTAATGGAATAGTCAGCTCAATAGAGCTCTGACTCTTTGTCAGCCTGGCTACAGTGCTGAAAAGAAACCTGGGGTTGTTCTTATTTTCTTCAATTAGTGATGAGTAGAAAGATGTCCTAGCTTTACGAGGGCTTTTTTATAGAGCAACAGACTCTTTTTCCAGGCTAAGTGAAGATCTTCTAAATTAGTGAGACGCCATTGTCCTCTCCAACTTACGGGTTATCTGCTTTAAGCTACGAGTTTGTGAGTTATACCACGGAGTCAGGCACTTCTGATTTAAAGCTCTCTTTTTTAGAGGAGCTACAGGATCCAAAGTTGTCTTCAATGAGGATGTAAAACTATTGACGAGATACTCTATCTCACTTACAGAGTTTAGGTAGCTACTCTGCACTGTGTTGGTATATGGCATTAGAGAACATAAAGAAGGAATCATATCCTTAAACCTAGTTACAGCGCTTCTGAAAGACTTCTAGGTAATGAAACTTATTCCCCACTGCTGGGTAGTCCATCAGAGTAAATGTAAATGTTATTAAGAAATGATCAGACAGAAGGGAGTTTTCAGGGAATACTGTTAAGTCTTCTATTTCCCTACCATAAGTCAGAACAAGATCTAAGATATGATTAAAGTGGTGGGTGGACTCATTTACTTTTTGAGCAAAGCCAATAGAGTCTAATAATAGATTAAATGCAGTGCTGAGGCTGTCATTCTCAGCATCTGTGTGGATGTTAAAATCGCCCACTATAATTATCTTATCTGAGCTAAGCACTAAGTCAGACAAAAGGTCTGAAAATTCACAGAGAAACTCACAGTAACGACCAGGTGGACGATAGATAATAACAAATAAAACTGGTTTTTTGGGACTTCCAATTGGATGGACAAGACTAAGAGTCAAGCTTTCAAAGGAATTAAAGCTCTGTCTGGGTTTTTGATTAATTAATAAGCTGGAATGGAAGATTGCTGCTAATCCTCCACCCCGGCCCGTGCTACGAGCATTCTGACAGTTAGTGTGACTCGGGGGTGTTGACTCATTAAACTAACATATTCATCCTGCTGTAACCAGGTTTCTGTAAGGCAGAATAAATCAATATGTTGATCAATTATTATATCATTTACCAACAGGGACTTAGAAGAGAGAGACCCTAATGTTTAATAGACCACATTTAACTGTTTTAGTCTGTGGTGCAGTTGAAGGTGCTATATTATTTTTTCTTTTTGAATTTTTATGCTTAAATAGATTTTTGCTGGTTATTGGTAGTCTGGGAGCAGGCACCGTCTCTACGGGGATGGGGTAATGAGGGGATGGCAGGGGGAGAGAAGCTGCAGAGAGGTGTGTAAGACTACAACTCTGCTTCCTGGTCCCAACCCTGGATAGTCACGGTTTGGAGGATTTAAGAAAATTGGCCAGATTTCTAGAAATGAGAGCTGCTCCATCCAAAGTGGGATGGATGCCGTCTCTCCTAACAAGACCAGGTTTTCCCAGAAGCTTTGCCAATTATCTATGAAGCCCACCTCATTTTTTGGACACCACTCAGACAGCCAGCAATTCAAGGAGAACATGCGGCTAAACATGTCACTCCCGGTCTGATTGGGGAGGGGCCCAGAGAAAACTACAGAGTCCGACATTGTTTTTGCAAAGTTACACACCGATTTAATGTTATTTTTAGTGACCTCCGATTGGCGTAACCGGGTGTCATTACTGCCGACGTGAATTATAATCTTACCAAATTTACGCTTAGCCTTAGCCAGCAGTTTCAAATTTCCTTCAATGTCGCCTGCTCTGGCCCCCGGAAGACAATTGACTATGGTTGCTGGTGTCGCTAACTTCACATTTCGCAAAACAGAGTCGCCAATAACCAGAGTTTGATCCTCGGCGGGTGTGTCGTCGAGTGGGGAAAAACGGTTAGAGATGTGAACGGGTTGGCGGTGTACACGGGGCTTCTGTTTAGGGCTACGCTTCCTCCTCACAGTCACCCAGTCAGCCTGCTTTCCCGGCTGCTCGGGATCTGCCAGGGGGTAACTAACGGCGGCTAAGCTACCTTGGTCTGCACCGACTACAGGGGCCTGGCTAGCTGTAGAATTTTCCACAGTGCAGAGCCGAGTCTCCAATTCGCCCAGCCTGGCCTCCAAAGCTACGAATAAGCTACACTTATTACAAGTACCGTTACTGCTAAAGGAGGCCGAGGAATAACTAAACATTTCACACCCACAGCAGAAAAGTGCGGGAGAGACAGGAGAAGCCGCCATGCTAAATCGGCTAAGAGCTAGTAGCTACGCTAAGCTAGCGGATTCCTAAAAACACGCAAAGTGAATAATGTGTAAATAATTTAGAGGTGATTCAGCAGAAGGAGTGCTTTAGTTAAGGCACGTAAAGATTACACTGGGAAACAAATCGGAATCTAGATAACTAGATCAATCTAACTGCGCAGATTAAACAGCTAACAGATACAGAAAAACACCCTGATATAGATAGATAGATAGATATCAGAAAGTGTATCAGAATATTATATCAAGTCCATTCAACTTCCAGGATGTTAATCTGGTCAGTTGAGTTGCAGAGGGGGTTGTTAATCAGTTTCAGCTGCTTTGGTGTGAATGAAATTAACACTAGGTGCACTACAGGGGCAACAATGAGACAACACCCAAAAACAGGAAATATTTACAGGTGGAGGCCAGTGACATTTTTCCTTTCCTCATCTTTTCTGACTGATTTTTCACCACTTATGCATTTAGCTATGGTCAGTGTCACTACTGGTAGCATGGTTTGGTACCTGGACCCTACAGATGTTGCACAGATAGTCCACGTCAATACGTGCCATTGCCAAAAGTTTTGCTATGTCTCCCAGCACAGTCTCAAGAGCATGGAGAAGATTCTGGGAGACAGGTAGCTACTCTAGTAGAGCTAGACAGAGCCGTAGAAGGTCTTTAACACATCACCAGGACCAGTATCTGCACCTTTGTGCAAGGAGGAACAGGATGAGCACTGCCAGAAACCTACAAACTGACCTCCAGTAAGCCACTGTTTTGAATGTCTCTGACCAACCAATCAGAAACAGACAAGGACCCGACATCCTGTAGTAGGCCCCGTGCTCACTGGCCAGCACCGTGGAGCTCGATTGACATTTGCCATAAAACGCCAGAATTGGGGTCCCCCACTGCCAGTCTGTGTTTTCCACAGATGAGAGCAGGTTCAACCTGAGGACATGCGACAGAAATGAAAGGGTCTGGAGACATGTGGAGAAGATTATGCTGCCAGCAACATCATGCATGACTGGTTTGATGGTAGGTCAGTCATGGTCTGGGAGGCATATCCCTGGAAGGAATCATAGACCTCTACAGGCTAGACAACAGTACCCTGACTGTGATTAGGTATTGGATTGAATTCTTTGGAACCATTGTCTCACCCTGCAATGGTGCAGTGGGCCCTGGTTTCCTCTTGATGCATGACAATGCCTGGCCTTGTGGGGAGAGTATGCAAGCAGTTCCTGGAGGATTAAGGAATTGATACCACTGACTGGCCCCCACAATCACCTGACCTAAAGGCAATAGAACAAATCTGAGATATTATGCTGCAGTCCATCTGATGCTGCCAGGTTGGACCTCAGACTGTCCAGGAGCTAAGTAATGCCCTGGTCCAGATCTGGGAGGAGATATCCCTGGGACACCATACATCGCCTCACTATGAGTATGCCCCGACATTGTCAGGCAACATGGGAGCCATACAAACTACGGTGTACCATTTTGAGTTGCTAGAATGAAATTTTGGCAAAATGAACAAGTCTGCCGCAACATTTTTTCACGTTGATTTCAATCAATCAATCAATCAATTTTTTTATATAGCGCCAAATCACAACAAACAGTTGCCCCAAGGCGCTTTATATTGTAAGGCAAGGCCATACAATAATTATGTAAAACCTCAACGGTCAAAACGACCCCCTGTGAGCAAGCACTTGGCTACAGTGGGAAGGAAAAACTCCCTTTTAACAGGAAGAAACCTCCAGCAGAACCAGACTCAGGGAGGGGCAGTCTTCTGCTGGGACTGGTTGGGGCTGAGGGAGAGAACCAGGAAAAAGACATGCTGTGGAGGGGAGCAGAGATCGATCACTAATGATTAAATGCAGAGTGGTGCATACAGAGCAAAAAGAGAAAGAAACAGTGCATCATGGGAACCCCCCAGCAGTCTACGTCTATAGCAGCATAACTAAGGGATGGTTCAGGGTCACCTGATCCAGCCCTAACTATAAGCTTTAGCAAAAAGGAAAGTTTTAAGCCTAATCTTAAGAGTAGAGAGGGTGTCTGTCTCCCTGATCTGAAATGGGAGCTGGTTCCACAGGAGAGGAGCCTGAAAGCTGAAGGTTCTGCCTCCCATTCTACTCTTACAAACCCTAGGAACTACAAGTAAGCCTGCAGTCTGAGAGCGAAGCGCTCTATTGGGGTGATATGGTACTATGAGGTCCCTAAGATAAGATGGGACCTGATTATTCAAAACCTTATAAGTAAGAAGAAGAATTTTAAATTCTATTCTAGAATTAACAGGAAGCCAATGAAGAGAGGCCAATATGGGTGAGATATGCTCTCTCCTTCTAGTCAGCACTCTAGCTGCAGCATTTTGAATTAACTGAAGGCTTTTTAGGGAACTTTTAGGACAACCTGATAATAATGAATTACAATAGATTTATGGGGTGTCTTTGAGTTCAGCCCTCTGTAGGTTGACAATTTTCATTTCCATGAACCGATGCAGCATCTTTTCATTCCTAACACATGACCCAGTTCATATTAGGAAAGATATCCAGAATCATTTTTTTTCCCATTGAGATCTGATGTATTCCTTTAATTTTTTTTAAGCTGTGTGTGTGTGTGTGTGTGTGTGTGTTTTCTTGGTTCATATCAAAATGTAATCACATCTAGTCCAAGCTACACACACTAGATGCAATATTTTCACAAAGTTTTGTGAGAATCCATTGTAGCAACACGCACCATTTTTCAAAGAGCCCGCCCCCAAATCATAAATAAGAACAGGAAAACAATTCTAAATGTCTAGTACATTTATTAATTTCTTTTATTTGGATATTTTTGTCATGTGGCAGGGGGCGCTGTGGGGCCTGCTTTCCTGAAGCATCCCCAGTGCCTTACACCCCTAAGCCATTGTGCTGCCTTATCTGGATCAATCTGGTTCCATTTTCAATTAAATTTATTGATACAATGTCAAATCACAATGATAGCCATGCAAAGGTGATTTACACAAGCATGGTCTTCCAGACCTTACCCACCCCTTGTGCATGCACACTGGCAACAGCGGTCAGGAAAAACTTCCTCTGCGTTTTTGACAGGAAAAAACCTCAAGCAGATCAGACTCAGTGGGATCACCATCTGCTTGGCCATACTCATAAAATCAAACAAAAGCACAACACCAGCATTCCTATAATTTCAAAAACGTTTTCATGTGTCCAAGATATCCTGAAAAGTGACAGACAAATTTCTAATTAGTTTTTGGGATAGACTCTGGAACTACAGTGTGTGTCTGTGAGGTGAGCACTGATTTTTAACCACAAGGAGCCAGTGTGCACCTTGACTAATCAAAAACTTATGTATCAAATCAAATCAAATCAATTTTATTTATATAGCACCAAATCACAACAAACAGTTGCCCCAAGGCGCTTTATATTGTAAGGCAAGGCCATACAATAATTACGGAAAAACCCCAACGGTCAAAACGACCCCCTGTGAGCAAGCACTTGGCGACAGTGGGAAGGAAAAACTCCCTTTTAACAGGAAGAAACCTCCAGCAGAACCAGGCTCAGGGAGGGGCAGTCTTCTGCTAGGACTGGCTGGGGCTGAGGGAAGAAGCAGGAAAAAGACAAGCTGTGGAGAGGAGCAGAGATCAATCACTAATGATTAAATGCAGAGTGGTGCATACAGAGCAAAAAGAGAAAGAAACACTCAGTGCATCATGGGAACCCCCCAGCAGTCTAAGTCTATAGCAGCATAACTAAGGGATGGTTCAGGGTCACCTGATCCAGCCCTACTATAAGCTTTAGCAAAAAGGAAAGTTTTAAGCCTAATCTTAAAAGTAGAGAGGGTGTCTGTCTCCCTGATCTGAATTGGGAGCTGGTTCCACAGGAGAGGAGCCTGAAAGCTGAAGGCTCTGCCTCCCATTCTACTCTTACAAACCCTAGGAACTACAAGTAAGCCTGCAGTCTGAGAGCGAAGCGCTCTATTGGGGTGATATGGTACTATGAGGTCCCTAAGATAAGATGGGACCTGATTATTCAAAACCTTATAAGTAAGAAGAAGAATTTTAAATTCTATTCTAGAATTAACAGGAAGCCAATGAAGAGAGGCCAATATGGGTGAGATATGCTCTCTCCTTCTAGTCCCCGTCAGTACTCTAGCTGCAGCATTTTGAATTAACTGAAGCTTTTCAGGGAAACTTTTAGGACAACCTGATAATAATGAATTACAATAGTCTAGCCTAGAGGAAATAAATGCATGAATTAGTTTTTCAGCATCACTCTGAGACAAGACCTTTCTGATTTTAGAGATATTGCGCAAATGCAAAAAAGCAGTCCTACATATTTGTTTAATATGTGCATTGAATGACATATCCTGATCAAAAATGACTCCAAGATTTCTCACAGTATTACTAGAGGTCAGGGTAATGCCATCCAGAATAAGGATCTGGTTAGACACCATGTTTCTAAGATTTGTGGGGCCAAGTACAATAACTTCAGTTTTATCTGAGGTTAAAAGCAGGAAATTAGAGGTCATCCATGTCTTTATGTCTGTAAGACAATCCTGCAGTTTAGCTAATTGGTGTGTGTCCTCTGGCTTCATGGATAGATAAAGCTGACAAAGACAAAGAAAGTGACTGACAGACTCCTCAAGCTGTCTGGTTTACTGGATGTTCTATCACATGTGTTTCTCACCTTGAGCGTGGACAACACCTCATCTGTCTTCTCATTGGGACTGATGGTAATGGAGTACCTGGGGTTACGGTCTGGGTCAATAACTGTGTCACCCCTCTCCCAACGGATGATGATGGGCCATTCTCCTCTGGCTGTGCAGTTCAGCTCCTTCACATGACCCTTCTTGGCCATGGTGGTGTTGGGGTGACTGGTGATCATTGCCGGGACTGGAAGGAGCAGGGAAATGAGACCAACAGAAGGGATGGCAGTCAGCAAATTGATGATAAGGAAATGAGATGGAGAGAAAAGGATAAGAAAGGAAGGGTGATGAAGAGGAGGAGGGCGGAACGGCTCATAGTTAAAAAGGTGGAGTTCAGCGTTGCCAAGTTCCATTGCAGCGGAGTAATGAAGAGCTATGGTCAGCGAGGTAAAGTCAATAAACCTCTGCTCTCATTGTCCCATATTTAACACTGAGGTCCAAGTGAAAGAAGAGGGAGCTGAAGAAAGATACGCTCTACCTTCGTGTACACTCTAAAAATCACTTGCACACTCTCTCTTTCTCTCTTTATCGATCTGAGGAGGCTTCTGCTGTTTTGATTTCATCACTTATTCATCTCACCCTCCCTCTATTCCTCCCTCTCTGCTGAGCCAAACAGACAGAATTGAGGGAGGCAGAGCAGAGGAACGGTTCAATCAATAACACTAACACCAGGATGGAGAGAAGAGAGAGAACGCGGAGGAGAGAGGAGAGGAGGAGAGAGAGATAGAACGATGGAGAGAGGGAGAGAGAGGAGAGAGGAAGGTGGAATTGTGAGAGAGAAGAGAGAGGACGGGATCTAAACTGCAACACGCATGTATGTGTGTCAGTTTACATTGACCTGGAAAGTGGAGAAAATGTCACAAAGTTTTCAAAGTTCTCTTTCGAGTGCGCCTGTTTGTCAGTTTGGAGTGTTGTTTGGTGTCCACACTTGGGTCGTCATGGTGGTTTGTGCATTACACGCTGCTTACAGAGTGTAACTGACAGCAGGGCAAGGATGGAGCGATTGATTACGGATAATGATTAAGCTCAAAGTGTTTTTGATTGTCTGCCGAACAGATCCCAGGAGTCAAACGATCAACCGCAGATCCGCCTGCTTTCTGACAGCCGATCACAGACACGCACCCGTACACACACGCAGCACCGCAACAGCAGAAGTCACACTTATTAACAATGCCTCTTGACATAGAAAAACCCATATATAAGTCGCACTGGAATATAAGTCGCAACTTTTTCTGCATTATCAGCTTATAAATTCTGATAATGGGGATGACATGGTTTAATGGTTAAGCATTGGGCTTCAGACCAGACGATCCTCGGTTCAAACCCCAGCCAGACTAGAAAATCACTAAGGGCCCTTGGGCAAGGTCCTTAATCAAGCACTCTGACATCAGTGTGTGAGTGTGTCTGTGTGAATGGGTGAATGTGAGACATCATTGTAAAGCTCTTTGCGCTTCTGATGCAGATGGAAAAGCGCTATATACTGTAAACACCTCTGTTCCTTTGACCTCATGAATCAAGAAACTCTGCTCAGGTGTCTTTCGAGCTCAAAGACTGAGGTCCCAGAGACACGAACGTCACTGCCGAGATAAACGAACGTCACCACAACTTTGACACTCTCACTGCGTAGGGATACACTTCTACATTTTAGAAGTTGAAAAAAAACAAATCATTTGAACCTTTTCCCCAATAAATGGGATTAACTGATGAACATAATAGATGACGATTAAAAACACAACCAGGACTTAATCGACTGCTTTGCTCAACTTTGTGAACAACAATGTGCGCGTGTGCATTGAACCATCTTAAGGAGAGCGGTGCGAGTTGGCTCATTGGTTTGACAGGCCATCCTCGATGGCCTCACTGCAGTCATCTGTACGTGAAAAAAAAGAACACTCTGCTACATTAGTCTGTGCACGTTTGTATACTCACTCTTGACAGTTAGGACCATGCTTTTGCTGATGTCTGAGCCCACCCCGTTGGAGGCCTGACAGAGGTAGAAGCCACGATCCTCTTCCAGAACATGTCTGATAAGCAGAGAGCCGTTACTCATGATCTGAATCCGGCCCGTCAGAGGCACAGGGTGGTACTGCTGAGGGTTCCCGATGCCCGCTACACACAAAGAGACGGAACAACACGAGCACATGATGATGGTGGTCATACAGGGGCAACAATTTCTATGCAAACAGGAGACCTGCGAACATGACAGCAAGCAGAGAAAACCTGAAGCCCAGTTCTCACTTTCATTGATACGCATCCCCTTGATGTTATGGTCTGTAACTGTGATAAATGGTTGCTCACAAATGTCATCGGGCACACGGATTGATGATGATGGTGTGGAGGAAAAAAGTATCCACACTTTAGCACAACCCATAGTATAACTTTAGCACAACCTTGGTGCTTCTGGAAAGTCTCACTGGTGATGTTATGGCACGTTCTACAATGTTACGAGCTCGATGAAGATGCAAGAGATTACCAAAATATGTCCAAGTTTGAAGAAAAAAAACGAATTTTTTGTACATCTTGAAAATCCCCTCACTGTTAAAACAAAACCACAACACAATGATGAAATATCCAAGTTCATCTCAGACAAATCCACAGGCCCCAAAAAGTATTCCAAGGTAAGTAAAAGGTTTCAAGGTGTGACTTTCTGGGTTGCATATCCATGACAGTGAGAATGCGGCTTGATAAATACCACAGTCCTTACTTACCTTTAAAGATTGCTGTGTTTGTGAGAAATAGTTTTTAATTTGCTGTAGAAATTCATCCAAGGGGTAACTGAGTTAAAAATCCACAGAATATCAACAAAATAACACTAACAGCATACGATTTGTCAACAACCGTAAACATGTTAGTGGTATAAATCGCAAAAAGAAACAGGCTTAGTTCAGTGTGTAGTTTTTCAAATATTTTTTCAAATGTAAATGTTTTATGTTATTTGTAAATATAAAGTTTTCTAATATACCCATTTATATCAACCTTGCATAGGTGTCAGAATTTGCACTGGTCAGTTTGTTAAGGTGGTTTGTCTGCATGCCAAATATTCCCAATATTAACTTAAAAATATCCCGAGCAATATACAGCATGTTGCAATTAATTACAGGAACAATTTAATAACTATATTACACAATTTGAAGGTTTGTAAAAATGTGGTTAAGTGAGCGCTCTACTTTATTAATGAAATGCTGAATGAAAACATCAAACAAAAATGAATCTTTAACAATGAACAACAAATTAAAAATCATAACATCGAATGCATCATACAACTGATCACAATATAAAACAATATAAAAACTGTTATACTAAAAATAATCAAGTAATACAATATGCAGCGGCGCAAAGCTCGCTTATAGTACAGGGAGTCCCAAACAAGAAGTGCCAAATTGAGAGTCCACAGTAAAACAAGAAATGTAAAATGTCAAACACTTCATCGTTTCACACTTCCTGGATTGACAGATGAGATCTCATGGAATCTCAGAGGAATACAATGGCAAGTTCACACTGAAACCGAAAGTGCCAAATTTTGAGTCTGCAGTGAAACAGGAAATGTCAAATGTTGAACACTTCCTGGCATGGGTGGCGCTAAAGCGGAGGCCAAGGTTGCACTGGATTCCCCTGAAATCTGACTGGACACAGATGATTGACATGTCACAGCACCACACATCTGTTTGAAAAAAGCTGCATTTTGAAATCAGTGACACATACTGACTGCTAGACCCCTCCTGTACAGTAGCTGGTGCTGTGGTGATGAAGTGGTGTAGAGGAGAATTTTCTTAAAAAGAAGACCCAATAGTTCAGCTACAATTTGCCAGAAAGTACATCTGAGATGAAAGCCTAGATTTGATGTTTTGGTGAAAGAAACTTTTGTATTTCTTCGTAATTGATGTAAATAAAGTCCAAGGCATATTCAGTGGCTTGGAAATGTTCATGTTTCCATCCCTTGACTTGTCTGAAGAAAACTGGTAATGAAACTTACATTTATTATCAAGTTTTAGAGATCTGCTTTCAGTTTGAGTTTGAGGAAGATAATTTAAAATTTTTTATTCTTTATATTTTTTTATTTATTGTATTTTAAATGGCATAAACAAATTAAAATGTGTGAAAGACCAAGTGTTCAAATACTTTTGGAGGGTATAATTACTGTTTTGTTTATGAATGTTTAATTTTCACTGTTGCTGCACTTTGTGTGAAATCATAGTCATATCATATATCATATGGATATGACAATATTGAGATATGATAATTTGGCCATATTGTACAGCTCTACTGTCAACTAGCTGAAAAGTTTGAATATTAATTTACATGCACGGTAAAAAAAAAATGCTTAAGTGGCGGGGAGTTAAGAGGGCTGGGGGTGTGGAGCCCCCCCAGAAGCTGAAACGCAAAAAAAAAAGATAAATGCTTAAAGGACATGTCACACCAAAATTATAACAATTAAGATTTAGGCTGCTAGTGACCATCCCATGATCCACCGGGATTACTTTGTGCACTTCTGTGACGGGTTTCAAAGTACACAGCATTCGCAACAAACAACTACGGAGATATCCGAAAACAAAGTACTTGTGACAACTCCCGTGTTTCCAACAAGTGACGTCACAACTAGAAGCGTCCCAGCGTGCACTTCAATGGAATGGAGCTGATAATGTTAAGAACAAAAGCACAGATTAATTCAAAAGTTGACATAAGTGTGATGTCTTGTTATGATGACGCGTTTTAAGTGAAAACTTAATTTTGATGCAGTCAAGGTAAAAGCTGCAGCTCTGTGAAGGCTTCTGTGCACCTGCACGGCCATGAGTCATAAACACAGCCTGTCAATAACCATCTCTGCTTGAGGTTCAGCTTTGTGCACGATTAATTATGAGTGCTGTTATCAATAAAATCTAAAAAAATACATCTGCTGCCGGAGGTGAATGAGCATCTCGTTAGCAGCACAGCGTGTGCGTGCGCGTGCACACACACACACACAGAGCTTCACAGCGCACACACACACAGCTCCAAATTTACACTCAAAGCAAAAAAATAAAATTAAATAATTTAGCCACAAAACACTAAAGAGGTAAAATCCTGAATATGCCAGACTCACCATCGTGTTATGGATTAATTTCCAAATGTATACTTCACACAATCAAAGAAGCGCACGCATGTGAAATCGGCAGCTGCAGCTCTGCCTCTCTTTCGATCGTGGCACGTAAAATAATGCCCATGAACTCCTGGAAAGAATGTATTCTGACATTTTCTAAAGTAACAAATCCATCTCCGTGTCCAGGCAGTCTGTTAAAAGCAGCGTCAGATGTCCCGCATCCATGTACACAGCTTCAGAAACAAACAGCGCGTCACCACTTTAGGCTCCAAAATCCGACACTCTGAAAAAGTTAAGAGTTTCAGGGTGAAGCGTGTCGTCTCCTCTCTGTAAATCCGAGCCATCACCTTCGAACAGCAGCTCAGAAGCTTCGTTTTTGAACGGAGCAGGTTCGTTTCCGTCTGTCTGTCAGTCATTGAGAGGTTTCTGTTTTGCTAATTAGGATGTCACACACAAACATGCCGAAGAGTGCCGAGTGAAACGTTTTCCAGAAATTCATCTGCTAATGCTCAGAGAGAAAGGAATAAAATACATCAGAGATCATTAATTATTAGCACGTGTGCAGAGACACTTACAATCATGAGTACTTTTATATTGTGTTATTAACTGGGAGGTTAAAAAAAGTGAGACATGTCCTTTAAAAAGGCAGGGGGTCTGGAAGTTGAAAGGTTTTAGCCATGCTAATGCTCTCCTGAAGCATTTACTGGAAAAAAGTCTGAAGGACCTAAATGATATGGTGAAATGCTGAAGAGCTTTGCTCGCTCATGTCCACAACATATTAATAATAATATTAGCAGTAGCATAAGTATCAGTAAAAAACTGATCCCAACTACAGCACCACACTCATAGAGCGCAAACCTCAGTCAACACTAGTTTCCAATTACATACATTTTTACCTTGGTAAAAATTTTCAGGGGTCAAAGTCCTGTTAGAAGTGACTTTTCATAAGCTATCCTGATCATATCTGGGTCAAACTTTGTCAGGTGATAGTGAGTGCCAGTCTGCACCTCACTTTCAAATATGAGAGTGATTGGAGCACGTTTGATTAAGATTTAATGTAAAACATTCATTAAACGGGGTTTTCAATGTTAAAATTAAATGGCAACAAAATCTGTAATCTGGATCAGATCCGGATCAAACTTTCTCAGCCTATAAAGAATACCATCCTACAGAACGCTCTCAAATATGAAATAAATTCTTTTGAAATTTTTTTCAATGTTAGAGGATAGGGATTTTTCCAATTTTCCAAGATTTTTTCTGACTTTGACCTTTGACCAATGACCTTGTAAATGGAATTAGGATATGAATCCTCTGTAAAAATTCCTAATGATATATGAAAAATTATGTATTGTGTGGGTTACACAATTTCCACAAAGTAGAAGCACAACAAGCAAAATCTCTATATGCTGTCATCTTCGTCTTAAATCAAGAAATGCAGCGCAAACCTGCATCCAGAGACCCCAGCGCACGAGGTGGTACAAATGGTTCAATAAAGTACATAGGTCAAGAAGGCAAACACTCATTCACTCATCTTCAACTGCTTACTCCAGTTAAGGGTCACATGGGGCCTGGAGTCTATCCCAGCAGTCATAGGGCATGAGACGGGTTACACCCTGGACAGGACGCCAGTTTGTCGCAGGGACACATATAGACAAACAAACACATTCACGCCTGCACACACACCTACGGACAATTTAAAGTCTCCAATCCACCTAACATGCATGTCTTTAGATGTGGGAGGAAGCCGGAGCACCTGGAGGGAACAACACAAACACAGGGAGAACATGCAAACTCCACACAGAAAGTCCACAGGTGGGAATTGATCCCATGGATGCAACTGTGCTAACCACTAAGCCACTGTGCTGCCAAGAAGGCAAACAGCTATTCAAAATGTTAGAAAATCGACAGCAAAACGTTAAAATCTGCTCTCACTGTCACTGTAAGCCAGTGATGAGAGGGTAACAAAACAGTAACATGATCAAATCTCCTTGTTCTTGTTCTAGTCCTATTTCAGAACTTTTTGAAAAATGGGACTTGTCAGTGTTTATAAAAGGTCTTTCACAGAAGAATCATGTACCTAGTGCACCTTTGGCGTGCTTCCACATCACTTTGGGAGGAGGGTAACCATCAACAGAGCAGTTTAGGATTCCTGCCTTCCCGTAGATCCCGTCCTGGTTGTTTGGCTGCACCACGAACCGAGGAGGCACTGCAGGAGGAAGATGACAGTAAGTCGCAGCCCCTCCCCATATATAGTAAGATTATTTACATCAACAGTACATCTGAAATATAACATCATGACATTCAATCCCTTCAATGTTTTTCTCTTCAATTCCTTTGACTTCAAAACCATGTACTGCCACAATCCTGAGCAGTCTTTTAATATCAAGTACGTATCTGTCAGCACAGACTCCAACCTGATATTTTCTTAAAGTACTTTATGCACTGTACTAACATTGTGCAGCTCACTTATTACTTCCGCCAAAAATGTTATGCTTTCATCGGCTTTCGTTTGTCTGTTGACAGCAAGACGTGTCAGAAAGCAGCACGCTGCGTCTGCATTTACTGGTGACTCACTTTCATCATAATCATGCACTACACAGTTTTTAAATAAAAACACAGTGGATCAGAATGTACAGATCTGATTCTGAATCATAAGGTGCACTGATTTGCACAGATAACCAAAATCAGCTCAGGTTATCCCTACTGGTGGTGTAGTCAAAGCTTGGTCCAAGGCTTTGACCCTTCATGGCCAAGGCTTGAAATAACAGTGACTTGGCAAAAATAAAAATAATAAAATAAAAGGAAAATGAATCATGCAAAGATGGAGGACCACACAAATGGAAACAAAGAACATAGGCTTTTTAAAAAAAAATATAATCCAAAATGTATATGTACTATGAAAATGATTGTAAAAACAGCAGTTGTTTTCAATAAAAGTAGTACTCTGTATTTTGCAGGTTGTTTAGGTACAAAATTGTTTTTTAGCAAAAATCTAAATGCCTTGAAGTTTCTTAAGATGACTAAAGCCTTGAATCCTCACAGCCAAGGCACCAAGTCCAAGGCCTCCCAGGCCTCTAAGGCCAAGGCACCTAACGCCATGGGCAAAAATAAAAGAAAAACAAATAAAAAAATGACAATGGACCATGCAAAGATGGAGGCTCATACATACCAAAGGAAACAAAAACATGGACGTTTCCTCCCTTTTTTAATGCTATTAGAAAAGTAAATGCAAACTGCTGGTTTAGGTACATAAACTGTTGTCAAAAACAGTAAAAATCAAAATGCCTTCAAAATGCCTTGAACTCTCACAGTCAAGGTATCCAACACCAAGTCCAAGGCATCCAAGGCCAAGACATTGTACACCAAGGCCAAGGCATCAAACACCAAGGTCAGGGCATCCAAGGCCAAGGCATCAAACACCAAGGCCAGGGCATCCAAGGCCAAGGCATCAAACTCCAAGGCCAGGGCATCCAAGGCCAAGGCATCCAACACCAAAGCCAAAGCATCCAAGGCCAAGACATCCAACACAAGGCCAAAGTATTCAAGGCAGGCCAAGGCATCCAACACCAAGTTCAAACCATCCAAGGCCAAGACATCGTACACCAAGGCCAAGGCATCAAACATCAAGGTCAGGGCATCCAAGGCCAAGGCATCAAACACCAAGGCCAGGGCATCCAAGGCCAAGGCATCAAACTCCAAGGCCAGGGCATCCAAGGCCAAGGCATCCAACACCAAAGCCAAAGCATCCAAGGCCAAGACATCCAACACAAGCCCAAAGTATTCAAGGCAGGCCAAGGCATCCAACACCAAGTTCAAACCATCCAAGGCCAAGACATCGTACACCAAGGCCAAGGCATCAAACATCAAGGTCAGGGCATCCAAGGCCAAGGCATCAAACACCAAGGCCAGGGCATCCAAGGCCAAGGCATCAAACTCCAAGACCAGGGCATCCAAGGCCAAGGCATCCAACACCAAGGCCAAGGCATCCAAGGCCAAAGCATCCAAGAACAACACATCCAACACCAAAGCCAAAGCATCCAAGGCCAAGACATCCAACACAAGGCCAAAGTATTCAAGGCAGGCCAAGGCATCCAACACCAAGTTCAAACCATCCAAGGCCAAGACATTGTACACCAAGGCCAAGGCATCAAACACCAAAGCCAAAGCATCCAAGGCCAAGACATCCAACACAAGGCCAAAGTATTCAAGGCAGGCCAAGGCACCCAACACCAAGTTCAAACCATCCAAGGCCAAGACATCATACACCAAGGCCAAGGCTGTGCATCAAGGCACTACAACATGTATCCCTAATTTCCAAATCACTTTGATACTCTCTTTCATCTTGGTTTCTTACCTGTGACTATGAGCTGCCGCTCAGTGCTGACAGTGGCAGCATCATTGCTGGCAATGCAGGTATAGTTGCCATTGTGTTTGAGTGACACCTTGGATATCTGGAGGGAGCTCATGAACTCCTTGGTGTCAATGGTGATGCCCGAGGAGGGCACAATCTCCTGGCCATCCTTGCGCCAAGTGATGCGTATGGGCATGTCTCCAGATGACACCACGCAGGCGATGTACATCAACTTACTGATGGAGGTTGGCGGGAAGTCAAACGGCTGGATCAGAGGAGGAACTGATGGTGGTACAGAACGAGAGAGGAACACAGATGAGACACAAAATAATAAGCAAACAAAGAAAGAGTGTAAGGTGTATGGAGGGGAGAAAATTTAATAGAGATACTGCAAGATGAGCAAAAGAGATACAAAAGACAAATGATGTTGGTGAAACATCTAATGAAAAAGAGAGTGGAAGAAAGCAAACGTAAGGACAGGCAGTAGGGTGAAATAAAGGCTGAGAGAAGAGGGAGCGAACATAAAGGAAAAAAGATGAATGAGAACAGTGAGAAGGTTGTTTAAATGAGCGAGGTTAAGAAGAGGTGAAGACACATAGGCAAAGGAAAGCCAAGAGATTTGAAGACAGAGATTTGAAGATTCAGGGGCATCAAAAGGACATGGGGTGAGAGAGGGGGTGAGGTAAAGGCAGAAGACATGACCTGGGAAAGACTGAAAGAAACAGTGAGCAGAAACAAAAATACTTTCTTTTTTTTAGACCTGTACTTTTTAACTGTTGCAGTGATTAGTAAATTAGTCGCCCACGTGACAGACTGACTGACTGTCTGTCACTCGAGTTTCTTGTCTGAGTCTGGACCTCCAAATCACCACAGCCGGTCCTGCAGGCCTAGAACCCACTCTACTGCTCCCTACCCACTCCACCACCACACCCCACCCCGCCCTGCAAAAACCGTCCCATAATAGCTGCTCTAATTAGAGCCCCATCCGCAGGGGGGGAAGGATGGTGTTGCCATGGAGACCAGCGGAGGTGATGGTGGTGGTTTGGAGGAGAGCAGGTGGAGGGAGGGATGGGTTACAGCTGAGACATCTGGGGGATTTAATCTGGGCCTCGTTAAAATTCATCTAATTAAATCCGAGACATGACGAGCGCACAATCATACAAGAACGTGCCGGCGCCCACACTCAGCGGAACGCACATACGCACATGTTCGCACAAAAATAAAATAAAAAAAAACACGCAAATGTCACACATATGCTAATGTCGAGCTGAAACTCACAAGCCACACCCACGTGCCAGCTTCTTAAAGAAAAAAAAAAACGTGGTTTCACCGCAGAGTGAAATGAATAATCTACAGTGTGATGTAGAATTTATTGTACATGGCATTATTCATATGCACACACACACACACACACACACACACACACACACACACACACACACACACACACACACACACACACACACACACACACACACACACACACACACACACACACACACACACACACACACACACACTGCTTTATACAAAACCACTTGTGCTTTGTGTAATTGCTGAGCGGCTGAGAGAGGGGCGGGGCCTTAATCAGGCGTTATTAGTTAGCCAGTGTAACTTTCAGGCTTTCTTTCTTTCCATTTTCACTCTCAGTCTGCTTTCATTCATAAACTCCCACTACTTTTTTAGAGTTAGGATGCAGCAATATTCACATCATTAAAGCTACACTCCAACAGACGTGTGAGGGAATTCGTAACGGGAGAGTCACAAAACACGTTTCCTTAGAATGTTAACTCTCTGAGGAAAGTAACACATTCCCTCTTTCAGACAGCGGAATTCCATTATTTTCATTTATTCCTTTATTTTTATATAGCTGCTTAGTCAACATATGACATCAGTGTAAATGTGGAGGCCAGCACCCAAATATTCTGTTAATAACCACAGTGACTGAAAACCTGAATGGAAATACCAGATATAAATTCCTCAATCAGAATGCAGTAGGTGGTACTGGAATGCACAGAATTCCAGTAGGAATGGTGCAAGCCTTTAATAATCCATTAGACAGGAAAATATTAGCACCAGATTGTTTTTCTACAGGTAGAACTTTCTGTAAAGGGATGACCATCAAGACAATGCTTTTAGAAGAAGTCTTGTAAAGGTCCCGGAATCTGTAGATTCCGTAGCATGAACTGAACAGGATGCCAGTCCATTGCAAATTAATTACCCAGCAAAGAAGAGTACCCACCCACAGCTGGGTGGACCGGGACAGAGACATTGCAGATGAAAGTGTCCAACGCAGGTCTAGATGTTGGTCACCCAACTCCTTATCCCACTGAGCTCCCTGTTCAAGCTTAGGTGTGTTTGTTGGTCATGATGCCGGAAGGCATGAAAAGAAATGATGATGTCTTAAGGAAACAGTCGGTGCTAATGGGAGCTGTGCTATGAGTGTGAACAAAACGGCTTTACTGATGAGGAGGACACACTGTGTGTCACCGTGTCTGAAGCTGCCGTCAAATTAATCCCTGCTCCTGGGGAGCACCTGTCCTACATAGTTTCCACATCTACCTGCTCTAGTCAAACCTGGTCACTTAACACTGGCGTTTCCCAGCTGTTGATTGGCTGAGCACACCTGACTGAGTTAATTAGCTGTGGGTGGAATAGAGACCGTGCCGGGCATGTGCCCATCCAGGAGCAGGGTTGGAGAGGCCTGAATTAAACTGTTCCTACAACTATCCCTAGTTCCAATTGGGGACAGTTACTGGTTCTGGACACACTGTAGGTGACTGCTCATTGGTCACCACAACATTCCAGCAATACACCAGGAATCTCTGGAGACACCAAAAACATCAAGACACCTTCAGGCACTCACATACATAAATTACCGTCCTCAGAATAAACTACTTTCACATTTTCATTGGTCTTTTAGGATATATTTGTTTGTCTGTTCTAAACAGCTATAGAGCAGGTAGCTCAGTGGGATAAGGAGTTGAACTACCAATATTTAGACCTGGGTTTGATTCCCAGTCATGCTACCTTTCTTGGTCCTTGGCAAGACACTTGATCTCTATTGTCCCAGTCCCTCTTAATGGATATGAGCCTTGGCTAGGAAAGTAACCTGCATCAGACTGGCATCCCATCCGGCCGTAGCTGTAGACTCTCATCCACTTCATGCTATAGAATCTGGGAATAAACACCAGCACCAACAGGCCTCAGGGCCTATGTCGGATACTAATCAGAGACGGTAACATGAAATGTTGAGTCCCCATAGAGACAGTAATATACATCCTGAGGGAGAAAAATTTAAATGGACCTCAGAATTGGCTGCACACATCGTCACCACACAACAAACAAAATTATGTGTTTTCCACAGATATCTGCACTATCTTTGTGAAATCATTCCTCACCTCGAATGAAAACCTGGTTTTCAGTTTTAAACTAACCTTTGACGGTGACGAAGACGGTCTGTGTGATGAACAGCTGCGGTTGGATGAGCACACTGCAAACGTAGGCTCCCTCATCCATCCCCTTCTGAACATCACTTAGTTTCAGAGTCCCGTTCTCATACACCACCTGGACAGGCATCACCACCGTTACATTCAAAGATGTGACGTGCTGAGTCGTGTTAATTTATATTGTACTGTAAAATTAAAATGAGACAGTTCAAAAAGTAGTCTTCTGTTTGACCTTGTGACTCCATTCCAAAGAATGGAATATTCATTGTGGCAAAAATATGAAGAAATTAGTAAAAGAGTGCAGAAAAGGAAATAAAAAAGTGAATACATGAAAGAGTAAATATATCAGTGACAGAGGTACAGGGGAATAGATGAAAGAACAAATAAATGTGGAAATATAAAGAAATAAAAAATGTATTTTGATTCATGTTTTACATTTATTTGTTCATTTATTTCCATTTATACTTATTTATATTTAAAATATATATATATAAAAAAAAAATCATTTTCAATACAAATGCCTGTACTTATTTCCATACATATTTTAAAAGTACTTTTTTTTTTTTAAATACAATTTAAATATATTTTGAATTTTATTCATTTTCATCTATTTCTTAGGTTTATTTCTATCTTACATTGACAACCATTACTGGAAATATTTTGGTCACATCATACTGTGATAATCACCTGGGGCAGGAAACCCCCATCCCCTCCCCCCAACAACAGCAACCAGTTGATTGCCTTTTTTATGATTATTATTTTTACAGGTCAAATTGTCCATGTGAAAATCAGAGAAAATTAAATAGAAATTAATATAAAATAAAAATGTATAATTTTTATTATATATTTTCTAAGATTATATCAACATAATTTTTAAAAATGTATAGAAAATAAGCAAATACAAATAAATAATAAATACAAATAATAATTTGGAATAATAAATACAAATAATAATAAATACAAACAATTAAATGCTGATTCTAATCCTATTACATTTGTTCCACGAATCTGATTGGTTAATCATGTGAGATTTCAGACCATAAAATATCGTGGTGACTGTGGCAAAATATTTGACCGTTTCTCATTTGATGTATTACTCCGCGCCCTGACCGCGTTGCTACGCAGATGTCAATAATGACACTATATTATTATGTGAATTGAGATGTAGCCTTCAGTGGTGAAAAGGTCTTTCGTTGAAAACACAGATCCAGGTCGAATTACCATTTCACATTTGATGTATTACTCCACGCCCTGAACTAGTGCAGCGGTGACGATGGCGTTAACTTCGCCGACCGAATTACTTACAGAAAAATAATCCGTACAAACAATGGAATTGTATTAAAATGGGAATAACCCCCTTGTGTCTGATGATTTGTGGACGTTAATGCTGGATTACGGTCACAAATAACCATTTTACTGATGACGTGTTACTCAATTTGCGATCGTAAAATCCAGCATTAACATCTGCAAATCATCAGACACAACAGGGTTATTCCCTAATTAAGTAAATTTTGATTTGCGCTTATATTTATTCTTATATTTATTAACCCTTGACTTTCCATTTTTTATCTTTTATTATATTTTTGGCACAGTGAATATTCCATACACGAAGATAAAGAATCATACTCTTAAAAATATGCTCCTAAGTGATATAAAAATGACATTCAAAGAAAGGTCACTCAAAGATCACAGAATCAAGATGCATATTTTCTCTTTGATCACTGATCTCTGATCCTGATTCCTTTGATCCCAATCCAGCCTTTGAAGCCTGATCTTTAACATTTGATCCCGTCTCTTTGGATTCTGAATCTGGCTTGAAACTTTGATACAGATTCTGTCAGACCTGATTACAGGATCAAGCACCTTTTGCAATCAGGATTTCTGGTCAGGATGTTTTTGATTTTGTCTGTATTTTACTCAGTTCATGGTGTCCTCCATTTCGGCTTTTATTTTGCCAAGTAGTTTGTATCTTTTGCTTTGAACCATTTTGCATCAATAAAGTTGAACACTGACAATGGTAAACACATCTGCAAAATAGCAAAAGATATGAATTATTTCAATATTACCATGGATTATATATGGGCTAGAATGTCTTACATTATATCAAAAATATTAATATTACATTCACTTACATGTGGACATTTATTAATTACACATAATTTTGACATGCATGAGATTATTTTGCATCTTTGAAGAGAAATGTTGAGTCAACTCCACCTGCCGATGGTTGTCCGGCAGCAGAAGCCCCTCCTTGTACCAGTTGATTGAGTAGTAAGGATAGCCAATCACACGGCAGTTAACAAAAGTATTTCTTCCAGCTACGGCAGTGATGTTCTTCATTGGCCGAATCCTTGGAGGACCTGAAGGAGAGAGAGAAAGAGATTATTAGGTGATGGTGTCACCAGCAGTGTTTGGTATTTTAGGAATGAAGGGAAGTGGTGGTGAGAAGGGAAGTGAGAAGGAGGGAGGAGACAGAAGATGGGCACAGGATGAAGGAGTGCACAGGGTGAGAGGAACTAAAATTTCCTGAACCAAATATGGAGGAGAGGAATAATCTTTATGTTCCATGACACTTTGAAGGGGAATCAAGGTTTGAAAGCGGTTTTTGTTTGCCTGAGTGACATTCTTTGAAACAGTTGGCATTTTGGTTGCGACCAAAATAGGGTTAAAATTCATGAATGCTTCAGTCCTGTTAAAAAGTATAAAAAAACGCCTCCATGGAGCTCAAAAGCCTGAAGAGCTCCTATTACCACTGGGACCACTGTGGCCTTTACCTTCTACATTGTTTGTAGTTCTTCCTTCAGCCCCGGGTACTTCTTGATTTTCTCATACTTTCTGAAAATGCTGTCATTTGACATTGCCTCATCTACTACAGCTGCCCTTTTCTGCTGCTTGTCAACCAATGCTTTGTCTGGTTGGTTTGCCAGAACCTGTTTGTCTGGAACGTGAAGTCCCACAGCACCGTTGCTATGCTGTCCTTGATAACCTTTGGTGGTTCCCCACTGGGACTTTGGTGCTTCCAGACCATATTTGGCACAGATATTCATGAACACTATCCCATCTACTTGGTTGTGCCTCTCCATGTTTGCTGTTCCAGCCAGCACTCTGCCTTGCCTGCCGGACTGTCTTGGGGGGGGGGGGGGGGGGGGGGGGTCTTTCCACAGTCTGCACCACAGGTCCTGTTTGCTGGGGTAGACCCCTGCCTCTGTGGACCTGGTATTCAGGACCTGCTGTCATAATGCCATGATCAGAGATCATGAAAATACTTCATCTTAGGCCCAATCCCAGTGCTCTCCTTCAGTCTACCACTTTGTCCTTTCCCTTCATTTTGCACATGAAGGGACTGAACCCTATGTGCTGGTCAAAATTGTGATTGTTTGATTGGCCCACAGATGATTCTCAGATGTTAAGCTGGCTGCAGTGGTCTTAACTGTGGGAGTGGCTGCCTTAGATGATCCACTGCAAATCTTACTACACATGCACCAGTACAGTAAAAAAAAAAAAAAAAAAAGGATTGGATTTCCATGTAATGAAGATATGTAGTCCCAACTAAATTAAAATATCTTGCATGGACATGCTTTTTTGTTGGGACTACATATATTTATTAGATGGAAATTCTGCACATAGTTGAACTGAGTTCATCCAATTAGTCATTTCTTTAGTGTAATAAATATATGTAGTCCCAACTAAATTAAATTATCTTGCATGGATGTGCTTTTTTGAGTTGGAGCTACATATATTTATTAGATGGAAATCCTGCACATAACTGAATTGAGTTCATCCAATGAGTCATTTTTTAGTGTAATAAATATATGCCATCCCAATCAAACTAAATTGAAGTTATCTTCCATGGATGTGCTTTATTTGAGTTGGGGCTACATATATTTATTAGATGGAAATCCTGCACATAACTGAATTGAGTTCATCCAATGAGTCATTTTTTAGTGTAATAAATATGTGCCATCCCAATCAAACTAAATTGAAGTTATCTTCCATGGATGTGCTTTATTTGAGTTGGGGCTACATATATTTATTAGATGGAAATCCTGCACATAATTGAATTGAGTTCATCCAATGAGTCATTTTTTTTTGGGGGGGGGGGGGGGGAGTGTAATAAATATATGTAGTCCCAACTAAATTAAATTATCTTGCATGGATGTGCTTTTTTGAGTTGGAGCTACATATATTTATTAGATGCAAATCCTGCACATAATTGAATTGAGTTCATCCAATGAGTCTTTTTTTAGTGTACTCAAGTGATTACCACCTGTTAGCACTCAGGGCTACATGACGCTGTGTTAGACCAGCTGTATTCTGGGGTTTTGAGATTTTAGGATTGCAACAGCGCAGAAATATAACAACAATCTAGCTTCACTGCCTCAGCGTCAGTCAAGCGTCAGTGCCAAAAACATAAGAGACACAGTAGAGGATGTGGGCAGGAAGACAGTCAGTCAGTCAGTGGGACAGAATATGTGTTTAGTAATATTTAAAGACACTGGGAGCTTAAAATCAGTCCTCATCCATCACGTCTTCTCTGACCTTCTCACCACTCTTCATCGCATATCTTTGTTTTGTCTTTCCTTTCAAACCACCCGCCCCCACTTTTCTCTCTCACTCTCTCCAATTCACAGCGAGTGCCGAGCTTTGAAGTCATAGCTGTGACGAGTCAAAGATGTATTATTCAGTAACTCCACTGCACAGACACACTAACACTGATATATATATATATATATATATATATATATATATATATATATATATATATATATATATATATATATATATATATATATATATATATATATACACTCAACAAAAATATAAACACAACACTTTTGGTTTTGCTCCCATTTTGTATGAGATGAACTCAAACATCTAAAACTTTTTCCACACACACAATATCACCATTTCCCTCAAATATTGTTCACAAACCAGTCTAAATCTGTGATAGTGAGCACTTCTCCTTTGCTGAGATAATCCATCCCACCTCACAGGTGTGCCATGTCAAGATGCTGATTAGACACCATGATTAGTGCACAGGTGTGCCTTAGACTGCCCATAATAAAAGGCCACTCTGAAAGGTGCAGTTTTATCACACAGCACAATGCCACAGATGTCGCAAGATTTGAGGGCGCGTGCAATTGGCATGCTGACAGCAGGAATGTCAACCAGAGCTGTTGCTCGTGTATTGAATGTTCATTTCTCTACCATAAGCCGTCTCCAAAGGCGTTTCAGAGAATTTGGCAGTACATCCAACCAGCCTCACAACCGCAGACCACGTGTAACCACACCAGCCCAGGACCTCCGCATCCAGCATATTCACCTCCAAGATCGTCTGAGACCAGCCACTCGGGCAGCTGCTGAAACAATCGGTTTGCATAACCAAAGAATTTCTGCACAAACTGTCAGAAACCATCTCAGGGAAGCTCATCTGCATGCTCGTCGTCCTCATCGGGGTCTCGACCTGACTCCAGTTCGTTACGACTTGAGTGGGCAAATGCTCACATTCACTGGCGTTTGGCACGTTGGAGAGGTGTTCTCTTCACGGATGAATCCCGGTTCACACTGTCCAGGGCAGATGGCAGACAGCGTGTGTGGCGTTGTGTGGGTGAGCGGTTTTCTGATGTCAATGTTGTGGATCGAGTGGCCCATGGTGGCGAAGGGGGTTATGGTATGGGCAGGCGTCTGTTATGGACGAAGAACACAGGTGCATTTTATTGATGGCATTTTGAATGCACATAGATACCGTGACGAGATCCTGAGGCCCACTGTTGTGCCAACATCCAAGAACATCACCTCATGTTGCAGCAGGATAATGCACGGCCCCATGTTGCAAGGATCTGTACACAATACTTGGAAGCTGAAAATGTCCCAGTTCTTGCATGGCCGGCATACTCACCGGACATGTCACCCATTGAGCATGTTTGGGATGCTCTGGACCGGTGTATACGACGGCGTGTACCAGTTCCTGCCAATATCCAGCAACTTCGCACAGCCATTGAAGAAGAGTGGACCAACATTCCACAGGCCACAATTGACAACCTGATCAACTCTATGCGAAGGAGATGTGTTGCACTGCATGAGGCAAATGGTGGTCACACCAGATACTGACTGGTATCCCCCCCAATAAAACAAAACTGCACCTTTCAGAGTGGCCTTTTATTGTGGGCAGTCTAAGGCACACCTGTGCACTAATCATGGTGTCTAATAAGCATCTTGGTATGGCACACCTGTGAGGTGGGATGGATTATCTCAGCAAAGGAGAAGTGCTCACTATCACAGATTTAGACTGGTTTGTGAACAATATTTGAGGGAAATGGTGATATTGTGTATGTGGAAAAAGTTTTAGATCTTTGAGTTCATCTCATACAAAATGGGAGCAAAACCAAAAGTGTTGCGTTTATATTTTTGTTGAGTGTATATATATATATTATATACACACACACATTCAGGAGAGGGATCAGCATGCTTGTAAATTTTTACCTCTGCTGGAAACAGTGTAGGTTTCAGAGCAAGAAAAAAAATAGTAGATGAGTGGATGAATGAGTGGGTTAGATCATCCCAGCCAGTTTGTCTAAGAAATAACTCAAAATAATAAATGCTGTCATCTTGTAACTCACTAAAATAAAAAGCACATAATGAGGATGAAGTGATTAAATGGTAGTGAACCCTTGTTTTCACTCAGAGTCGCCACAGTGTGTTTTGCTGTGGCGCCCGCGCGATGAGCGGCTGGGTGCCGACGCGCGAATCCGTCCGCACGTCTTTCATTACAAAATCTCCTTTAACAGTGGAATGTCCGGATAAACTGCTGATCCCGAGCTCTTCTGAGACTTCTCTCTTCTCTCACGACGTCCTGGGTCAACAGAGACTTAAATTTGGAAGTTTTCAGCTCGAAACAGGCAGACGACGGCGGCTCGGGGCGCGGCGCACCCTGCGGCTCCGTGGGTTGTCCTTAAAGCGACAGTAACACTCCACAATCTCTCATCAGCCGTTAAAATTTTCACCGAAACCAGCTGAATTTCTCGAATGGTGTCCACTCGGATGTGCCTCACAGTTTTTGAAAAAATTTTGATCGAGCAAAGCGGCAGTCTCTGAGCCATTCCTGAACAATGAAAAAAAAGACGAGAGGGGTGGACCAGTGCTCACTCAAAGCCTGCCCACAGGCGAATGACGCAACCGACAGGCGTGAAAAAACTCACGCATGCGCACGAGGGTTCAAGGTTGGCTGATGTAATCGCACGTGATTCAAATCCATAGTTTTTGAAAAAATAAAAAGGACCTTTACTTTATTGACAGACCTCGTAGAACCACTTCAGCCCCTGGATGAAATTAACAAATGTAAACACAAGAGTATATTAAAATAGTATGTACAGGTATAACCTATGAAAACAGTATTGACAGCATGATTACTGGGCCTCATTCCGTCCATGTTCATGGCTGCAGTCAGTGCATGTCTTTACATGCACTTGGGTCTGTATGAGCACTTTGGGTGTGAACACATGCATTTGGTTTGCATATGCTTTTGGAGACTGTATGTGCACTCGGGGTGTGAAAATGCACTCAGGGTCCATATGTGTACTGGTGGTGAAATGAAATGATTGGTGAAATGAATTGAAACCATTAATTTTGGTCTGAATGCACGTGAAAACATAAATGTTTGGTCTGAATGTGCATACGGGGTCTGAAAACATTCATTTAAGGTTTGAATGTGTACATGGGGTCTGTATGAGCATTTGGAGTCTGAATGTGCACTTGGGGTCTGAAAACATTCACTTTTGGTCTGTATGTGCATTTTGGGTGTGAATGCGCACTTGGGGTCTAAAAACATAAATTTTTGTTCTGAATGTGCACAAGAGGTCTATATGTGCATTTGGGGTCTGAACACATACATTTCAGGCCTGAACACAGACAACTGGGGTCTAAAGTGGAGGTTTTGGTAAGGTTAGACCTTCCCCGTGTGAAGCACCTTAGGGCAGTCTTGTTGCGATTTGGCACTGTATAAATAAACTGAATCGAATTGAACTGTATCTGCACTTGGTTCTGTATATGTACTTGGGGTCTGAATGTGCACTTGGCATCTAAACGTGCGGTTCTTTAGCATTACGCCTCATTCTCTGACCAATGATCACTCTGGCATCTCTCCTTAAAGCAGACAAGTGTGTCACAACTAAACATCTCACCAAAGGACAGAGGAGTGAAAGGGCTGAATGCAGTTTGAAGCCCATCCATCGGTGTCACTCCTCATTCTCATCGCTTTTCCTGACAGTGACATTACCAGCCCTGTCACCAGAATTCACCATCATTCCTCAGACAAATACTTCAACACTCCTTTGCTCCTCTCCTTTTCCTGATTTCCTCATTCCTCTTTCATTTAATCCATTTGTTCTTGTCCACTTCTCTGTCCATCTCTTTCTGTCTCTTAGAGTTCTTCAGCAAGTCTCGTGTTGGCATCAGTTTCATTTTCTTCAGTCTCTTCAGTCTTTTTTTTTCTATTTGTTAATCTGTTATCCTTCATTTTCAAAGACACAGTGAAATCAGAACTGTTCTTGCGTCCACACGTCAACTCCACTGCTATCTCTTCATGTTATGTATCAATTCAGCAGTTCCTTCACTGCACTACATACACTAATAAGTAAATATTAACCAGATTCATCGAAATTCAAGTTATCAAGAATTATTCCTGTCCCAAAAAGCAGACCAGTCAGTGGGACCAGAGTTGTTGGACTACCATACCAATACGTAGACCTACGTTCAATTCCCGATAATACTACCCATGTCCTGCATGGTCTCAGTCCACCCAACTGGCTGGGACGTAACCTGCTTCAGAGTGGCATCCCATCTAGGGTAAGTCACAGACTCGAATCCACTTCATGCTATGGAATATGGGGATAAGCTCTAGCACCAATGGGCTTTAGGACCAATACAGGACTGATGTCTTCCCATTCAGATTTACTCAGAAAACTAACACGCGCAATTCAAAATGAATTATTTTTTATTATACATACCCAACATATTTCAGTCTGACTCTTTGGTTCCCAGTGTTTTTTGTGAGTGTTTTGTCTCGGTAAATACTTTTATTTACCTTGCAATAGTCATTTATTCAATAGTTAGATAAGATAAAAACAAATGTGCACATCATATGTAACATTCAGTGGTGGGCACAGCTAATCAAAAATTAGCTCCGATAACAGATAATCAGCTAGCTGAAAAGTTATCTTTTATAAAGCTAAACAGATAAACCACCCAAAAATTTATCGGAAGCTACAGATAACTGATAACTTCCAGTATTGTCTCCGGTACACTTGCAACTACTAACAAGCTGATTTTGAGTTTTAACACCACAATTGCATCTGGTAGCATCAAAGGTGACTACAGACCGAAACAATGAGTCAGCACTTCTGGCTTTGTGCGGCCTGCCCACTGCTGGAAGCTCCTGTTTATTACATAGCTTCCAGCAGCACAGCAGTTGAGAGGAGCAGCGAAGCTCAACTCTCTACTCAATAACAGCGTTGCCGTGAGGCAGAGGTCTTGGAAAATAAAGCAATGCTGACTTATGGTTTGGTTTAGAAATAAAATTAATACTGATGAGAGAGACTAAACAAATGAGAGAGACTGAGGAACTCATTTGTTCCGCGTGCCATTAGACTGCTTAATGAGGCCTCTGCTGGGAGGGGCAGGAGGGAGAATGTGTTTTAGCAGCTAGTTTTTAGTTATTATTTATTTATTTCTGTGGTGGGCTTTGTTCCTTCCATTTTATTGTATCTTTTAATTCTATTTATCCTTGGAGCACAGATAATGCACAATTTCCCTTGGGATTAATAAAGTATTTGTCTGTCTGTCTGTCTGATAGAATAACTCCATTAATGTCAATTCTGTCATTTGTACAAAGTTAAAATATAACATATATCTTTTAATGTTGAATAATGCACTAATTTTGAAGTTTTGTAACAAACACAGACAGATGCCAAAGAGATTATGGGTAAAATGTGCCTCCGCTAACACTGATTGGTTGACTCATTCGTTCTATGTAAACCAACACATTAATGTGAGGTGTGTCATGTGTTGGTGTTTACAGATAAATGTGCTTTTGTAAAATATGCCATTTTTTATTTGTAAAAAAAAGGCATTTTAAAAAAAAAAGCCAAGTTGTAATTAGCGAACCGTCTGATATAACCGGTGTCAAATAAATAGAACACTGCCAACTACTGGTGCCCAGATGCTGGGCAAATACTGCCATGAACACTACTGGCCAGTAGATGGCAGTAGAGACCGTGAAAACTTGCCAAAACAAAATTACAGATAATCCATGTCTGCTACGTTTAAGATGGAATTTAATAAAGGTAAACTGAATTTCAGACATCTTATATATACTACTCTGGAACAAAGACGACAGACAGTGTTTGACATAAGCAAGACTCTAAATAGCAAAAAGGAATCGATTGCAATGATTCCAATTGAAAATAATGGAGGAGCAACCTGAGCTTCTTCTGGCATTTTTACATAAACAAACACAATAACAATGTCTATAAATGCAGACAATATATTCACAAGAGTTTTAGGCACAATATACAAAGAGTTTAATGCTGTTGTCCATGTGGAGTCTGATCAGAGTGCCTCAAATGCATTTCTTCTGTTTTGAATGCACTGAGGATGCCCATAATGCACCTTGACACAGCATGCCCACACTAAAACCTTCAAAATTAGTGTATTACTTTAAAACTAAAACATATATCTGATATTTTCACTTTATAAAACTTCAGACGTGGGGTTAATTTAAATAACTTGTCCAAAATTAGTTTGGTTAAAATTTTAACCATAGGTTAAAGCTGTGTGCCTCTGGATGACTTGGGTGAAATGGCCAGCGTATCAATATGGGGTCAAAAGAAATGAGCCTTTTTGTTTCTTTTCTGTGACCAGTTCTCCTTTTGCCTGCAGAGGAATGAGTGGTTTCTTCCAGAACAGCTCTCCTCTGTTTACGGAGGATAGAACTGTACATCTACTATAAAACATTTAACAGGTAGGTACTAAACTGAAATTACATTTCATAAATGTTTTGTAACTGTTCAACTGAATGGGAAAGTCCACATTTGCACATACACTATCAGTCGTGCACACGTGCGCATACACTATCAGTCACATATTTGACTGATAGTGTATGTGCACGTATGTAAAGAATATAGACTGGTATGAGTATTTATTGTTGTATTCTTGTTTGCACATGAGCAGAGTTGAGCAAGCAGTTGGAAACACCCTATACTGTAAATTGCAAGAGCATCCGAGCAAACGTAGTAGTGAAAGCTAGTTGTACAGCTAGAATGACAACAACAAATTATTTAGTAAAATCGCTGCTTACCATTACTGAGATCCAAGGAACACATTTAATCCCAAACTAGGTGGACTGGGTGATGGACAGGGTGTTGTGGAAACCAACAGCGTCAGTGCCTTTGTTGGTGAGGAAAGGTTTACTGACTTTCAGGATGTTGTGATCTTTGAGGAATTACTTAATACCTTGATTGGAGCACTTGAGAAGTTCAGTGAAGAATTAGAGTGTCTGGGTTTGTAATTGTCCTGGATCAAGCCTAAGATCCAGGCTTTCAATGGCGTCTTGGACCTGGCCAAGTTGAACAAGTTTGATACTTTCACCAGAGTAGAAATGCACTTCTCATGACCAGGTTCAGGGAGTCACTGAAAGTCTGGATCGTAATATTGGTACAGGGCAGTTGCAAATCCAGAAACAGCAATTCCAGAGACATCTGGGACTCAGATCTGTAGAGAGAGTCATTATCTCTCTCGTAATACCCATGTCTCTGGGTCCTCAGCCTTTGGAATTGAGATACACCTGGGAGGAGGTCATGGAGTCATAAGGTGACTGGACAAAGCACTTTGACAACGCCAATATCTTTGCAGGAGAATGAAGGTCCAAGTCTTTAGGGTCCTAGTCCTTCTGTCTTTCTGTATGGTTGTGAGACGTGGATGCTAACCAGTGACCTGAGGCATCTGGATATCTTTGGTATGAGGTTTCATCAACTGGAAAAGACCAAGGGGGTGCCTATATTTCACCTGACTGCAGTAGATAACTACTTTCAGAGTTGTGAACAGACGATTTGTCTGCCTGGGTGTTTGTAATCCAGAACCCAAGGTAGTTCCATAGTGTAGTGGATGTAGCAACACTCAGCACCAACTCATGCCCTACAAACCTGACCTGTAATCAAATTAAATACTGCAAAATCAAACAGGCTGCAAAGGAGCACTGCCTATATTCACACTAGTTACAATATTCCTGAGCATTTGCAGAGCTACGATTGAGGCAATGGTTGTCATCTTGGGTGTTGAGCAGCAATATTCTGGTAGCTGATTCTAGCAAGTGGAACTGAATCCTCTTAAGAATAATCCAAGCACCTTTCTCTGCACAGAGAGCAGTGCAGCACCCCCAAGTAGTAATTGTAATTCAAGCGATGACCCTCAGACCTTACAAATGACACTGAACAAGTACATTTTCAAGTGAGCTACACCTAGAAGAGAAGAAGGACCTTTATTATCATTGTACAAACAGGACTACAACGGAATTTGTCCTCCGTACCTAACCATCCTAATTACAGTTAGACACAATCCAACCACTAGGAGCAGTGGGCAGTTATAGTCTGGTGCCCTGGCACCAACTCTAGATGACCTGACCAGCTCGATGAGCCGCTGCAAAAACTTGACTATGCAAGTTAACTATCTTGGGCATATTCACTTAAAGTGTCCCTGCCACGCCATGACGTTTTACATATTCTTGAAGAATAAAAAAAGCTTTTTTCCACATGTTGGTCTTTGTTTTTTTTTTACCATAAAATTACACTGAACAAGGATGTGACGTTTTGTTACTCATCTGAGAATTTAAATTTACTGCCTCCGAGGTGACCTACTTTTTTGCTGCGACGGATGTGACGTCATTCGGTACATGTGTCGCAGCGCCGCTCTGTTTACAATACGGCAGACATGGACAGTGAGCATAGTGCATGATTATAGCGAAGATTTAAGTGACATATCGATTGTTTTTGAAGATGAGGAAGTCTCTGATGAAGATATTAACGGTGTAAATAATGAGCAGCTCCAAACTGTGTATGTTTCCAGCCAAACGCGACAGAAAGAGGATGAAGCGCAGCTGTCAGCAGCAGCATTGAAGAGGATGATATAAGCTGCTGAATGGTTTGTTCATCACCACTTTCTTATAATGATCATTTATTCCTGGCACGGTGTGTTTGTGTATGAAAAAATTATTTGAGCAGCACAGCGTGCTTAAAATCAGGAGTTTGTTCTAAAATCACTGAAAATAAAGTTTCTGTATATTCTGTATATATTAATCATTTATAAGTCAGTTTCTTGTGATTGCTAATTCTTCACTTTTTTATTCAAAGCAATGATTACAAATCTTTATCTGAAAAGCTGTAGACCCACATGGGATGGGGGAAAAGATTTCTAAATAAAAGAAAATTTTTACTTTCTATATCTGTTGTCAATTTTATCAGGCATAATATTGCAGAAAAATATTTATGCTAAATGGAGACTTTCCTGTCTAAAATACACATACAGAACATCTGTAATCATAAATTGTATCCACATCTAATCTACTTTGAATGAACATAAGTCTGAACAAAAACAGGCTGTTCAGTTTACATGCATATGTATATTTGGAAAACACAAAAATGTCAATGTTCTGGGTTTTTTTTCAGGTGCTCATGTGAACACAGTCAACCAGCCGATGCCACTCGTGATCGAGTCTCCTTCTCATATCAGGGTCAGCTTTGTAGGTAAGTTGTCTATGTTATCTCAATAACACCCTAACTTTCAAACAGCATTTTTTAATGTACAACCCCTGGCAAAAATTATGAATCACTGGCCTCGGAGGATGTTCATTCAGTTTTTTAATTTTGTAGAAAAAAAGCAGATCACAGACATGACACAAACTAAAGTCATTTCAAATGGCAACTTTCTGGCTTTAAGAAACACTATAAGAAATCAGGAAAAAAAATTGTGGCAGTCAGTAACGGTTACTTTTTAGACCAAGCAGAGGGAAAAAAAAAATATGTAATCACTCAATTCTGAGGAAAAAATTATGGAATCATGAAAAACAAAAGAACACTCCAACACAACACTAGTATTTTGTTGCAACCACCTCTGGCTTTTATAACAGCTTGCAGTCTCTGAGGCATGGACTTAATGAGTGACAAACAGTACTCTTCATCAATCTGGCTCCAACTTTCTCTGATTGCTGTTGCCAGATCAGCTTTGCAGGTTGGAGCCTTGTCATGGACCATTTTCTTCAACTTCCACCAAAGATTTTCAATTGGATTAAGATCCGGACTATTTGCAGGCCATGACATTGACCCCTATGTGTCTTTTTTGCAAGGAATGTTTTCACAGTTTTTGCTCTATGGCAAGATGCATTATCATCTTGAAAATGATATCATCCCCAAACATCCTTTCAATTGATGGGATAAGAAAAGTGTCCAAAATATCAACGTAAACTTGTGCATTTATTGATGATGTAATGACAGCCATCTCCCAGTGCCTTTACCTGACATGCAGCCCCATATCATCAATGACTGTGGAAAGTTACATGTTCTCTTCAGGCAGTCATCTTTATAAATCTCATTGGAACGGCACCAAACAAAGGTTCCAGCATCATCACCTTGCCCAATGCAGATTGAGATTCATCACTGAATATGACTTTTCATCCAGTCATCCACAGTCCACGATTGCTTTTCCTTAGCCCATTGTAACCTTGTTTTTTTCTGTTTAGGTGTTAATGATGGCTTTCGTTTAGCTTTTCTGTATGTAATCCCATTTCCTTTAGGCGGTTTCTTACATTTCGGTCACAGACGTTGACTCCAGTTTCCTCCCATTCGTTATTCATTGTTTTTGTTGTGCATTTTCGATTTTGAGACATATTGCTTTAAGTTTTTTGTCTTGACGCTTTGACGTCTTCCTTGGTCTACCAGTATGTTTGCCTTTAACAACCTTCCCATGTTGTTTGTATTTGGTCCAGAGTTTAGACACAGCTGACTGTGAACAGCCAACATCTTTTGCAACACTGCGTGATGATTTACCCTCTTTTAAGAGTTTGATAATCCTCTCCTTTGTTTCAATTGACATCTCTCGTGTTGGAGCCATGATTCATGTCAGTCCACTTGGTGCAACAGCTCTCCAAGGTGTGATCACTCCTTTTTAGATGCAGACTAACAAGAAGATCTGATTTGATGCAGGTGTTAGTTTTGGGGATGAAAATTTACAGGGTGATTCCATAATTTATTCCTCAGAATTGAGTGAGTCCATATTTTTTTTCCCTCTGCTTGGTCTAAAAAGTAACCGTTACTGACTGCCACAATTGTTTTCTTGATTTCTTATAGTGTTTCTTAAAGCCAGAAAGTTGCCATTTGAAATGACTTTAGTTTTGTGTCATGTCTGTGATCTGCTTTTTTTCTACAAATTAAACACTGAATGAACATCCTCCGAGGCCGGTGATTCCATAATTATTGCCAGGGGTTTTATTAATGTTGTTTTAACTTCTGTTTTAGGACTTTGGTGGTAACCCTTCATTTGAATGAAAATGCAGGGAGACAACAAAAGCAGACAAAGCAAGAGAGACCACGGTTCAGAATATACTTTCCTTAGTGGAAAAGAGGAGGATACACAGTGAGAAAGTTAGCCACATATCCAACATCTGATATGTGGAAAATGAAAAGAAAAAAAAAACCAGATTGTTATTTGTAGATTTTACATAGCATGATAAAATTAATAAAAAAAAACAATTTCACATAAGTTTCACATTGTTTCATTCAAATGAGAAATGTTTTACAGTTTGTTAAACATTTTATTCAGTCTATGTGAATGACATAGCAAAAGACGTTCTTCAGATCTGCAAAACACCAAACCGACCAGAAATCCCCACCAATGATCCTCCTCCACTGAGCAACCAACGTGAACGGACAAAGCTGAGGCTGATGCTGCCAAGCAGACCAGGTACCACCGATGAGCCCAACCCCTCACTCCAGAGGAGGAAACTGGAAGCCAGTGTAGTTGGATGATGGTGATGGAAAAGTAGTCCTTATTTTGAATACAACACAAGCTGGTAGTGGCAACCTTCTGTGCCATCCCAAGTGTCCCTAGCACAACCGCACAAATTGCCGATATGCGATATGATGATACTTTCTGCAACAAAAAATAGCATGGATTGATGTTCAAAACAACAGTTCATTCTTTTTGTATTTGAATATTTTTTACTTTTTTCTATAAACCATGTAAATGAAACTTTATAATTATTTCATTGTGCTGACTTGTACTGTGGAGCATCACATAGGCATAGTGTGCCACTCTGAGGACATCTGCATCCAAACACACAATCGAGAATCTAGCCAGCTGTGTGACACATTGAGGATTTTAGCCACCACGTTGCATCTCCGCCAAGACTGCAGAAATTTCCCTGCAACAGCGAGACTCTGTCACGAGTGGCATCGCCTAACTGTGTTCACATGAGCACCTGAAAAAAAAACCCAGAACATTGACATTTTTGTGTTTTCCAAATATACATATGCATGTAAACTGAACAGCCTGTTTTTTGTTCAGACTTATGTTCATTCAAAGTAGATTAGATGTGATACAGATTGATTACAGATGCTCTGTGTGTGTATTTTAGACAGGAAAGTCTCCATTTAGCATAAACATTTTTCTACAATATTATGCCTGATAAACAGATGACAAGAGATATAGAAGTAAAATTTTCTTTTATTTAGAAATCTTTTCCCCCATCCCATGTGGGTCTACAGCTTTTCAGATAAAGATTTGCAATCATTTGCTTTGAATAAAAAGTGAAGAATTAACAATCACAAGAAACATTTATAAATGATTAAATATAACAGAATGTACAGAAACTTTATTTTCAGTGATTTTAGAACAAACTCCTGAGTTTAAGCACGCTGTGCTGCTCAAAGAATGTTTTCATACACAAACACACCGCACCAGGAATAAATGATCATTCATAATAAAGCTGGTGATGGAACAAACCATTCTGTGTCCTCCACAGTGCTGTTGTTGTCATTCCATGACAGCTGTGCTTCATCCTCTTTGTCGCGTTTTGGCTGGAATGTACACGGTTTGGAGCTGCTCATTATTTACAACCGTTAATATCTTCATCAAAAACTTCATCTTCTTCAAAAACAATCGATATGTCACTTAAATCTTCTCTATAATCGTGCACTATGCCTTCGCTACCCGTGTCCGCCATGTTGGTAAACAGAGCCGCGCTGCGAGACATCTACTCGAATGACGTCACATCCGTCGCAGCGAAAAAGTAGGTCAACTCGGAGGCGGTAAATTCAAATTCTCAGATGAGTAACGAAACATCTAAATACTTGTTCAGTGTAATTTTATGGTAAAAAAAAAACAAAGACAACATGTGGAAAAAGCTTTTTTTATTCTTCAAGAATATGTAAAAACGTCATGGCGTGGCAGGGACCCTTTAAATTGACTTGCATTTATACTGCCGAGTATTGTCTCATGTCTAATTGCAAACTATTCACATTGGTTTGGAACAGTTTATAGCAGAATTTAATAAAATTGGGTTGTGTAGTGTGGCTCATCAATATGCCTATTTGGTGTCAAGAGCAACACATTCTCACTCAAACCCATCGTATTTTGATGCAAAACCATTTTTGAACAGATGTCAATATGTGAAAACTGGGTAATCCTTCCCTGCCATTTACTGATGTGCAGGGCAGCACTAATCCTAATCATAACCCTAACCCCAACACGGATACATGCTTATGGAGAGAAATAACGCTTGCTGAAAAAAAGGCTTTTCCCCAGGCATCACTAAATGGGGCAAAACGGCTACCTAAGGTGTCAAGAACGATGCAAAGGGGCACTAACCAAGCATAAAAATGTGATGAGCTGGAAGGAGAATGTGTAGTCAAGACAGCATTTGATCAAACGTTAAAAACAATTTCACAGGTAGCAGTTTCCCAAAACTGAAATAAATACAAAAGATCAGCACAGATTCTGCAAGCATCTTTTCAAACCTTCAAACGATCCAAGCAAATCCACTGATTGGGGCAATTACACTAAATTTTCCTCAGATTATTGGTGACAACAAGTCAACAATTCTTTGGCGACAGTTTGCAAGAAACACTGACTGAATGAGACTGAAACATGAAACACTGACTGATGCATATAACTCAGGGAAAGAATGAGGTGATAGAGGCAGATAAGCAGAAGAGTACAGGATCGGACATGGGTTAAGGCAAGGGGAGGGGTCAGGCTTTAAGAAGCCTCTGTATGACTGATATTGAAAAGTAGACAGGCACCTCTTACGTTTATGCGCGCTTGGTACTCGGCACTACCGGCCGAGTTGCGTGCGGCGCACCGATACACTCCTCCATCGCGAATCTGTGGACTGCTGATGTTCACATGGCTCACAGTGCTGCCGTCAGATAGTGTGTATTGACTGGCTCGAATGCGTGACAGGTCGCGGACCACAGGCTCATCGTCCAGGGTCCAGGTGATGGTGGGAGGAGGAGCTCCTTTAGCAGCACACATGAGGGAAAACGGCTCACCAGGGACCACCACCCTCTCGCTGAAAGAGGCGACGATACGTGGTGTACCATCTAAGAAACAATCAAGGGAGAAAAGAAGCAGTGTGAGAAGTCACGATGACAGACAGGGACACCCCTGGTGGCTCCAGAACATACATGAGAAGAATCCATACAACAGACTGACATGCAGCTGGCAATGCTTCTGCAAAAATTTCTGTAACGTGAGTCATAAAATACAAAATAAATTGTCTTTGCCAGGTATATGAAAGGTAGCACAAAACCCACCTGTGATAAAAATCTGTTTGACTCCAGTGTTTACAACGGTAGAGTAGACTGAGGTGGAACGCATACATGGTATCCAAGGGAGAACATTCCTGTTTCTCAGATTTTGACAGTCAGAAGTCATAGAGAGGCCCGCAGGGCCGAAGCCCATGGGCGGGGGGTCTGGGGGCTGCTTTAGGCCCCCAGAAGCCAACGGTTTCTAGATAAGCTCAGAATGCATCTGAGCATCCAGAACAGTAACTTTACTGTTTTGAGAAGACCATAAAGTGGACAGCATTTGACTTATGCAATTTGAAACTGTGGATATAAGTACTTTATTCTGAGAATAGCCAGCATTGATTTTATTAACATCCTGGTGTAAATAAGGTATCACCACATGTGTAGAACTCAAAAAGAATGATAGGCTGAGTTTTCATTAAAAAACAACTGCAATGTGGTAAAATGTATTCATAAATATGAAAGAACAGGCTCTTAATAATTATTAACTATCGCATACTGTATTTTTTTTCTCAAGATTTATTTTTGCATAAGTTTGAAAAAACAACAGATCATAAGTTTAGGATAAATTACTAATTTAGCAGGGGTGGTGGCCAAGTGGTTAATGCGCTTGGTTTCAGTTCAGAAGGCTCCGGGTTCAAATCCCACCCCTGCCACATTTCTCCATGTAATGTGGAGTTGCGTCAGGAAGGATATCCGACGTAAAACCTGTGCCAATTCAACATGCAGATCCAACTTGGATTTGCTGTGGCGACCCCGAGTGCAAACAAGGGAGCAGCTGAAGGGACTTACTTTACTTATCATTAATTTAATTTTCGAAGTGGCACTAATGACAACACTCATACTGAACATAATTTCGCTTGCATAGACTGATTTTGGAGAGCAAGCAATAATTGCAGATGGCTTCTGAGGTCTCAGATAGCTTTTCTGATTTCCTTTTCTAACTTTGAGAATTTAGTAAATTAGCATATTGTCCATTGATACAATGTGTAGACACTAGTCCCTAGAGGCAACTATTTTTGGTTTCAAATCTGGGCAAATGCAGTCCCAGAAAATTCCGAATGTGACAAACAAGAAACGGTGTTGTAAGAAGTCCAATGCTGCTAAAAATACAAACTTGCAGAAACAAAGATACTATTCTGACATGGTTTGTACATAAGACTGGCATAGCATGTTTCAAGTACACACATATATGTCAGAAGGTGGGGGGGACATACCATATTCTGTCCCCCTGGTTGAAAAGGTGGGGGAGACATGCCCCCCTATCCCCCACCAAATTGCACCCATGTCTTTATTTATCTGGCTCTATGGTGTACGCAAGCATCTGTACGACCATAGAAATGCCTCATAGTTGTGCATGTTACGTTTATTTTAACTGATGAAAAGTTACTGATGAAACATTTTCCAAAAGTGGATAATTGAACATTTCTAAAAAAGAAAAGAAAACAAATACAAACTGTGTCAGCGCAACCAGAAGCACTGGTGATTATGATAACTGTGTACGGCTTGAGCTTGTATTTTGGATCTTTTATATTTTGCCAGAATATTCAATATCTACCTCTTTATTCATTTTTAATACTGGAGCCTCTCCCAGCACCATCGTTTTATTTCATTGATAAATTTAGTATATACTGCTTCATTGTCATGTGAGTTGTTTCCAGTGGTTTGCATTGTTCAAGGGCACTTCTAAACCTGTTCAGGGATGGTGGACAACTCTCCATGGTGGCACATTTACATAGAGAGTACAGGGTGTAGTATCGAAACCCAAAAACCAAATCTTACCCTTAATCGTGCAAATGACCTCACAATGAGTATAGATATAGATATTCTAGACACTGATTAAAACCAGGACATAACTATGATAATCCTGAAACAAACGCCATGAAATTAGCAGAATCACTGTCATGCCTCAATTCAAGTACAGATTTTAGCATATTTTTTAAAAAATAAGTACAAATGAATCAATTTTGTAGCATCAAACATTTAATCAAACGTTCATTTATTCATCAACAAGAATAACAAATGCTTTCATGAAGTGTAATTTAAAAGCAAGAGAGAAGAGAGATGGATTTTCTGAAAAATAAAATGTGAAATTTCAGCTAGAGTTGGCTGACAAGATGAGTGTTTTGTCTCCTTCTTATAGGGTCACACTTAGACTTTATGCACTGCATTTTCTTGCTATTTAATAAATTTGGACATTTGATTATTCATTCATTTTCTATACCCGCCTACTCGAATCAAGGGTCAGAGAGGGGCTGGAGCCTATCCCAGCAGTCATAGGGTGAATGATGGGGGTAGAATGCCAGTCTATTGCAGGGACACGTGGACAGACAAACACATTCACAACCGGAATGCTCACTTACGTGCATGTCTTTGGAAGTGGGAGAAAGTCAAAGTACCCAAAGGGAACCCACGCAAACATGGGGAGAACATGCATCCCAGGACATTCTTGCTGTGAGGGAACAGTGCTAACCACTAATTCACCATACTGCCTGACATTTGATTAAACATTTTGACACAAAATTGGCTCATTTACATTTATCTATGAAATACTTAAAAGTGTGTATATTTTAAAGGTGTTATCTTCTGCAGGACCTCCTGTCTTGTGCACCAGCATGGATTCCCAAAATCTCCAAAATTTCGTGTATAATTTCTTGTATTGTCTATTGTGTTAGCAGCATGGCCCAAGCAGATGGTCACCCTTTTGAGTCTGGTCTACTTGAGGTTTCTTCCTCAACATCAAAGGGAGCTTTTCCTTACCACTATCGCCTGTGTGCTTGCCCTAGGGGTTGGTAAGGTTAGACCTTACTTGTGTGAAGCACCTTGAGGCAACGTTGTTGTGATTTGGCACTATATAAATGAAATAATTAAATTAAATTAAAATTTTCTAATAAGAACTCAGGGTGCCGATCAGGGTGAGCAGGACAGTGGTGTAATAAACTGACTTCTGCACAAGCAAGGCATTGCATTTCTATCCTCACCTTCCAGCAGTATGATGGAGAAGTCCTGGGCAGTCTGTCCTTTGCGTGTGGCAAAGCACTGATACGCTCCTGAGTGTCTCTTTTGAGCAGCAGAAATGTACAGCGTCTCGTTGTGTGCCCCCTGGATAGAGAAATGCTGGTTGGGCAGGACAGGTTCTGTATTACGGTACCAGGAGACAGTGAAGTGGGGGAACCCTGGACGGCACAAGACAGGATGACGGTACTGCTGATCCCAGTCTTCAGATTCTTGGGTGACAACGTGACCCGCAGCGGCTCTGGAGACGGGAAGAGGGAATAAAATTTACAACGCAAGGGAAAGGAGAACAGAGGAGCAGATATCTTATAAATGAAGATTGCAGACACAAACAAACCCTTTATGAAATGTCACTCATGCCTTTACATTCACAAATATTGGAAGCATATTACGCTGTGTGTGTCAGGCCGTGCACGGGTTGTGCATGTTGCCGAATACAAATAATGTGAGCTGAGCTCTGCTGCGCTGGCCGGGCAACACAATCATGATGTGGTCGGGTGGGATTGCATACTTGTTTGCATCTTATGGCTTTTGTCAATGCTGCTGCTACTGTGTGTGTGTGTGTGTGTGTGTGCTAAGCAGAGAGAAAGCTGAGACAGAAAGACAGAAAGGGGAGAAAATGTCAGTGAGCAATAAATCAGCTGGTGTTATGAGCTGCAGGCGGCTGTGTGCATGTGACAGTGCATGTGCAAGACACTCTTCGTGGACCGTGAGTGTATTATAACGTGTGTGTGTGTGTGTGTGTGTGTGCCCGTGTGTCCTGTCACACGAGGTTTGTGGGTTGTGCAGTGATGTGTCCTTTGGCCAGTCTGCCTGATGTCCACAAGCTTCACCTTTATCCTTTGAGTTCCATCGCCTCCCGTTTGCTTTGCGTTGTGCCATTTTGCATCGCATCCTCGTCCCGTTCATTCAATCACATTAAGAAATAGTCTCTCTGTCTTTCATTCCATCTCTCACATACTGGATAAACATGGCGATAGCCCCGGCTGCTCCGTAGCTGTAGTGAAACCTTGGTGGGGTTTGAGTGCACGGCGGGGGGAGCATGGTGTCCCTGGAGATCAGCCTCACGTTCAGTCCAGACGAGACCCGACACGGGGCCAGGTCACGGCCAACAGAGCTTGAACAATGTCTCCATCCGCTCAGTTTGTGACCCAACATCACATCCGTGACTTCAATCCGTGTAAATTCATCGCCCCAGCTGTGTCTGTGAGCCTACACCAGGAATCCAAAATCATGTGCCGTGTGCAGCCAACATTCTGCTGATTTTTAATCCCAAACACATGACTGACTAACAGTCCTTGTAGAGTTTACGTTGCTGAGTACCCAATCTTAAAAATAACCAAATTAGATTACTACTTACTGCAATGCAAAAAGGTGTAACATGGAACATTGTCGAGATTAAAATTTAATAAATAAAATCTCTGGACATCTTAAAACTCACATCACCAACAAAAACACTGACAGGGTTCATTTCACAACTTCGACTGCATGACTCTGGCATTTGACTAGTTGGCCACCCACCTTACTCTTTGTACTTTGGTACCAACATTTGGCTGGTAAGAAATGTTACAACAATAATATCATCTGATCTGTTGATAAAAACTTTCTGGACCATCAGGATGAAAGCTTGTATGTCAAGCGGATCCAAGGGCTACAGCACCACCACAAGAAATGTGCTTGGCCCTCAATGGGGATGATTTTCGATTAGGCAGCGAACAATTGAGATAAACTGTGCATGTTTTCTCCCTTATTCAGATATGAATGACTGAGACTAACGCCTTTCCTCACCTATGACGTTAAGGTGACCTGTCACCTCTTTAGAGCCAAAGCTGTTGGTGACCTCACAGATGTAGTTGCCGCTGTCCTCAAGTCTCAAGTCAGAAATTGTGAGGCCAGTGATGCGCCGCGTCCAGCGTGAGTCTGCAGGTAATGGCCGCCCATCCTTTAGCCAGCGGATGGTGGGGTTTGGATATCCAGATGCGATGCAAGGTAGTTCCACATTGTGCCCCACCTGCACCTCACTGGACTGAAAACTGTCCAGCACTGACGGGGTGGACTCCGTAGGGTCTGCAGGTTATACAGATTAAGTAGTGGTTGGAAGCGGTACTCCAATAACATAGCACCTTACAATGACACGTAAAACCGTTGTTCCTCAGAAAGGTAGATTTGTAACATTGGAAACTTTCTGCGTACCCATAACAGAGAGCCTGGCTCCATTGCTCTGGCGAGTCTCTCCACTGTACTTGTGTTTTGTGATGCAACGGTAGGTGGACAGAGCATCTTCCTTCTGCACTTCTGAGATATACAGAGCACCAGATGAGGTCAGGAAGAAACGGTTACCTGTGGAGGACAGCGAGAAAACAGCAGGGAGAGGAGCAAAGCAAAAGTTAGTCATTGATACTAACAAATGCTCTTCTCTCCCATCTCCACCATCAACCATCAGGCTCAAACTGTATTCATCAGGAGGATTAGCTGTATCATCACTCTCCAGTATTCCTTTGCACAAGGTTAACTGGGTGCTGTAGGAAAAGACAGTCAGATGTCATAAAATATCCAGCTCGATTCGGGTGGAATAATCTCAACTCTCAGAAGATACTTGTGCGTTTGCATTACGAACAGCAGACAGGAGCATCTCCTGAACACTTCCACTCTCCCTTCACAGTGGGTGAATGTTCAGCAGCAGCATTTAAGGCAGTAGGTAACATTTCAGCTCAGTCCAAGGCTTTGTAAGAGCCTAAGCATGTATCTGCTAAAATGCTGCAAGTATGTTTTCCACCCCTTCCAATTTGAATGAATGAATGATTTATTTGGAGTACAAATTCAGCACACAAAACTCCTTATCAAAAAAAAAAAAAAAAGATTTTACAGTAGCGCATGTGGCCAAAAGGCTGTAGTCAGAAGCAAAACCTTATATACACCCACCCCTATATATACATACATCTATATATCTATATATACATGCATATATCTATATATACAGGTGAACCCCATCCTGACCAGGCCCGCATAATCACAGGTACACCGAAATCAAAAATCTTTAATTGCTTTATTATATGGTAAACAAGAAAATTGAGTTTGTCAAACATACTAAAACTGAAAAATCAATCTCAAGTTTCAACTCTTTATTATTACTGTCATACTGCACCAACTAACATCCCATTGATCAACTGGAGATGCCTGTTAAGTCCGTGACGAAGAGTCATCAGGCTTGTTTTCTTATAAAGTTCGCCATTCGCCTGTCTAGCTTCCGCGTAAAATCGACCGAGTACTCTGTCAAGCATCCGTCTGTCATAAGTTTCAAAGTTGGGCGCATTTCCCTTTTCAGTGACATACTTGCGAAACAGGTTGGCTGCTGACTGTGTATTTCTGCAGGTGTTCTTCGCATGTTTTTCGTGTAAAATTCGTTTTAAGTCAGCGTCGCTAACAGACACAAACCTGTCTTCTGCCATCTTGTCAACAAACTGACAGCCAAAGTACGCGTTGTATCGCGTTATCTGATTGGTCGTTATCGATAGAAGGCGTTGCTCAATTAACTAGCGCTACGCTGCACGCAAGGTGTACTCATTTCGCACGCGCAGTCTACTTGGCTCCACCAGCGGTCAACTCGGCATGTGGTACAGCTCAGAAAGTGGCGAATGGGCCATTCAGAAGTTGGCAAAATCCCATACCATATAATAAACTCATTTATTAACATTATCAGACTCAAATTATTAACACAATAGCTCAAAAACAATATATGCCATCATTGTATAGGTCACAAATTAATAGAACATATAGTGAGGACAAGCACTTTCCAGTTAGGTGAATTTCGGTGCATCAGATCAATTGAATAACTGATTTTGTTTTGTCTCTGTAATATCACATAGTTGTGCATTGTTAGTAAATTTGTTTGCAGGTGATACTGAGTTTGCACATTTTTATTTCCGCCAAGGACGTAATAAAATCATTTGTGTTTACTTATTTATTTGTCTGTCTGTCTGTTAACAGAATTACGTCAAATCTAGTGCAACAATTTTGATGAAATTTTCAGCACAGATAGATAGTAGGCCATGGAATAGTCCGTTAAATTTTGGAGGTGATCCAGATTCCGGTGTCACCAACTGAACGGTCCCCTCTAAAAATTGGTTCACCTTGCCTTCATTGTGCCTTCACTGCGCATGCATCTGAGACTGACTCTGAGTCTGACTCTTGACACCAAAGTGATCAAAGGGGAATCATGTGATCAGATGACAAATTAAAATCTCTTAAATCATTCTAAAGTCAGTTTTAAGCAGAAACGAGGTGATAATTGGTGAATCGCTACTGATGCTCCAAAGTGACGTAGGCGCAGCAGCAGCACGTCATACTCAGACATGCTGCTGTGGTGCTCTGATCGCTTCCCCCATCTTTTATTATGAAATAATGCTGAATTTGTGTGCAAATGATTGTTGTACAAAAGCTTCACGTCTGTTGCTGAGATAGATAATGACTGGAGTACAGTTTTAAGCAGAAACGAGGTGGTAATCAATGACTTGATGCTGACGCTCAGACATGACGTATGTGCAGTGAAGGCAGGGGAACCAATTTTTCATGGGGGACCGTTCGGTCCGCGACACCGGATCCGGATCAAGATTTCACTTTATATAGGCTTTGAAGGATTACGTCAAAACTACTTCACGGATTCTCACCAAATTTGCAACAAAGATAAATATTAGGCCATGGAAGACTCCACTGAATTTGGGAGGTGATCCGGATCTGGATTCTGGATCAACATTTCACTTTATATAGGTTTTGGAGGATTATGTCAAAACTACTTCACGGATTCTCAACACATTTGCACCACAGATAGATATTAGGCAGTAGTGGGCACAGCTAACCAAAAAGTTAGCTTCGATAACAGATAATCAGCTAACTGAAAGGTTATCTTTTATGGAGCTAAACCGATAAACCACCCCAAAAATTATCGGAAGCTACAGGTAACCGATAACTTTCATTATTATATGGTATGTGATTTTGCCAACTTCTGATTGGCCCATTCGCAACTTTCTGAGCTGTACCACATGCCGAGTTGACCGCTGGTGGAGCCAAGTACACCTCGCGTGCAGCGTAGCGCTACCCAATCAAGCGACGCCTTCTATCGATAACGACCAATCAGATAAAGCGATACAATCAATCAATCAATCAATTTTTTTATATAGCGCCAAATCACAACAAACAGTTGCCCCAAGGCGCTTTATATTGTAAGGCAAGGCCATACAATAATTATGTAAAACCCCAACGGTCAAAACGACCCCCTGTGAGCAAGCACTTGGCTACAGTGGGAAGGAAAAACTCCCTTTTAACAGGAAGAAACCTCCAGCAGAACCAGGCTCAGGGAGGGGCAGTCTTCTGCTGGGACTGGTTGGGGCTGAGGGAGAGAACCAGGAAAAAGACATGCTGTGGAGGGGAGCAGAGATCGATCACTAATGATTAAATGCAGAGTGGTGCATACAGAGCAAAAAGAGAAAGAAACAGTGCATCATGGGAACCCCCCAGCAGTCTACGTCTATAGCAGCATAACTAAGGGATGGTTTAGGGTCACCTGATCCAGCCCTAACTATAAGCTTTAGCAAAAAGGAAAGTTTTAAGCCTAATCTTAAAAGTAGAGAGGGTGTCTGTCTCCCTGATCTGAATTGGGAGCTGGTTCCACAGGAGAGGAGCCTGAAAGCTGAAGGCTCTGCCTCCCATTCTACTCTTACAAACCCTAGGAACTACAAGTAAGCCTGCAGTCTGAGAGCGAAGCGCTCTATTGGGGTGATATGGTACTACGAGGTCCCTAAGATAAGATGGGACCTGATTATTCAAAACCTTATAAGTAAGAAGAAGAATTTTAAATTCTATTCTAGAATTAACAGGAAGCCAATGAAGAGAGGCCAATATGGGTGAGATATGCTCTCTCCTTCTAGTCCCCGTCAGTACTCTAGCTGCAGCATTTTGAATTAACTGAAGGCTTTTTAGGGAACTTTTAGGACAACCTGATAATAATGAATTACAATAGTCCAGCCTAGAGGAAATAAATGCATGAATTAGTTTTTCAGCATCACTCTGAGACAAGACCTTTCTGATTTTAGAGATATTGCGTAAATGCAAAAAAGCAGTCCTACATATTTGTTTAATATGCGCTTTGAATGACATATCCTGATCAAAAATGACTCCAAGATTTCTCACAGTATTACTAGAGGTCAGGGTAATGCCATCCAGAGTAAGGATCTGGTTAGACACCATGTTTCTAAGATTTGTGGGGCCAAGTACAATAACTTCAGATTTATCTGAGTTTAAAAGCAGGAAATTAGAGGTCATCCATGTCTTTATGTCTGTAAGACAATCCTGCAGTTTAGCTAATTGGTGTGTGTCCTCTGGCTTCATGGATAGATAAAGCTGGGTATCATCTGCGTAACAATGAAAATTTAAGCAATACCGTCTAATAATACTGCCTAAGGGAAGCATGTATAAAGTGAATAAAATTGGTCCTAGCACAGAACCTTGTGGAACTCCATAATTAACTTTAGTCTGTGAAGAAGATTCCCCATTTACATGAACAAACTGTAATCTATTAGACAAATATGATTCAAACCACCGCAGCGCAGTGCCTTTAATACCTATGGCATGCTCTAATCTCTGTAATAAAAGTTTATGGTCAACAGTATCAAAAGCAGCACTGAGGTCTAACAGAACAAGCACAGAGATGAGTCCACTGTCCGAGGCCATAAGAAGATCATTTGTAACCTTCACTAATGCTGTTTCTGTACTATGATGAATTCTAAAACCTGACTGAAACTCTTCAAATAGACCATTCCTCTGCAGATGATCAGTTAGCTGTTTTACAACTACCCTTTCAAGAATTTTGAGAGAAAAGGAAGGTTGGAGATTGGCCTATAATTAGCTAAGATAGCTGGGTCAGTGATGGGCTTTTTAAGTAATGGTTTATTACTGCCACCCTTAAAAGCCTGTGGTACATAGCCAACTACAAGATAGATTGATCATATTTAAGATCGAAGCAGTAAATAATGGTAGGGGCTTCCTTGAGCAGCCTGGTAGGAATGGTGTCTAATAAACATGGTGATGGTTTGGATGAAGTAACTAATGAAAATAACTCAGACAGAACAATCGGAGAGAAAGAGTCTAACCAGAATACCGGCATCACTGAAAGCAGCCAAAAGATAACGATACGTCTTTGGGATGGTTTATGAGTAATTTTTCTCTAATAGTTAAATTTTGTTAGCAAAGAAAGTCATGAAGTCATTACTAGTTAAAGTTAATGGAATATTCAGCATCAATGAGCTCTGACTCTTTGTCAGCCTGGCTACAGTGCTGAAAAGAAACCTGGGGTTGTTCTTAGAAGTGAGTAGAAAGATGTCCTAGCTTTACGGAGGGCTTTTTTATAGAGCAACAGACTCTTTTTCCAGGCTAAGTGAAGATCTTCTAAATTAGTGAGACGCCATTTCCTCTCCAACTTACGGGTTATCTGCTTTAAGCTACGAGTTTGTGAGTTATACCACGGAGTCAGACACTTCTGATTTAAAGCTCTCTTTTTCAGAGGAGCTACAGCATCCAAAGTTGTCTTCAATGAGGATGTAAAACTATTGATGAGATACTCTATCTCCCTTACAGAGTTTAGGTAGCTACTCTGCACTGTGTTGGTATATGGCATTAGAGAACATAAAGAAGGAATCATATCCTTAAACCTAGTTACAGTGCTTTCTGAGAGACTTCTAGTGTAATGAAACTTATTCCCCACTGCTGGGTAGTCCATCAGAGTAAATGTAAATGTTATTAAGAAATGATCAGACAGAAGAGAGTTTTCAGGGAATACTGTTAAGTCTTCTATTTCCATACCATAAGTCAGAACAAGATCTAAGATATGATTAAAGTGGTGGGTGGACTCATTACTTTTTGAGCAAAGCCATAGAGTCTAATAATAGATTAAATGCAGTGTTGAGGCTGTCATTCTCAGCATCTGTGTGGATGTTAAAATCGCCCACTATAATTATCTTATCTGAGCTAAGCACTACGTCAGACAAAAGGTCTGAAAATTCACAGAGAAACTCACAGTAACGACCAGGTGGACGATAGATCATAACAAATAAAACTGGTTTTGGGACTTCCAATTTGGATGGACAAGACTAAGAGACAAGCTTTCAAATGAATTAAAGCTCTGTCTGGGTTTCTGATTAATTAATAAGCTGGAATGGAAGATTGCTGCTAATCCTCCGCCCCGGCCCGTGCTACGAGCATTCTGACAGTTAGTGTGACTTGGGGGTGTTGACTCATTTAAACTAACATATTCATCCTGCTGTAACCAGGTTTCTGTTAGGCAGAATAAATCAATATGTTGATCAATTATTATATCATTTACCAACAGGGACTTAGAAGAGAGAGACCTAATGTTTAATAGACCACATTTAACTGTTTTAGTCTGTGGTGCAGTTGAAGGTGCTATATTATTTTTCTTTTTGAATTTTTATGCTTAAATAGATTTTGCTGGTTATTGGTGGTCTGGGAGCAGGCACCGTCTCTACGGGGATGGGGTAATGAGGGGATGGCAGGGGGAGAGAAGCTGCAGAGAGGTGTGTAAGACTACACTCTGCTTCCTGGTCCCAACCCTGGATAGTCACAGTTTGGAGGATTTAAGAAAATTGGCCAGATTTCTAGAAATGAGAGCTGCTCCATCCAAAGTGGGATGGATGCCGTCTCTCCTAACAAGACCAGGTTTTCCCCAGAAGCTTTGCCAATTATCTATGAAGCCCACCTCATTTTTTGGACACCACTCAGACAGCCAGCAATTCAAGGAGAACATGCGGCTAAACATGTCACTCCCGGTCTGATTGGGGAGGGGCCCAGAGAAAACTACAGAGTCCGACATTGTTTTTGCAAAGTTACACACCGATTTAATGTTAATTTTAGTGACCTCCGATTGGCGTAACCGAGTGTCATTACTGCCGACGTGAATTACAATCTACCAAATTTATCGCTTAGCCTTAGCCAGCAGTTTCAAATTTCCTTCAATGTCGCCTGCTCTGGCCCCCGGAAGACAATTGACTATGGTTGCTGGTGTCGCTAACTTCACATTTCTCAAAACAGAGTCGCCAATAACCAGAGTTTGATCCTCGGCGGGTGTATCGTCGAGTGGGGAAAAAACGGTTAGAGATGTGAACGGGTTTGGCGGTGTACACGGGGCTTCTGTTTAGGGCTACGCTTCCTCCTCACAGTCACCCAGTCAGCCTGCTTTCCCGACTGCTCGGGATCTGCCAGGAGGGAACTAACGGCGGCTAAGCTACCTTGGTCCGCACCGACTACAGGGGCCTGGCTAGCTGTAGAATTTTCCACGGTGCGGAGCCGAGTCTCCAATTCGCCCAGCCTGGCCTCCAAAGCTACGAATAAGCTACACTTATTACAAGTACCGTTACTGCTAAAGGAGGCCGAGGAATAACTAAACATTTCACACCCAGAGCAGAAAAGTGCGGGAGAGACAGGAGAAGCCGCCATGCTAAATCGGCTAAGAGCTAGTAGCTACGCTAACCTAGCGGATTCCTAAAAACACGCAAAGTGAATAATGTGTAAATAATTTAGAGGTGATTCAGCAGAAGGAGTGCTTTAGTTAAGGCACGTAAAGATTACACTGGGAAACAAATCGTAATCTAGATAACTAGATCAATCTAACTGCGCAGATTAAACAGCTAACAGATACAGAAAAACACCGCTGTGCTCCGGAACAGGAAGTGATACAATACCAAGTGAGGTATGTATAGAACTGTGAGCCTACTTTGGCCCGCTTCGAGTTGCGTCGTGCATCGTCATGACGACGCCGTGTACACAATGAAGTAAAAACTAAGGGCACAGAAAAAAAAAAAAAATGCTGCTGGCTGCAGCTGCTCTTCGGTCTTCTCTCACAAATGTGTTTAAATAGAGTCCATAAAAGTCCTGCTCACAGACTGATTGTCAGAGACAGGACATGTCAACGTTCAGTAAAAAGTCCGGACATCTCCAGTCCACTCACGGACGATTTGTTTGTGGGCGCACATGTGAATAATTAAAAGAAAAAAAAGGCTGCCTGCGCTCCTTGCTCTCCACAACTACGTATCTCATCACTGTGTTAAAGAAAGGACATAAGTCCTGCTCACAGACCTGGAGCTCAGCACAAGAACACATGGGTGATTCTTAGACTACAGGCACTTATTATGTCCTTTGATCATATTGTATGAAAAACAGAAAAAAGGGGAAATTTCACACTTTTATAGTTATCTTTACAATGAAAGTGTAAGAAATTTGTTCTAGTAGTCTATGATGACTTTTTCACCTTTTTTCAGCATCATTATATGCAAATATTGCCGTTTTGTGCTTGTCCCACACCCAGACTTCTGATCTTCAATGATAAAAATGAATGGTAAAGAAATGTTTTTTTCTAATGTTTTAAAATATCTCTGAATAAAATATCAGTAAAATAATCAAAACATAACTGGGTATTCAATGTCATACAACTGTTGTGATTTTTTTTTAAAACAAAATGTAGTTGTCCCACACTATTGCCGTAATTTCCACCACAACACTGTAATGTCCCTAAACAGTTTGTATGAAAGATTGTTTGGGTAGTTTCTATGGAGATAAACAGTGACATCAGAGCACATGTATATAGCGCCAAATCACAACAAACAGTTGCCCCAAGGCGCTTTATATTGTAAGGCAATGGTGTGGTGGAAATTACATTTACAAGGCCAATAGTGCCCGTAGTTAAAGAATCACCCACATATAAAGTAGAAGATAAATCAGAGTGCACAGTCTGTCTGCAGCGCACACCTGACGCAGACATTCCTGCGTCGTCATAACACCACAGGAAGTTCGAGGCAGCCCCGGTGTAGAGATTGTGCTCATGAAGTATTTTGGACCTGTTGGTGCAGTATGACAGTAATAATAAAGAGCTGAAACTTGAGATTGATTTTTCAGTTTTAGTATGTTTGACAAACTCCCAATTTCTTGTTTAGCATATAATAAAACAGTTATAGACTTTTGATTTCGGTGTACCCGTGATTATGCGACTTGGTCAGGATGAGGTTCACCAAGGCCTCGGTGAACCCCATCCTGACCAGGTCTGCATAATCATGGGTACACCAAAATATTGTCTCCGGTACACTTGCAACTAACAAGCTCATTCGCTTCTGGTAGCATCAAAGGGGACCACAGATCCAAACAATGAGTCAGCACTTCTGTCTTTGTGCACCCTGCCCACTGCTGGAAGCTCCTGTTTACTACATAGCTTGTAGCAGTGAAGCAGCTGAGAGGAGCAGCAAAGCTCAACTCTCTATGCAATAACAGTGTCACTGTGAGGCGGAGGTCTTGGATAATAAAGCAGTGCTGACTTATGGTTTTGAAGAGTAAATAAAATTAATACAGATAGAATAACTCCAATGTCAATTCTGTCATTTGTACAAAGTTAAAATATAACATATATCTTTTAATTTTAAATAATGCACTAATTCGAAAGTTTTGTAACAAATACAGACAGATGCCAAAGGGACTATGCGTAAATGAGCCTCCGCTAACACTGATTGGTTGACTCATTCATTCTATGTAAAAACTAACATGTTAATATGAGGTGTGTCTGTTGGTGTTTACATATAAATGTGCTTTTGTAAAATATGCCATTTTTTTTATCTGTTAAAAAAAAAAACATTTGCAAAAAGTCATATAACCGGGGTCAAAATAAATAGAACACTGCCATCTACTGGTCCCCAGATGCTTAGTACTTAGGGCGAATACTGCCATTATGGCGAATACTACCATGAACACTACTGGCCAGTAGATGGCAGTAGAGACCCTGAAAACTTGCAGTTTTCATGCAGGTTAATTTATTATTCCAAATAAAAAATCCATCCATGTCTGCTATGTTTAAGATGCATGGAATTTAATAAACGCAAACCGAATTTCAGACATCTTATATATATTACTCTAGAACATAGAGGACAGTCAGTGTTTGACAAAAGCAAGACGTTAAAAGAGCATGAAGCATTGCAGCTCACAATGATTCAAACTGAAAATAATGGAGAAGAAACCTGAACTTCTTTGGGCATTTTTACATAAAACAAACACAATAACAACGTCTATAAACCCAGAGAATATATTCATGAGAGTTTTAGGCACAATATACAAAGGGTTTAATGCTGTTGTCTGCGTGGAGCCTGATCAGAGCGTCGCAAATGCATTTCTCCTGTCGTGAATGTACTGAGATTACCCATAATGCACTTTGTGGAGACACACTGTCCACACTAAAACCTTCAAAATTAGTGCATTACTTTAAAACTAATACATATATCTGATATTTTCACTTTATAAAACTTCAGTTGTGATGTTAATTTAAATAAGTTGTCCAAAATTAGCTTGGTTAAAATTATAACCAGAAGTTAAAACTGTATGCCTCTGGATGGCATGGGTGATATTGCCAGCACATCCATATGGGGTCAAAAGAAATGAGCTTTTGTTTCTGTGACCAGTGCTCCTTTGCTTGCAGATGATAGAGCAGTTTCTCCTGGAATGAGCTTTTCTCTTTTTGCAGAGGATAGAGTTGTGCATCTACTGCAAAACATTTAACAGGTAGATACTCAAATCTTTGATTTCAGACTTCATAAATGTTTGTAACTGTTAAGCTTTGTTCACAACACCTGCAAAAAATAGGTTAGCAGTCTAAAATTTATCGGAAGATAATTAGTCCGCTGATGGTTTTCAAAGTTATCTGAAAAGCTAAACTGATAATGAAAACATTAGCTTCGGTAATTATCGGCTAGCGGATTAACTGTGCCCACCACTGATATTAGGGAATGGAACACTTCACTGAATTTTGGAGATGATTTGGATCTGGATTGGTAGATGTCAGAAATCTCGGCTTGCTCTTGTTATGCATGCAAACCATTGGCAAATCAGGTTCTTAGTGACCTATATTATCCTGCTTAAAGAATGTGTCATATGATCCCTTTAGCCTCCTAGGGCCTGGCATCCACATATGTGGACATGACATTTTTGGTTGTCTAGACCATAATACATAAGTTTTGTTTCATGAGAACCTCCGGGTCTTAGGAGGTTAAGAAACATTTATATTCCAGAAAAAAAAAATGCTCTTCTACGAGGGAAATGTATGAAACTACTTTTCCAAAGGCCAAAACCAGAGTGGATAGGCAAACACATGGAGGTGAGATGTGATGTCACTCCATACACTAAAAATAATTAAAAAAAAAAGAAAGAAAGAAACTGCTTCAACCGGTAACAAATAAATGAGGTTTGTTTAAATTAAGCTAATTAGTTGGCATAAATATTACTTATTCAGTTAATATGGAGCAACTTAAATCATTGGATTATTCCCAATTGAAGTAGTTTTTTTTAGTTCAACAATGTTGTTTTTTCAGTGTTCACAGAATAAACAAAGACAGATGAGAAGATGAAATAAAGGGAAAATAAGTTATTGCAGGTGTTAATAATTGATGTGTCTGTGTGCTGTGGTAACAGCGGATTAGCGTAATTTTCATTTCACGTCAGTGACTGTTTGCGCTGCCCGTGATTTATCAATATGCCAATAGAGAGAGCACGTGTGGGTGCACGTGTACGTGACAGAGTAGAGAAAGCAGACACTGAGTGTATTTATGGCCTTATTTCTGTATTCTATTCCCCTAAAGGCTTATTTCAGTCAGCCTGCACTTTGCTGTAGATCGTTGGGTTGTGTGAGCGCTCAAACTGTGTGAACTTGCAGAAATCAGGTTGGTGATGTTTGAATGGTTTTTGCAATGTGCATGAAATGGGTGCATTGAGGAGTACTGGAAATGCATGCACGAAAATTGCAACACACACACACACACACACACACACACACACACACACACACACACACACACACACACACACACACACACACACACACACACACACACACACACACACACACAAACAGAGCTGCAGCTGAACACCAGCTGACATCTTTTTAATCTGAAAGCCTTCAGGTTGGAGGTGTTGTGTGTGTTGATGAATCTTTGGCTTCAGATCTGTTTGGGCATGCCAGATTTTTTTGCTTGAATATTAATTCATGGCACTTTAGATTTTCATTGAGAAAATGAAAGTTGTGTATGTTGTGTATATACGTACACATCTGTAGACATTATTGAGGATTTATTTCATTCATTTAAAAGAAAAACAGAAAAGCAAAATTAACAAAACATTACAAACCATTGAACAAAAAGGAGCAGTTTGGAAGAAGTCATATATTCTGCCCCTTTTTTACAATACAATCTTGCAAAGCATCATCAATCAACATCATTGCATTTCTATGACTTTGTCACATGCCACCGACTTCTTTCCTAATTTTAACCATTATTTAAAAGACTACATCCCTAATAGATTACATTTTAAACTTCAAACATTCTAAACATTATTAACATTACATTTTTGGCTTTGTCACAGCCCACTGACTTATTTCATGGTTTACGAAATACATCAAGTTTAATACGTTTTAAAATAATTTAAGCGACCTTGATTCTTTGATTTCTTTGTTGAGGTTGTTCCATAATTTTACACCATTCACTGCAATACTCCGTTCCTTTATCTTGGTTCTGAATCTTGATTTTTTTAAGACTTCTATGCCCTTCAAATTATAACTACTTACTCTTTTATCAAACATATTTTGAATGTTTATTGGTAAGATATTGTTATTCGCTTGGTACATTATTTGTAGTAATTTCAAATCAACTAAATCATGAAATTTAAGTACCCTATACTTAATGAACAATGGATTAGATCTCTAAATCGACTGTTGCCAATCACTTTTAAAGCTCTTTTTTGCAAAATAAATAAAGGTTGTGTATAAGTTGTACATGTTGATCCCCAGATTTCTACACAATAAGTCAAATATGGAACAATCAATGAATTGTACAATGTTAATAATCCATAACTATTTAATGAATATTTAACTTTATGCAAAAACAGCAATGGCTTTCGCTATCTTTCCTTTTATGTAATTATGTGTGACTTCCATGTAAAATCTTCATCAATCATAACTCCTACAAATTTCGTTTCTTTTACCCTTTGAATGTCCATTCCATCTATTTTTAATGACACATCATTTTTTAAACTCTGTCATTAAACAATATGAAATTTATTTTATTAAGATTAAGTGACAATCTGTTTATATCAAACCAATATTTCACTTTTTCCAACTCTGTATTTATCACTTGTGCTACTTCCTGTATATCTGATCCAGAGTAAAATAATGTTGTATCATCAGCAAATAAAATGCTACCAAGTACATTAGATATATTCACAAAATCATTGATATACAAAATAAACAGTTTGGGTCCAAGTACCGACCCTTGTGGTACTCCACACATAATATTACACAATTCTGATTTAGTATTATTTATCTGAACAAACTGTTTTCTATTTTCTAAGTGGCTTTTTACCCACTGATGTGCAATCCCTCTTATTCCATATTGTTGTAACTTGTGAAGCAATCTTGAATGATCGATAACATCAAAAGCTTTTTTCAAGTCAATAAAAACACTTACCATATAATTATTATCTATTGCTGTTGATATTTTCTCTGTTAATTCCATAATTGCCATAGCTGTCAAATGTTTTGTTCTAAATCCATACTGAGCATTATTTAAAATATGATGTTTCTCAAAGAATTTATCCAACCTTGTCACAAAAACCTTTTCCATAATTTTAGAAAACTGTGGAAGCAATGACACTGGCCTGTAATTTGAAACGTTATGTTTGTCTCCATTTTATATAATGGGACTACCTTGGCAATTTTCATTTCGTCTGGGAAAATTCCTGTTGACAGAGACAGATTACAAATGTAAGTGAATGGTTCAATAACAGTTTCTATTATATTTTTTACAGTCATCATGTCTAAATCTTCATAGTCAGTTGATCTTTTGCTTACACAGTTTTTACAATATTCCTTATTTCATCTTTTTCCACATTGTCAAGGAAAATACTATTGACCGTATTTATAATTGTATTTAATTTATCTTCTACTATTGGTTTATGTCCCACCAGATTTGATCCCACCTTTGAGAAATAATCATTAAACTCATTTACAACTTCTTTTATATCATTTATCTCTTTATCTTCCTTGACAAGGTAATTCGGAAAAGTTGAATTCACTCTGTCACTTTCCATCACACTTTTTATAATTCCCCATGTTGCCCCCATATTATGTTCACTCTTATTCAATTGTTCACTATAATAATCTTTTTTTTTGCTTCCTAATTATTGTCAATAGTTTATTTTTATATTTTTTGTATCTGTGTTCTGTTTCCTTTGTTTGCATTTTTAAAAAGCACTTATATAAATAGTTTTTCTTTACACAAGCGTTTCTTATTCCCTTGGTCAGCCATGGTTTATTTAATCTTTTCTTATTAGTTTTTATTAATTTACAATTTTTATTATATGATTTCATCAGTATTTTCATGAATGAACTATATGCTACATTAACATCACCGACATAAACCTCTTCCCAATTTTGATTTTTAAGATCATAATCTAATGCCTCTAAGGCTTTTAATGACTTATCTCTTTTAAAGCTTATAACAGTTTTTTTTGTACCTATTTTTATATTTAAATATTGAAAAAATTGGTAAATGATCACTGAGATCTGTCATCAATATCCCATTCTTAATAATTTAATCTGTTCTATTTGTGAATATATTGTCAATTACAGTTGCACTTTGCGATGTAATTCTGGTTGGTTTTGTTATCAAGGGGAATAAACCCAAACTATACATTGAATTCACAAAATCACTTACTCTTTGGCAACTGGAGCTTTCCACATTAACATTAAAGTCTCCACACATAAAGAGCATTTTGTTTTTGATTTGATGGAATAATTCTATTATTTTATCTGTAAATTTCATTTCTGTATATGCATCTGATTAGAATATTTTTAGATGTTTCATGTACAATTTCCACTGTCACAATTTCTATGACATCATCTATAATTGTCATTTCTTCTACAATTTTACATGTCAGATCTGTTTTTATGTACAAAGCAATACCTCCACCTTTTTTTTTCTCTTCTATTTACAAAATATAACTCATATCCCTCCATTTGAACATCAGCCATGAGGTCATTTTTAAGCCAAGATTCTGTGATTGCAACAATGCTGAATCTATTTTTAAAAAGGTTTAAATAATCTTTTATTTTTGACATTTTACAATACAAGCTTCGAATGTTTATATGTATGAGTGACAGGGTATCTTCAGTAATTTTTTCACTATTTAACTGTTTTTCCGTATAATACTCACAACCAATTGTAGTCAAGTCAAATATACTTTCATCAATATTGGTGTCTATGTCTGATTTTTTGTTGGTCATACTACCAACTGACATCATATTCATTTGTCTACTCAGGTCTGTACTTTGTAAGGTCCTTCATGTCTCTGATTTGTATACCCTTTGTTCCTTCTTTCACTCTAATCCAAACCCTACAGAAGAGAGGCTGCCTATGCAGTATTATCTGTGTTCACTGAACACATGTAAATACTGACCGGGCACTCAGAGAAACATAGACCTCAAAGTCCAGCAGCTTTCTCTTTGAAATTTTCATTTGACAATATTATGAAAGATTAATTACTTTGACTTAGACTCCATCATTCCTAGATCCCAAATGCTGACCTGTGATTCTAAACCAGACCTTTATTCCTGATCACTCATCTTTTATCACTGAGCTTGGATCGTGATCTCTCATTAGTGATTCTGGCCCGAGATCTGTATTGTTTAACTTTATTCTTGATCTTTGATCCTGTTCTTTGCTCCACACTGCTGAACTGAGTTCCTGATCTTTGGTACCAATTACTCATCTTTGATCCTGTCTGCTGAACCTTAAGCCTGACCCCTCATCTTTGTTCAAGACCTGAGAGCAGTATTCCTTTACTCTGTTCCTAATCTTTGATCGTGAGTATGCATATTTGATCCTGTCCAACGATCTGTATTGCTGAACCTTGATATTGATCACTCATAACTGATTCTACCCTTAGAGTGGTATTACTTTACTTTGTTCCTGATCTTTTATTCTGATTACGCATATTTGATCCTGTCCTAAGATCTATCTTGTGGAACCTTGATCTTGATCACTCATAACTGATTCCACCCTTAGAGTGGTATTGCTTCACTTTGTTCCTGATCTTTTATTCTGATTACGCATATTTGATCCTGTCCTAAGATCTATATTGCTGAACCTTGATCCTGATCACTCATAACTGATTCCACCCTTAGAGTCGTATTGCTTTACTTTGTTCTCGATCTTTGATCCTGATTATGCATATTTGATCCTGTCCTAAGATCTATCTTGTGGAACCTTGATCTTGATCACTCATAACTGATTCCACCCTTAGAGTGGTATTGCTTCACTTTGTTCCTGATCTTTTATTCTGATTATGCATATTTGATCCTGTCCTAAGATTTATATTGCTGAACCTTGATCCTAATCACTCATAACTGATTCCACCCTTAGAGTGGTATTGCTTTATGTTGTGCCTGATCCTGAGTACTCATCTGTCCTGACATCCATATTGCTGAACCTTGAACTTGATCACTCATCTTTGATACTGCCTTTAGAGCTGTATTATTGAACTTTGATCCTTACATTTGATCCTGATTAGTTATCTTTTAATCATGATTGCTGATCTTTCATCCTCGAAAAGCATCCTATGTTTACGTTGCTGTTTGTCCAGCTCTCTGCCTTGCATGGCTCCTGTATTAGTGATCATAGAAATCAGGATCAAAGAGCAGTTTCAGAAACTCAACCTTCAGAATGACTGTACGTAAGAATAGAGTGCTGCGACGCCACAACAGCGGGTGTATTTTTGTGGGCCAGGCACCATTGTTTTGGTGTAAAGGAGTTGTTACATTTCTGTTGTCAGTTGTCTACGCGCGCGCGCACGCGCACACACACACACACGGGTAGTGTGTGTGTGTGCATCTAAGTGAAAGTTCACATGGGTGTTTTCATGTGAGTCAGATTGTTGTGCTGAGCACTAAGTGACATAAGCTGTAATTTCCGAGCCTGCCCTTTTGTCCAACCTGTGTATTAAGCCTTAGAGGATAATGTGCACGTGGAGAGTGGAACCAAGTATAACACAGTGCTGCACCCTGTCACAACATGCCCACAGAGGGAAAGACGGAGCAGGAGGGGCTGGCAGCTGAACGTGGAGGGACGGAACAATAAATTCTCAGATTGTTAAGAATGGAGAAAGATACTGGAAGGAAAGGAGAACTGCCTCATTTTGATTTTCTGAACTCGAGCTGAATGAGTGACTCAACGTGCCACAATAAAGGATAAAATAATTAAAAAAATAATTAGCAGAATTTAAAAAATGAATTAAATTAATAATGAAAAACACCAAGTATTAATTACACAAATGAAATATTTGTATGACCAAATATATTCATACATTTTTTGTTTAATTCTGTCATTTTATAGAAACTCACTGATAGAAATAATTGTATTAAAATAAAATGGCATCTTGATTTAAATGAACATGTATTTTATAATAAAAGAGAAAGAACAGCAGTAGATTGGAGTCTTCATCTTTTTTGGTTCATGATATTGCATTCAAATATTGCCTCAAGTCTTCCCTGTGTAGGAGCCATGGGATATTTTAGGGAATCCCCAGTGATGTCATGGGGAAACCACATGGTTGCTCTTGGTGATTAATTTTACAAAATGTGGGTAAAAAACTGAAAACATGTCTCTTTTATACCACAGATCACTATGTAGCGTAATGTAAAGAAAAAAAATGTAAAGTAAGTACTTTTCTCGATATTTCTTTTTGGAGAAAGTGGGAATTCTTGGAGATGTTGGGAATCTTATATGGTGCTTCTTTCATCTGCCTTCTTCCAACCGCTTTCTACTGAACTTCAATCAGAATTACCGGCTGTCGTTATGCAGATTTTTGGGGCAGTGTGTTGTGTATCTAATCAGGAAAAGTTATTGTATTTATAGAATTAAAAAACAAAAACCCTATTTGATCTTTAGCTTCTGCACACCACCAGAATGGAACTGGAATAAAACAATGTTCTTGTAGTGTTGACTTTTAGCTTTAATGTTAGGGGTTGAACAAAAATGTTGCATTTGTTTCCTTATTGCAGCCATTGTCATGAAGTCGTCCATGTTCAGAGGTCATAAGTAATTGAACAGACTACATGCAAGTATTATTGTACACATAAAACATCACTTTTACAGCCAGTTTTTCAAGTCAGAAGATGAATACTTGAACATTTCCAAATCACTGAAAATTACTTGGACTTCATTTACATCAATAATTGAGAATTTATTGTTTCTTCCTCATGGCTTCTGAAAATGGGGAGATTTTATAGGAACATTTCTGTAATTACTAAATGGTTAATATCATTTAAAAATAATAATAAAGGCAAAAGTCAACACAACAAGCACTTCATGATTATTTTTTTACAACTCCATTCTGACAGTGGCAAAATGACAGAAAACTGTTTTACTGTCCAAATTATATATATATATATATATATATATATATATATATATATATATATATATATCCCTCTCATTCCCCTGGGAGAGGGTCGTATGTGTGTTCCTCAATCTTGTGTTCTCTACCAGAGTCCTGGGAATCTGAGGGTTCTATGCAGTATCTTAGCTGCTCCTAAGACTGCACTCTTCTGGACAGAGACCTCTGATGTTGCTCCTATTACCACTAGGACCACTTTGGACTTTACCTTCTACATCTGCTCCAGTTGTTCCTTCAGCACTTGGTACATCACAATTTTCTCGTGCTCCTTCTTTCTGATCTTGCTGTCAGCTTGGATTACCACATTGATCACAGCTGTGGTTTTCTTTGCCATGTCAACCATCAATATGCCTGATTGGTTGGCCAGCAGCTGCTTGTCTGTCTGGAATATGAATTCCCAGAGGACCTTATCCATGTTGTTCTCAACTACTTTCTGCAGTGTCTTCCATCAGGACTTGGGGACTTCTAATCCGTATGCAGTACAGCCGTATCTCTACACTATTCCAGACAATGGGTTGTGTCTCTCAGTGAACGCTGTCCCAGTTTGCATCTTGCAACCTGCTAGTATGTCCTGGACTGTGTCTGGAGCACATCTGTACAGCCTGCAACTTGGATCTCGTCAGCTGTGGTGGACTCCTGCTTCTATGGATCTGGTGCTTAGGACCTGTTCTTGTGTTGCCATAATCAGAGCCTCTGTGCTGTCCTTCAGTCTGGCCTTTTCTAGCCACTGGTAGTTGTTCTTGATGTCAGCCACTTCCTCTATTTGCTAATAGTAACATGGCATGGAGGGGCTGGGTTTTCCATAAGTCCTCCTGTTCCTTATCCTTTCTTCAGCTATCTGAGGCATTCTTGTAGCAGTTTATCTGAGGGGGAACCATTTTTCTGATGTATGCATGGATTATGAATATGTGGCTCTGACACTCACTAATCCTCACCCTCCATCTTTCCATTTTTCATGGAGCCTCAGGGTGCTGGACTTTGGTTGGAAACCTTTGTGCGATGTGAGAAGCTTTCATCTCTTAACATCAGTGGCATCTATCTCCTCCTGTGCCAACTTATTACCTCAGCTGGGTATCTGATGGTAAGGCGTATGTATTGATGGCTTGGATCTTATTAAGCTGGCTTCTCAGCACCTGACTTAAGCCCTGGTCACATGGCACTAACAAAGGACACACAAGAAATCTGGTCCAGCTTCGTTTCTGTAGCTGGCACCTCGTAAGAATTTTCAAACTGTTGAAAGTTATAGACCATTAAAAATACCAAAATGATTGTTCTTATCAGTTTTGATTTTAAAATCTCATGGAAAAAATAATAATTTTAAAGAACCTCTGAGGTACTGAGTATAAACCGTACTGCTAAGTGACGGCTGTAATAAATACTCTTCAATGCCTGGTTTTAGCCTTATCCTTCCACCTCTTTCTTACAGATATTTAATTGTGCTTGCTGTCTGCGGCGATGTGATGTGCCTAAAACAGCAGACAGAGTTGGACAGAGGGAAGTGGCAGAGGAGAAGAAGCATTGACCCTACAGGGAGAAGGCCGGCAGATGGAGATTGATGGAGGGAGCGATAGAGAGATAAACAGAAACATGCCTTTGGGAGTGACAGAGTAGGGGAGAGAGTGAGAGGGAGAAGAGGCCTGCAGGCCTCAAAACCACACGCGGGTAAAAGCAATTCTTCCACGCTCCCCGACCCCCCCACTGCAAGCACCTCCTTATGGGAAAGGAGATCAATTCTCGTCTACTTATACGCCTCCAGGAATTTGTTGCTATTATGTTTGAGAGCATGTATGTGCTTCTGTTTTTTGTTTTTTTTGCTGCCATGGGAGGTGGGATGAGATGTTTTGAGGTCTAACCCACACCCACAGGACAAATAAAATATACTCACTTCCTCACCATTTCCTGACCCCCTCCTAGCCTTCTCTTGCTCCCGTTTTTCTTACAGTGTGACATCTCTTCTCCGTTCTCTGTCTCTGTTCCTTCAATCTCCCCTCTGCCCTCCTGTCTGTATTTTTTTTTTTTCCGACTCTGTGCTCCTCTCCGCTTTTTTGCGGGGGTCTGTAAGTAATAGAATCAGTTCAGCTGATAAGCCCGAGGCAGCGAGTCAAACCGAGTGCAGTGTGAAGCTGATGTATGTGCCAGAAATTCCACACGCTGACACATACGTGCAAATAAAGAGTCAGAGAGACCGCGAGACAGACAGCAACGCACAATGAAAGAAGGATTAGGGAGGCCTGGAGCATCACTCATCTCCCCCAAAGCTCCCCAGAGAGTGGACACCCCCCGAGTCTTTGAGGTGGGTGCAAGAGAAGAGGAGGTAAAGATGGAGGCGCAAGATGAAGTGATGCAGGAACGACAGAGCTAAAGATATCCCGGCATACTATGTCTGCCATTTTCAACAAATTATTGTCAAATTGGAGGGGAAGAATAATGAGCGATCGTGGAGGAGAAAAGGAGAAAAACACGTTTAGATTTGATGAGACTGAGCCTTATCGTTATCATAGAAGAACAGAGCAAGTACAAGGAAATGCAGCCAGAAAGTACAAACAAATTAAGGTGCTAATAGACAGTGACAGGTGCAAACACGGTGCAAGTGTGGGTACACGGAGTGAAGCATATTTACATTTTGCAGAAGGTTGCCGGTTTGACTCCCGGCTGGGACTGGCACACAATGCCCCCTGCTGTCTATCCAGCAGTAAAAGGAAAAGGAGTATCATGCTAATAGTTACAGCAGGTACAAGGTGGTGAGGAAAGGAACTGGCCACCCTTCATCATCAGGCCACGACCCATGCACACATGTGCAACTCTAACTAGGACACCTGTGGAGGTGAGTAGAGAGTATGGGACCCACCCCTTACCTATAATAGTGAACAAAGGTGCAGAGCATGTGACAGAGGTCAGCGCTGTATTTGAGACATTGAGCCTAGAGTCCAGGTTTCACGTTGTTAAGTGTAAATCAAAGTCACTAAACAAGAGTCCAAGCCATCTAGAGTCTATACTGTCTGAAATAAAGTCACTAAACAAGAGTCTAAGTCAAGTCTTGAGTCCCTAGTGAATAAGTCCAATTCAAAGTCACTAAATAGTCTAAGTTGAGTTGTCTTGAGTCCCTACTGTTTCAGTCTGAGTCAAAGTCACTGAACAAGAGTCCAAGTTGTGTCTTGAATACCTACTCTTCGGGTTTTGGTCGGTCCCCTGTCCTCGTCTTATATCCTGTCTTTAGTTGTTGCGTTTTCCTTTATTTCACCCTTTAGCCTTTTTTGAGTTCCACTTTAGTTTTCAGCCATTGTCCCTTGGTTCTGTACTCGGTTCCGATTTAGTTTGGTGTTATTTATGGATTGTTTTAGGTGCTACTCACTCCAGGGTTCTTCGTGGTTTGATGTCTCACTCTGTCTCTGTCAGTTCCTGTGTATGTTTGTTGGTGTGGCTCTGTCACTTGGTGTTCTTTCACAGCTGTCACCACACCTGATAAGTGTTGTCTCATTATGTGCCACTATTTAGTTACAACCCCAATCCCAATGAAGTTGGGATGTTGTGTAAAATGTAAATAAAAACAGAATACAATGATTTGCAAATCCTCTTCAACCTATATTCAATTGAATACACCACAAAGTAAAGATATTTAATGTTTAAACTGATAAACTTTATTGTTTTGTGCAAATATTTGCTCATTTTGAAATGGATGCCTGCAACACATTTCAAAAAAGCTGAGACAGTGGTATGTTTACCACTGTGTTACATCACCTTTCCTTCTAACAACACTCAATAATTGTATGTCACTGGTCTGCTTTCACTTACTAGGTTATTTTGGTTTGTTCTGCTCCTTTTAGTAGCTGTTAATTCTTTGTTTTCTTGTCTCCCCTCGTCGTAGTCCCACTGCCAACTCTCCTTCTGTGTTCGCGATCGTTTGGACTGTTCCCCAGTTTTGGACCCACTGTGTTTCACATTCTAGACTCATCTTCTACGGTAAAATATACTATTGCCATTTCCTACTCCTGTCTGGTCTCTGTGTGTACCTTTTGGGTCCAATCCTCTGGAAATCCTAGCAATTCGGGTCTGAGTCAAAGTCACTCACTCTCAGAGCCCAAAGAGTGTTTTCTTTAATTTATCATACCTTAAGAAATTCCCCCTTTGAGGTAGTGTCTTTTAACATAATTCCCATGTGTTTCATATCAAAATGTTCAGAACAATCTTGGCTTTCTGAATGTGAAACACACATTTGTCTAGAACACTGTGTAAATATATGATTTATTTATAGATATTGTGCTCTGACTTCCTCCCACATCTAAAGACATGCAGGTTAGATGGATGGGAAACTTTCTTTCAATTTTCCATAGGTGTGTGTGTGCGGCTGTGAATGTGTTTATTTGTCTATATGTGGCCCTGCAACAGACTGGCGTTGTGTCTGCTTTTTTTTTTTTTTTTTTTTTGAGTGACAAGAATGGACAGGACTAAGAGTGAACATATCAGAGCAACAGCACAGGTAGGACAGTTTGGAGACAAAGTCACAAAGGTGAGATTGAGATGGTTTGCACATGAGCAGAAAAAAGATCCAGGGTATACAGGGAGAATGATGCTGAGGATGGAGCCACTAAGTTAGAGGAGGATTCATCAGCATTCAAGCCCAAATCAAGAGTCCAAGTTAAGTCACCATTAGAAAATGAGTATAGTTATCACTACCTTATGCAAAATTATATTGACCTATATTACAAAAAAGAAAAAAAAGTCTAACTTCCCAGTTTGAATGCAGTTAGTCCTCAAGTCTGTGTTCAGCTTTGAGTCATCAGCAGTCAAGTCCAAGTCACTAAAGAAGATTCTGATTTTAATTTCTATTAGAGTATTAAAGAGTATTTAACGTAGCTATCAATATCTTATGCCAAATGATTATGACCTATGTTACAAAAGAAAGAGGAATCAGTCCTCGTCTCCGACCTGCCTGTACAAATGCATTCAATACTCGAGTGAAAGTTCAAGTTTGATTCATCAGAGTGCAAGTCCAAATCACATTATGAGTTCTGAAAATCAGGACTTGAGTCTTAGTCCTGGACTGACATCTACGTTTCTCAATGAGGTACGTGGTATACATTTAAAATGCAAGTACTGTAAGTACAGTACATACAGTACAATACTGTAAGTAATGACTACCAAAGATAACTATTTAATTCAAATAAAACCCTCCCTCTCACGCCACCGAGGGGTGGTATGTATGTTCATCAAGCTCTGGCCTCTATCAGAAACCTGAGAGTTTGAGGGTTTAGCTCAGTATTGTAGCTGTTCCTAGGACTGCACTCTTCTGGACCGAGACCTCTGATGCTGTGTCTGGAACCTCCTGGAGCCACTCGTCCAGTGTTGAACTATCATTATTATAAGGTTTAACAATATATAAAAATCATTTGTCATTAAAAAGCTTTAATGTTTCATCATAAGTTTTTTTGTGCGTACTTGTGATACTAAATGTCCACATATATGGACATATTGAAGTGCTGACTAAACTGTGGAAGGAACAGAAAGAGACAGAAATAGATTTCACAAAGGTGTGTGTGTGTGTGTGTGTGTGTGTGTGTGTGTGTGTGTGTGTGTGTGTGTGTGTGTGTGTGTGTGTGTGTGCGTGCCTGCGAGGCAAGGGGAAGAAGTTGCATAAGGAGTTTGCTCTTGGTGTTGCCATGCAAATTAAGGCGGCGCTACAGCAATGCAAACTAACAGCAATTCACACAGTTGGACTCATTACTTATTAATGTTCTCCCCTTCGCTCCTTCCTCCCTCCCCTCCCTCTTATCTCTCTCCTTCTTTCTCTTGACTCATTCCCCTCTTTCCTCACCAAGATCTCTGTTTTCGTTCGCTCCCGCGTTCGCTGTTGCTAAGGCCTGTGCACTCACGTGACAACAGCTGGATAGGGGGCGCTGCAGTGGCTCACAGCAATATGTGCCAGCATCCGTTTTGTGTGTTTCTGTGGATATGTGTGCTTTTGGTGCATGCCTGTGACAGAGTTCCTTTTCATTAAATGTAAAAAAAAAAAGAATTGAAGTTTTGAAATGGAGGTGATGGAGATCACAGCAGCACACCCGGCTCAATGGAGCTGTAATTGATTCACAGTCCGGGACACCAAGTGTCTCTTTTGTCACTTTATTTGTATGTTTTAACTAAGAAAATGGTGCCAAAGCAGCAGCTGTGTGATGCTATAATGGATACAGACTCAATGGCCAAGCACAGGACAACAGTTTGACAAGAAAACCCACAAACTGACATCACTGTTAACCTCATTGTATAACCATGTCTGTCTGTGTAGAAAGCACTAAAAGAATTAAGCTACATGTGTGTTTTTGTACAGAACATCCTGGCACTGTGTGAACACAGAGATGTGCAGACAGTAGAGGACACCTACACCTTCCATATGCTGATTGTTCTCTCTCACGTTTCATTCTTTCCACCGTTTGATCTCGGTTCACTGCCTGCCTTGACAGGGTGTTGGGTAGAGTTGTGGAACCCAGTGGCAGATGCCTCTGTTGGTGAAGAAAGGTTGACTGACCTTGACTTTATTGATGATACAATGATCTTTGTGGAATCAATGAAGACCCTGATTGCAGCACTTCAGAAGCTGAGGGAAGTCTGAGTGTTTTGGGTTTACAATTGTCCTGGATCAGCATGAAGGTTGTTGGCCCTCAGAAGCATATCTGTTTGCAATGAACAGGCCAAACTTGTTGGGACATTTGCATCTCTGGATCCTCGAACTTTGACAATGAGAGACATCTGGGAAGAGTCATGAAGTTGCTGCACAGAGGTTCTTTAGTGATGCTGATATCTCTGCAGTAGAATGACCATAGGTGAGAGTAGGAATGAAGTTTGACCAGTAGATAGAGAGCTCCACCTTTTAGTTCAGCTCCCTTTTTGTCACAATAGTACAGTAGAGTGAATGCAACACTGCCCTGCTGTGCAGATTCTCCGGCCATTGTCATGCTCCATTGTCCCCTCACTTGTGAACAAGACCTCAAGGTACTTGAACTCCTTCACTTGGGGCAAGACCTCATTCCCTACCCAGAGTAGGCAATCCATCACTTTCCTGCTGAGAACCATGGCCTCAGATTTAAAGGTGCTGATCCTCATCCCAGCCACTTTACATTCGGCTGCGAACCGATCCAGTGAGTGTTGGAGGTCACCGGCCGATGAAGCCAACAGGACCACATCATCTGCAAAAAAGCAGTGATGACACCCTGCTCTCGCTTTGTGAGTACAGAGATTGGATAGCCCTGAGAAGGGACCCCCTCACTCCATACTCCTGCAGAAGCTCCCACGGTATCTCCCGGGGTACATGATCATATGCCTTCTCCAAGTCCACAAAACACATGTAGACTGGATGGGCATACTCCCAGGCACCCTCCAGGATCCTTGTGAGAGTGAAGAGCTGGTCAGTTGTTTCAAGACCAGGACAGAACCTGCATTGTTCCTCTTCAATCAGAGATTCAACTATCGGCTGAACCCTCCTTTCCAGCACCTTGGAGTAGACTTTACCATGGAGGCCGAGTAGTGTGATGCCCCTATAATTGGCACACACTCTCTGGTAAATTTGTCAAATACCATTTAAAGCCCACACCTTTCCACTAAACTTACTTTGAGGCACTAATCAAGTTAAAATCATCAACTAGAACAGCGCCAATTCCCCTAACCAAACTAACCATTGAGCTAGTTGCCATGGCTGTGACTTGATCCTAAGTGAAATAAACCTTTTGGCAGGGTTTATCAGAAGTAATCAGATTACAAGTAATCCAAATGTATGTACATACATACATGTAATCCACATGTATTCTTTCAAAGTAATCCTACCCAACCTTGCCTTTTGGTAGGTGTAACACAGAACTGCACTGTGAATTGAAAAGCATTTCTGAGGATACGAGGAAAAGAAGACTTGGTTGCACGAGTGTTCAAGCAATGAACGTGGAAATCTTGCTGGACTCGGAACAAGTTATCCAACAAAACCAGGCAGATTATGAATCATGACTTAGGACCAATGATGGGGAAACGATACCAGACCCCATGAAGATTAACTAAGAAAATGACACGGGGGAGAAGGATGCAGTGTGCCGGTAAACTTATAAACTTCTACAATATCTTCTTAATTCATTTGACTGAATAAGCAGTGTTTGCTATAAAATCTTGCTAAAGCAGTTGCTCCGATCTGCGTAAACAAACACGAGCGTTCATGTTTCCCATAAACAACCGTATCACAGCTCATTCAAATGTCGCATTTACATCAATCAACAACAGCAACATCAAGAATGCCCTTCTTATAAGCTTCTATAATATATTACCTGTTTATGTCGTGGAACAATACATGAAATTCGTCAAACAACAATGATATAAGAGGTGGTTCAGATCTTCGTCACAGACGTCGGCGTCTGTCTTTCCCAGAAACAGTGATCACTATGTGCGCTAATATATGCTGCTTTCAGTCATTCTAGAATTCACACTAAATTTGTTAAGAATGAAAACACAGAACCAACCTTTGATATTTTCACAATGACATTTTAATATCCTACAGATGTGAAGCCTGTAAAACATTGTCAATATGTATACACATTACACTAACACTGTTCTATTCCTTATTGACCTTTAACCTGAAGAGCTCTCGGGACCTTTAGCCACACTGTGCATGCTCCTGCTGAGATAGTGACTTTGCTTATTGGCTGAACCTGGCGAAATTGCTCCTTTAAATCATTTCAGGCTGGCGATCACCTTATTATTTTCTGATTTTTTTGTTGTTTAATGCTGACAAATTATACTGTATTTCTTGTCTTTCTGATGCCTAATTCTGTTTTTCTCTCTGTTTAAGGTGCAGCTCCATCCAGAGATGGGTGTGGTGTTTGTGCTGGAGACCCTTCTGTCCTGTGCACCAACTGCATTTCCTGTATCTTCGTTTGGGGATTGTTCTGTAATTTATGTCTGTAGCATGGCCCAAGCAGAGAGTCACCCCTTTGAGTCTGGTCTGCTTGAGGTTTCTTCCTCAGAGGGAGTTTTTCCTTACCACTGTTGCTCTGGGGTTTAGTAAGGTTAGACCTTACTTGTGTGAAGCGCCTTGAGGCAACTGTTTTGATTTGGCGCTATATAAATGAAAATAAATTGAAATTGAAAAAAGAAAACTTCTCCACTACTCACATTTGTACAGCAATGATGCAAAAGCAAGTGTCTCAAAATGTGAAACGGAAAATAATCAAATCATAATACATGGGGTCTGTACATCTCAAATCACTCAATTTTCCATTTTCAAGGAACGTCCTAGGTCATCCTCTCAGATTCTTCTGAAAAACATTATACACAATGATGACAAGAAACCTTTTAAAAGGCACCTTTTTAAAAGGCTACACACCAGTAAAAAAAAACAAAAAAAAAAAAACCCTTGCTTTCATTTATGATTTTATTTATTTTATTTTATTTGTTTCAATCATCTGCAACAATTAACTTAATGAGCGTGAAACCAGTATGAGCAGAGCTGGTGGATTCTGTCAGATGAACCTCATGCACACAGTCAGTCTATCTGAGTGTGAACCAGCACCATGGACAGCTCCACTTTCAACCGCTCAGACACACTTGGTGAGCATGTGAACAGCTCTGACGCTGTTTTCTGTGCATATTTAATTTAAAACAGTACAATGACAACATGTGAAACATTCAAACTTCAAATATGTTTTAATACATTTTGAATTTGATGCCAGCAACACTAATGTATGTTGAAATGACGATCACTTACAGTGCAGCATTACATGTGTGTGCAGGGTGTACAGTAGTGTTCAGAATAATAGTAGTGCTATGTGACTAAAAAGATTAATCCAGGTTTTGAGTATATTTCTTATTGTTACATGGGAAACAAGGTACCAGTAGATTCAGTAGATTCTCACAAATCCAACAAGACCAAGCATTCATGATATGCACACTCTTAAGGCTATGAAATTGGGCTATTAGTAAAAAAAAAAGTAGAAAAGGGGGTGTTCACAATAATAGCAGTGTGGCATTCAGTCAGTGCGTTTGTCAATTTTGTGGAACAAACAGGTGTGAATCAGGTGTCCCCTATTTAAGGATGAAGCCAGCACCTGTTGAACATGCTTTTCTGTTTGAAAGCCTGAGGACAATGGGATGTTCAAGACATTGTTCAGAAGAACAGCATAGTTTGATTAAAAAGTTGATTGGAGAGGGGAAAACTTATACGCAGGTGCAAAAAATTATAGGCTGTTCATCTACAATGATCTCCAGAGCTTTAAAATGGACAAAAAAAAAACAGAGACGCATGGAAGAAAACGGAAGACAACCATCAAAATGGATAGAAGAATAACCAGAATGGCAAAGGCTCACCCACTGATCAGCTCCAGGATGATCAAAGACAGTCTGGAGTTACCTGTAAGTGCTGTGACAGTTAGAAGACGCCTGTGTGAAGCTAATTTATTTGCAAGAATCCCCCGCAAAGTCCCTCTGTTAAATAAAAGACGTGCAGAAGAGGTTACAATTTGCCAAAGAACACATCAACTGGCCTAAAGAGAAATGGAGGAATATTTTGTGGACTGATGAGAGTAAAAATGTTCTTTTTGGGTCCAAGGGCCGCAGACAGTTTGTGAGATGATCCCCAAACTCTGAATTCAATCCACAGTTCACAGTGAAGACAGTGAAGCATGGTGGTGCAAGCATCATGATATGGACATGTTTCTCCTACTATGGTGTTGGGCCTATATATCGCTTACCAGGTATCATGGATCAGTTTGGATATGTCAAAATACTTGAAGAGGTCATGTTGCCTTATGCTGAAGAGGACATGCCCTTGAAATGGGTGTTTCAACAAGACAATGACCCCAAGCACACTAGTAAATGAGCAAATTCTTGGTTCCAAACCAACAAAATTAATGCCTCGCAGATGTGAAGAAATCATGAAAAACTGTGGTTATACAACTAAATACTAGTTTAGCAATTCACAGGATTGCTAAAAAAGCAGTTTGAACATAATAGTTTTGAGTTTGTAGCGTCAACAGCAGATGCTACTATTATTGTTAACACCCCCTTTTCTACTTTTTTTACTAATAGCCCAATTTCATAGCCTTAAGAGTGTGCATATCATGAATGCTTGTTGGATTTGTGAGAATCTACTGAATCTACTGGTACCTTGTTTCCCATGTAACAATAAGAAATATACTCAAAACCTGGATTAATCTTTTTAGTCACATAGCACTACTATTATTCTGAACACTACTGTACGTCAGCCTCCAGTACCTTTAACTGTGTTTAGAATTTTACAATACATCACAAAGTTTCAATCAGACATAGATTAGGACTTCAGGCAGATATTTTAGCACCCCAGTCTGTGCCCATGACCTTTGAACTTTGAATATACTACATACCCTAGATTAATTCATTTTCTATAACCAATTATGGCAATTTGGGGTCACAGGGGAGGTGGAGCCTATCCCAACAGTCACTGGGTGAGAGGCGGCGGTGCACCCTGGACAGGACACCAGTCTATCACAGGGCTACACATAGACAAATAAGCACATTCATACTCTCACTAGCACCTATAATTTCAAGTTAGACTCACCAATTCACCTTAAGCCCTGGTCACACGACGCTAACAAAGGACAACAAAACCCAAATGAAACAAGAAATCTGGACTTATGTTGAATTTCAGAGGCATGGTTTAACCATCATCCAGCTTCATTCCTGCAGCTGGCGCTTCATCAGAATTTTCAAGCTGTTGAAAAATGTGAATTCAGATGACAACCTCAATTCACCTGTATTTTGTTTTGCTTTCTGTCTTGACGGTTCCTTATATTTTGCATAGTTTCCGTAACATCAGCGTTCCATTTGACTGTCACACATCTTGCACGCATGTTGATGATATCTGAATGGATCAATAACTAAAACTCTGATGAGCTGAACCTGACTCGTCCATGTGTGGGATGAAAACATAAAGCAACATTGTCATACAGAAACAATAGTGGTAAGAACGTTTTATCAATTTATTGTTATTTATTGTGAAGACAAACATCACACACGTGTTGTAAAGACAACCAAATCCTGCACCTGCAAGTACTGCGGACATGAGCACAGGCTGGCTGCGTTCGATCTCATATCCGCTGTCGGTCATGTCATCATGAAAGTTTCGTTTTGATTTACTTTAAAGCATCGAGGTGGGCGTTCGCATTGTTTTTCTTTCATTAGTTTCTGTTTTGTTCCGTTTCTTTTTGCACTCTTGATTTGTGGGTTTTTGGTGATGGGAAAGGTGTAATTTCATTCGTCCACGCTTTCTCGACAATTTGTGATTTTCTGACTTTTTATCCTTGATTCAGCTATCGCCGTGTGCCGTGTGATCAGGCCGTAACCCGCATGTCTCTGGAAGGACCTGGTGGGAACTCATGCAAACACGAGGAGAACATACAGTGGTATCTATAATTTAAAAAAAATGCTGGGAATGAGTTAAAATTAACCACATATCCATAAAAACTCAATTTTGCAGCATTATCTGTTTTAGCCTGATCCCGTCAGATCTCAGAAGCTAAGCATGTCACATCTGGTTAGTACTTGGATGGGAGACCTCTTTGGAACACCAGCGGATGTGTGTGTTTCTCCAGGTTAAACTGGAGTTGTGTCAGGAAGGGTAAAACCTTTGCCAAATACCAATGCGGATCTGGCTCTATCTGCTGTGGCGACCCCGAACAAAAACAGATGCAGCCGAATGGACAACAGTAGTTTGTATTTAGAGTTGGCTGCCCTTGGCTACTAGCATACAGTGGTATGTAAATATTTGGGCACCTCTGATGATTTCCATGATTTTCCTTCATAAATCATTGGTTGTTTGGATCCACAATTTCAGTTAAATATATCATATAGCAGACAAACACAATGATATTTGAGAAGTAAAATAAACAGAAAAAAATACATCAATATTTTGTAGATCCACCTTTTGCAGAAATAACAGCCTCTAAATGCTTCTTATAGCTTCCAATAAGAGTCTGGATTCTGGTTGAAGGTATTTGGACCATTCTTCTTCACAAAACATCTCAGGTTTGTTGGTTTCCAAACATGGACAGCCCACTTAAAATCACACCACAGATTTTCAACAATATTCAGGTCTGGGAACTGAGATGGCCATTCCAGAATGTTGTACTGTTTCCTCTGCATGAATGCCTTAGTAGATTTTGAGCAGTGTTTAGGGTTGTTGTCTTGTTGAAAGGTCCAGCCCGGCGCAACTTCAGCTTTGTCACTGATTCATGAACATTGTTCTCAAGAATCTGCTGATATTGACTGGAATCCATGTGACCCTCAAATTTAACAAGATTCCCAGTACCTGCACTGGCCACACAGCCACACAGCATGATGGAACCACCTCCAAATTTTTGTATTTCTTGGAATAGTGTGTTCTTTTTCAGCCATGCATACCACCCCTTGTAATATCCAAATAACTCAATTTTAGTTTCATCGGTCCATAGCACCTTATTCCAAAATGAAGCTGGCTTGTCCAAATGTGCTTTATCATATCTCAAGTGACTCTGTTTATGGCATGTACACAGAAAAGGCTTCGTCTGCTTTACAGCATCATATAGCATCTCTTTGTGCAAAGTGCGCTGTATAGTTGAATGATGCAGAGAGACACTATCTGCAGCAAGACCATGTTGTAGGTCTTTGGAGCAGGTCTGTGGGTTGACTATGACTGTTCTCACCATCCTTCGCTTCAGCTTATCTGAGATTTTTCTTGGCCTGCTACTTCAGGCCTTAACTAGTACAGTGCCTGTGGTCTTCCATTTCCTCACTATGTTCCTCACAGGGGAAATTGACAGCTGAAATCTCTGAGATAGCTTTTTGTATCCTTCCCTTAAACCATGATGTTGAACAATATTTGTTTTATGGTAATTTGAGAGTTGTTTAGAGGCTCCCATGTTGCCACTCATTAGAAGAGATGCAAAGAGGGGAAACATTTGCAAATGGCCACCTTAAATACCCTTTCTCATGATTGGATTCACCTGTGTAAGGAGGTCAAGGGTCAGTGAGCTTACCAAACCAATTTTGTGTTCTAATAATTAGTACTAAATGTATTCAAATCAATAAAATGACAAGGGTGCCCAAATTTATGCACCTACCTAATTTAGTTTAAATAATTATTGCACACTTTCTGTAAATACTAGAAACTTCATTTCACTTCTCAAATATCACTGTGTTTGTCTGCTATATGATATATTTAACTGAGATTTCTGATCCAGACAACCAATTTTTTTATAAAGGAAAATCATGAAAATTATCAGGGCTGACCAAACTTTTGCATACAACTGTACAAACTCCACACAGAAAGGACCAGATTGGATGCGAAGATGGGAGCACTGCTTAAGCAACAGTGCTTTATATGTAAGCACAGTGACTTATTGATTAGCATGGCGTATATTCAATATCTTGCTTGCTATTGATATAATCAAGTTGGAGGCAGAACCTTTCAGCACATCCTCTTATGTATGTATGCATCTATCTATCTATCTTATCTGTTCTGACAGTTGCACTTAATTTGGAACAAAATCTGCCCAAGCTTGCATTTGTGCAACACCATCAAAACCTTGATATCACCACCCACACACACATACACACACACTCTATAAAAAACATGTGAAATGCTAACACATATCTATGATTGTTTTCAGACTGACAGAGACAGAATGGAAGAAGCTCTGCTCCTTCACTCCTCCTACTCCTCTCCTCCTGCTGCTTAATTTATTTGATAATTACCAAGGGCCCATTACGGCTGATTTTAAGGAGACACTGGGAAGGCCTACTAAAAGCTATTTCATTTGCTTACATCCAAGTGATTTCCATGTGCGACATGCATCCTCACACACACACACACACACACACACACACACACACACACACACACACACACACACACACACACACACACACACACACACACACACACACACACACACACACACACACACACTATAACACGTGACTTGTGCAACCGTGAGTCCATTCAGGCTCTACATGTAATTAACACAGTCGCCCCTGCTTCACTCACGTCTGTGCACGTGTGTTTGGGCTTCTGTTCATCACAGCCCGTGTGCACTCGTGCATGCGAGCGTGTGTTTTCGGGCTGAAAGGTACGTAGAGGGTGTAGCATAATAAAGATTGGATTCTAATAAAATGCTCTCATCCTCCTAAATCCCCCTCCTGCCCTCTCCCCCTGCCTGCCATATTAACATCCCCATTACAAGGGCAGATGAATGAAAATGAACAGAGCTGTGGCGTGATTCCCCGAGTGTCAAATCAATACTGCCCCCACCTCACCGCTCCCTCCTCTGCTCACCTTCCTCCCTCCTTTTTTCTGCTGCTGTCATTTTCCTATTCTCCTCCCTGCTGTCGGACCTGAAGAATTGGCATGTGTTTGACAAAGAGAAATCTACATGTCACAACAATAGGCTCTCTCCCTATCTGAGCTTCTCCTTCTCTGTGTGCGCAGCGTAAAATGAATGATGCTTGCTCCTATCTCCTCTCTATTCACATTCAAAGTAGTCTATAATAGTCAAGTGCCACTGAGAACAAGCCAGACAGAGAAAGAGCTACAAGGACAGCGTATTACTGCCACTTTCTTTGAGTCAATCAGATACAAAAGCTCGGGTGAGGAGCTACGAGGTTATGTCAAAATAACAGAAGGTGGCTAATAAAGAAGACGCACACAGATATGGTGTGGATTTCACAGCCTTGTTGTAATTGTCGCTCAGTGAGTTCTGCATGCATACCACCACACCTGATGCACAATAGAAGAGGAAACAGAGACATGCATGACCCACTGTATCATGTCTTCCACAAATTTCCTTCTTTTTGCTGCATAAATCAGGGGTCTGCAACAAGTAGCACCTTATGACCTTCTGAGTAACTTGCAAACATCTCAGAAATATATAAAATCAGATAATCAGTAAATGCACCATGTAGTCCATGGCCCATGTGGGTTTTAGGTACCACTTAAGTGGACTAAACAACACTTAAAATCCAGCCTCAGTATACCATAGCCTACACAAATGTATGGTGGCCATCTCAAGGTGGCAGCTATAGCCAGGCAGGGGTCAATGAAGGTTTATATAGAGGTCAACGGGGAAAATTTCAAAAAAGTTGGGACGGGGCAACAAAAGACTGGGAAAGTTGATGAATGCTCAAAGAACACCTAATGGAAGCAGGTGAGTGTCATGATTGGGTATAAAAGGAGCATCCCCAAAAGGTGCAGCCGTTCAAAATCAAAGATGGGGCGAGGATCACCACATTGTGAACAACTGCGTGAAAAAAATGTGCAACAGTTAAAGAACAATGTTTCTCAATGTTCAATTACAAGAAATTTAGGGATTCCATCATCTACAGCCCATAATATAATCAGAAGATTCAAAGAGTTTGGAGAACTTTTTACATGTAATCGGCAAAGCCGAAAACCAACATTGAATGCCTGTGACCTTCTATCCCTCAGGCGGCACTCCATTAAAAACTGACATCATTGTGTAAAGCTGAGGAACACTTTAGAAAACACAGTTCGGAACTACATGTACAAGTGCAAGTTAAAACTCTACCATGCAAAGCGAAAGCCATATACCAACAACGTCCAGAAACGCCGTCACCTTCTCTGGGCCCGAGTTCATTTGAAATGGAATCACCTGCTGAGGTGATTGGTAGCAAGGAAAACCTGCAGTGCTTCGGCCCTTCATGGCACATGATTGCCCACCCCTGGTCTAGACTCATGATCTGGCGCTGTATCAGTAATATGAATTGAACTACTACGTCCCTTCGGCTGCTCCGTTGTTTGCACTCGGGGTCGCCACAGCAAATCCAAGGTGGATCTGCATATTGAATTGGCACAGGTTTTACGCCGGATGCCCTTCCTGACGCAACTCCACATTAGATGGAGAAATGTGGCAGGGGTGAGATTTGTACCCAGAACCTTCTGCACTGAAACCAAGCGCATTAATCACTTGGCCACCACCTCTGCAATAATATGAATTAAACTAACATGCGGAATTGGATAGAAGAAAATCAACACTCTGATAGCTTGACTAAATAGCAAATACCATAGCTAGCCCTGGAATAAGCTTGCTGAGCAATGACTTATACAATTAATTTATGCTTCTGCTGTGTGTTAGTTTGGATTTCAAGTTTCATGTTCAATGTTCCTGATACAGAAATAAAATATTGCAGTTATGAGCTGCTGTTCTCGTGTTTTCTTCTCTAATTCTGCTCCTCAGGTTAGCTGTGATACACTGATTGGAGGATCGGTATGAGGACTTATGCACTCATTAAAAAAGCATGCTTCACCGTCAAATGCCAGCTGCCGCCCCCCACTGATGTCTCACATGTTCTTTGTGTATCTGTCTCTTGATGTCTATCCGTTTCCTTGGTTTCTGCGTTCTCTACCTCCACCTCTCGCGTGGCTGTCTCACTGCTTCTCTTTCTATATCTGTTGTTGGAAGGTGACACCCCATGCACCCACACAGCCCTCACCCTATCTGAGCAACTCTTGCTTGAGACGAGAGACAAAGAGAAAGTGAGGGGAGGGGAAACAAATAAGGGAAACAGAAACATGCGCTCATCCAAACTAAGAGAAACAGAAAATGGAAGAAATGGCACAATTGCACCATCAGCCCTTCCTGTCTGAAATGGTTAAAGGCCTTCGCCACACTTAGGCAACCTTAATTGGGAGGTCCATAAATATTCAAGTGGCAAGATGGAGGCAGAGGGACAGACGTCTAGGTGGAGCAAAGAAGAGAAAGAGAGAGGGAAGGGAAATGCTACACAGAGAACAAAAAAGCTATCCTCTTTCCACCATCATCCTCAGAATGTATACACACTGTCTTTTCTACATCAAATGTTTGCTAGAACACGCACAATCGGCATTTATTAAAGCCCATGGGGCCAAAGAACCTTATCTCTCAAAGCAATAAAGTTGACCGAGATTCTCCAGCATTTCAGCTGGGCCTATTCCAAGCTCTGCTGATCCATTTCTCCGAAATTTTCAGGGGAAATACTCCGTTACTTTCAGGAGATCCCCATCAAGAACAGCAAGTGTAGTGGTTACGCTTTGAGGATAAAGAAGTTGAGCGAAGGTGACAAGGCAACACCAGGACAAGGAGGTCCCTCAACTGCATTCCAGGCAGGAAGAAGGAAGCAGTGAGAGGTGTGGGTGTCTGTCAAAGGAACATTGAGGGATCTAGCCATCCATGATCCATCTGTCCATCCATGATCCATTAAGGACCGGGATGTGTCAGGTCTACATGGAAGCTCTTAAAGATCCAAAGCGTGTCTACAGGTTAATGGACAATCAAAACAAACAAACAAAAACACAGTGAAGGGGTACGACCACTAACTCGCTGATTGTCTTATATATGACTTTGTCTACTGAGACATCGGTTGTTGTGACAAATGGACTCAGTTAGAGCTGCAATAATTAGCTAATTAATTTATTATTAACTGACTATTAAATTAAACAACTGTTTTGATAATTAATCATTCTGAGTCATTTTTTTAAATATATAGATTCTTTGTCAGCTTCTTAAATGTAAATATTTTCTGATTTATTTTACTAGTTGCTTCACTGGTACTTGGTGGTAAACTGAATATCTTTAAAACTGTGGACAAAACAAGACATTTGAAAGTGTCATCTTGGACTATGGATAGCATTGGTCGGCCACCACCATTAACATTTTTTTGGTATTTCATGAACGTAACAACTAACTGACTAATTGGGAAAATAATCAGTTGATTAATCAATTATAAATAATAATTGTTAGTTCCAGCCCAAGACTCAATTTGTATATGGTTGCTTAGTTGCAACATTTCTGTCTCTGGATGTTTGGCAATAGGCAGCACAGCAGCTGAAATAGCTTGGTATTTAGCATTGTTACCTTACAACAAGAAGGTCGAAGGTTACTTCCGACCTGGTTCTTTCTGTGTGGAGTTTGCACGTTTTCTCTCCATGACTGCATGGATTCCCTTTGGGTGCTCCGGCTTCGTCTCACTTCCAAAGTCATGCAGGTTAGGTGTATTGTTGACTCTGAATTGACTGTAGGCGAGGCCTTTCCAGGTTTGTTCCCCACCTCTCTCCCAACGATGGATGGACTAGGCTAACCCCTCCCCAACCGCCGTAACCCTTAACTGGAATAAGAAACAGGTTTAGGAGATGGATCAATGTTTAACAGTTTGTTTTGTTTTATTTCCTTGTTTTATTTGTTCATATGGTCAAACAGATGGCCGGTCCACTGAGTCTGGTCTGCTTGAGGTTTCTTCCTATAATCAGAAAATGCTTGAGGGACTTTTTCCTGATCACTTGTTGCCCATGTACTTGCTCAGGAAATGTGTAAGATTTAAATCTTACTTGTGCAGTACCATGGGGTGACATATGTCCTGATTTGGACAGACAGAGAAAGAGCTACAAGGACAGCGTATTATTGCCACTTTCTTTGAGTCAATCAGATACAAAAGCTCGGGTGAGGAGCTACGAGGTTATGTCAAAATAACAGAAGGTGGCTAATAAAGAAGACGCACACAGATATGGTGTGGATTTCACAGCCTTGTTGTAATTGTCGCTCAGTGAGTGCTGCATGCATACCACCACACCTGATGCACAATAGAATTGGAAACAGAGACATGCATGACCCACTGTATCATGTCTTCCACAATTTCCTTCTTTTGCTGCATAAATCAGGGGTCTGCAACAAGTAGCACCTTATGACCTTCTGAGTAACTTGCAAACATCTCAGAAATATATAAAATCAGATAATCAGTAAATGCACCATGTAGTCCATGGCCCATGTGGGTTTTAGGTACCACTTAAGTGGACTAAACAACACTTAAAATCCAGCCTCAGTATACCATAGCCTACACAAATGTATGGTGGCCATCTCAAGGTGGCAGCTATAGCCAGGCAGGGGTCAATGAAGGTTTATACAGAGGTCAACGGGGAAAATGCATCAATAATACTGAAAAACAAAACATCTTATCTGATCATCCAAAAAGGTATAGTTTGGACTATCTACGATTGAATGTTATGGAGTTATGGGGTAAAAACAGCAAAAATGGTGACAAAGGTCAAGTTCAGTTTGTACAAGAATCAAATGTTAAAGTTGCTCCAATTCTGGCAAAACATAATGCAAATTACTGGTTGAGTGCACTGGGTTTTAAAAAAGAATATTTTGCACCATCAAGGGAAATGTGTAAGATTTAAATCTTACTTGTGCAGTACCATGGGGTGACATATCTCCTGATTTGGGACTGTATAAAAATAATGAAATTGAATGTGAAGAATTCAACTCAGTGAAAACATACAGTACATCTTTGGCACAGATAAAAAAAAGACATTCACTACATTTAGCTGTGATTTTTCAATGGCCACTGATAATAACACCCGTAAAAACATTAAGATGTGTCAACATGTGGAGCATTGTGCCGCTTTTGTCTTGAATTATTCAATCTCATAGATAATAGATGGAAACATGCTCACCAGTCATGAGAAGGCAAACGGGACATATCTAATGCATTATAAACAGAGCGCAATTCACAGCAGGCAACGGTACAAGAGCGTGACCTTATTTCTGCTGTGCAAAACACAAAACAACAGTCTGATTTCACACAGGTGTGTAGTGCGTTTAGACGGACATCTATTATAAACAGAAAGACACAACAAACAGGGAAACGACTGATATCAACTTGCATCAACTCCTCAACTAAGACTGAACTTGAAGCTAGACTGCCTGATGTCTTAGCTTCACATTGGCAAATACCCAATCAGTAGACAGTCTTGTGGATAGTTAAACTCAGTGCTCAAACGACACTCAACATGATTGCACCACTTTTGTGAAAACCACGCTCCCCAAAATCACAGTCACCTTGGATTAATGATTACCTGCGTGACCTCAAGCACAAGGCTAGAGGTCTGGAACGGAAATGGCGTAGTTCAAAATTAGACGTATTCCACCTTGTGTGGCGTGATGCTATCTTAAACTATAAGCATGCATGACTGGCGACAAAGTGGACCCATGACTCGGATTTGATCAACAAAAACAAGCATAACTCAAAGTTCTTGTTCGACCCAGTAGCAACACCTCTTCATGGAACACCACCTGTAGTTCGCTCTGCTTTTATAGCACAAGATTTCCTTGATTACTTTGAGAAGAAAATAGAAGACAATAGGTTAAACATATGCCTTAACCCAGCCACTACACCCCTGCTATTGTGAGTTGGGCGCCACTACTGAGGTATTACTTAGATTTACAGAATTTGAGAGAATCTCTCTAGGCATCCTGATGAATCTCGTAACGTCAACAAAAAGCACAACCTGTTTATTTGATCCTATACCAACAAAACTGTTTAAAGACCTGTGGCCCACTCTTTGGCTGACTGTGCTGGAAATTATTAATCTTTCTTTAACTTCTGCACCTGTTCCTAAATGTTTCAAATCTGCAGTGATTAAACCATTACTTAAGAAACTTAATCTTGACCCTAGTGTATTGAAAAACTATTGGCCGATATCAAATCTATCATTTTGCTCTAAAAGTCTGGAAAAAGTGGTGTCATGGCAGCTCGTGGACAGTCGCCCTTAATCCTGGACAGTCACCTCTGCGTTCCTACTTGCTGGCTTCGTTTCCATCCACAGCTCGCTTGCTTTATTCACACAGTCATTTTCACACCGTGATCCACTTTTAACTTTGTGTTCATCCATTATTGACTGCAAAATCACTCTTTTGTGAGCTGGCGTTCTGCCTAAATGCTCACTTTGAGCATGAGTCATTGTGTTAGTTCGCACACAGCAGAGCTCTGATCCATTAACAAGATATTAAATCTATCATAGACATACTTTGACAGTTGATTATATAGAAGGAATGAACATGCAACTGTTTTACCAAGCTATTAAAATAAATACATTACGAATAATTACCTGTTATTAGCTGCTTCACATCAGAGCAGGAGAGGGAGGAAAAAAGCAGGTGGAATTGTGTGCACAAGAGGGCTGAGCCTCTCCAAAAATAGCCTCTCCTGGTCCTCGTAGCTGGTAGGCTCTCGGATAATGGGCTTTTATAGCCTCATCCTCACCACACACATGCCTCTATAATCCTCATTAGTCCTCATAGTAACTCGCACTACCAAACTGCCCACGCTGTTGTTGCTAAATTTTGAACATGAAATTAACGCCACGCTCAGAGATGAGCCTCGTTAACTGAAGATACTGCCTCTAAGAGCCTCTCAGATAGTTGAATAAATCCTCTTGTAGCAAAAAAAAAAAAAAAAAAGAACATGCTTCGTGGCTCATTATTCACCCTTCATTATTTGGTGGACCAGGGCTTAAGGCTCCATGCACTTTTGCTTCTGCCTACACCCTTTCAGGCACAGGGCATGTTGTTAAATTGTTTTCTTTACTATTTTGAATCTGTGTGTGCTGAATAAATTCATTCATTCATTCATTCATTCATACATTAGATGGATGTTGTTTGTTTTCTATACTCCCTAACATAACAGTATTGGGGGAGGGGTACTATAGCCGATCCAGCTGTGAAAGGGTGAGAAGCAGGGTGCACCCTAGATAGGGCGGCAGTCTGTCGTAGGGCCACATATAGACAGATGAATTCATTCACACTTGCAAATACACTACGGTCAATTTAATGAGACCTATTCATCTAACGTGATGTCTTTGGAAGACACGTGAACACGAGGAAAACATGCAATTCCACACAGAAAGGACCAGAAGTGATCCCAGGATCTTCTGTGCCACCTTAGATGTATGTGATAAGTCTGATTTTCTAACTCTCACACCCACTTAATATCCGGCTTCCATAATAGTACTTCCATGTCTGTCGCTAGATTTGTGGGTCACTGTCTCCATAGAGATGGGGGGCATTTTTTGCTTTGAATGAACGATCTGAAACAATCATTTGCTTTTTGCTTTTATTACATGTATGACTGGGAATCATTTCGATGACACCTATACATTTATTTCTGCTGAAGCAAAAATCCCTGCATCTGTGGCTGAGTGGGCACAACAAAAAGGAAAAGTCAAAGGTATCAGTATGTGGATGTCATGGGAAAAGGACTTCCATCCCACAGAGTGCCAGAGTGCCTGTGTGTGTTTCGACGGGAGTGACAGGGAGAAACAGTGTGTCCGGCACTCTTGAGATAAAGTCTCACACAAATCAATAAGCCTTGCCCTTGTAAAGCCGTGTTGTTCTCGGTGGGAGTACCACAGTACTACAGCATGCACGCCACACAGCAGTGACACATACTGGATCTCAGGGAGCAAGGGATCACCGGGGGATCAAGGCCTGTGTTTGGATGAGTGCACCTTACATGGCAGGCGGATGTTAGGCGGGAGGGTAGGAGGGAGAAGGCCTGCCATTCCTCCACGCATTCATACTCTAGCTCCGCTTGTTCCCTGTCGTGATGGTGTGCCCTTGCCACTGTTGCTGGGGATCTTGGCGATGGAGACCCAAAAGAAGACAAAAAAGAGGAGGAGCCAAAGTGGCTCAATGAAAGGAGGGTTGAAAGAAGCAAAAAGAGCTGCAGAGACAGATGTTGCACATTGGAGTGGAGTCGCGGGTGACATGCTAAAAGCGAGTCTCCCAGACATTGGGAGAAGCTGGAGGGGGCCACAAGCACCCAGGGTACGTGCCTGAGGGTGGCACCACAGCAGAGCAGCCGCTCCTCGTCCCAGCTTCCATCCCTGACTGTCGTTCTGACTCTTCTGCCTCACTGCCCCTCTACACTCTGTCCCACTTTAGCCCAATGTCACTGCCAGAGCAAGGGGGAGGGGGTGCAAAAACAGGGAGACAAGAAAAGTAAAGGAGAGAGACGGGAAAAATAGCAAACGTGATGTGAGGAGGGAGAATGGAGGGAAACACCTGAAGGTGAATTATGATAATGATGATGAAGGCGCACGAGAGGAAGCATGCACAGTCGAGCTAAAGCACTACAACCATGCTAAGTTGTGCACAAACTCTCATTTCCTGCTTCTTCTGTCTCTCTATCCCTACCTTGGAGTTATTTTGTGTCTGTGTCACACAAACATATTGCACACAGCATATGTAGGGTTCCATGTGCAGTCATGTGCAAGCATTTAAATGCATGTATGTGCACGCACACGCATGCCTTCGCAGCACACACAGAAGTCGGTCAGGCATGTTTTGTCGTCTTGTCAGCTGATCCAGCTTCCCAGAGCACAGTGTGTTGGTGTGATTCTTGGAGGATAAGCCCGTTTAATTACGCAAACGGTTCAATAAACCCTGTGTTTCCGTCACATTGACAGTTTTGTTGCTGTTAAATTTATTAGCCTTCCTGCCTCCCGTTTAAAGTTACAATTAGGTGAACCTGACTGTATGCAAAATTTAGTACTGCCTTTTCACTACAGCAAGTGGTTCTCGTAAAATCCATGTAGGCATGAAACAAAATGGAAAGCACAAGAAGCTGTGGAAATTTATCAAACTGAGATGCACTGTAATTATGTTTGGTACATCAGGTGGGGAATCCAGATGTCAGGTGAGGTCCTGGTCTGGTCAGGAAGTATACACTGGTGCTACGCATCACCACACGACAGAACTGCCATGGGTACTGGGCAGCATGACCCAGGCACGAAAGTAGCCATCTTTCTGCTGCATCCAGGTGATACATGGGCACCCCCTTGGTTTTGTCTCGTTACTGGGGTCCTCAATACTGATACATCTGCATACTAGGTCATACCCAGAGAAGCCCCCCACATGGCCAAAATGTTTAAGCTGATGTTCTCTTACAATGCAAGTAGAACACTTATTTGAGTCTCCTGAAGTAACTTCATGTTTGGCAGATCATCATTGAAATAGTACCCAAGATACCTTGTACCAAAGACATCCAGTTGTCACCTGAGGTCACTTATTAGTATCCAGGGCTCACAACCATGCAGTAATTGAAAGAGCACCAAAAGACCAAAAGAATGGATCTTCATTTTCCTGCAACAGCATCTGCATTATCAAACATTTTGTCCAAGGTCCTCCTGCCTCAACAAGCTTTTCCCAGGCATGTCTCAATCTAAAAGGTGGAGGGTTCGGACACATGAACGTCACTGTGAAGATAAGTGAAGGTCTCAACACAAACTCAACCTCTCAACCTGTCTACAAAGACAGGGTCCTGGGCAAGATGCTGATGTGTATCCGGGATGATTAGAACAAAAACCAAGTCGGACATGAACATACTCCATAAATATCTAAACAGCATTGAAAAAAACACACTGAAAGCTCACCAGCTAACCTGACCATCTTTTAAGCAGGTTCGGTGAAGAAGTGACAGGTCTGACTACGAGCCCAAAAACCGTCAGCATCCTTCATATTTGTGCGATACTGTAAGTTCACGTGTTTGTGTTTAAGTATATAATAGCCATATCATAGATGAATTGCTTTTCGGTAAGTTAATATCCTAGTATTGCCAGGAATACAACCCCAATTCCAATGAAGTTGGGACGTTGTGTAAAACGTAAATAAAAACAGAATACACTGATTTGCAAATCCTCTTCAACCCTACATTCAAGTTTTGTAGGTGGAATTCTTTCCCATTCTTGCTTGATGTACGACTTCAGTTCAACAGTCCGGGTCTCCGTTGTCGTATTTTGCGCTTCATAATGCACCACACATTGAAAAGTGTGGCGCAGAATGTGGCTTGGCATTGTCTTGCTGAAATAAGCAGGGATGTATTTGAAAGATGTTGCTTGGATGGCAGCATGTGTTGCTCCAAACCTGGATGTACCTTTCAGCATTGATGGTGCCATCACAGATGTGTAAGTTGCCCATGCCACGGGCACTAACACACCCCCATAAATCAAATCAAATCAAAATCAAATAAATTTTATTTATATAGTGCCAAATCACAACAAACAGTTGCCCCAAGGCGCTTATAGTGTAAGGCAAGGCCATACACTAATTACGGAAAAACCCAACGGTCAAACGACCCCCTGTGAGCAAGCATTGGCAACAGTGGGAAGGAAAAACTCTCCCTTTTAACAGGAAGAACACCTCCAGCAGAAACCAGGCTCAGGGAGGGGCAGTCTTCTGCTGGGACTGGTTGGGGCGAGGGGAGAGAACCAGGAAAAAGACATTCTGTGGAGGGGAGCAGACCATCACAGATGCTGGCTTTTGAACTTTGCGCTCATAACATGTGGATGGTCTTTTCCTCGGATCTCATCAGATCCACAGCACACTTTTCCATTTTGGTCTGTCTATTTCAAATGAGCTCAGGCACAGAAGGTGGCGGCGTTTCTGGATGTTGTTGATGTATGGCTTTCGCTTTGTATGGCAAAGTTTTAACTTGCACTTGTAGATGTAGCGACGAACTGTGTTAACTGACAATGGGTTTCTGAAGTGTTCCTGAGCCTACGTGGTAAGATCCTTTACACAATGATGTCGGTTTTTAATGCAATGCCACCTGAGGGATCGAAGGTCACATGCATTCAATGTTGGTTTTCGGCCTTGCCGCTTACGTGTAGAAAGTTTCCCAGATTCTCTGAATCTTCTGATTATATTATGGACTGTAGATGATGGAATCCCTAAATTCTTGCAAATGAACAATGAGAAACATTGTTCTTAAACTGTTGGACTATTTTGTCACACAGTTGTTCACAAAGTGGTGATCCTCACCCCATCTTTGCTTGTGAACAGCTGAGCCTTTTGGGGATGCTCCTTTTATACCCAATCATGACACTGACCTATTTCCAATTAACCTGTTCACCTGTGGAATGTTCCAAACAGGTGTTCTTTGAGCATCATCAACTTTCCCACTCTTTCGTTGCCACTGTCTCAGCTTTTTTGAAACGTGTTGCAGGCATCCATTTCAACATGAGCAAATATTTGCTCAAAAACAATAAAGTTTATCAGTTTATCTTGTCTTTGTAGAGGATTTGCAAGTCATTGTATTCTTTTTTTAATTTACATTTCACACAACGTCCCAACTTCATTGGAATTGGGGTTGTAGAACCCCAATGCTGCAGCTAAAATTAATTTTTAAGTTTTATGTGGAGTTAAGTCAGGTCAGTGGTTTTGTCCTGTTTTTGCACATGGGCATTACACAAGGCACCACATCCATGTAGGGGTGTGTGTGTGTGTGTGTGTGTGTGTGTGTGTGTGTGTTGGTGTGTGTGGTGTGTGTGTGTGTGTGGGTGTGTGTGTGTGTGTGTGTGTCTTCACAGGAGCGACAGTGCCATTCCTGCTGCCGACACAGAAGGGAGATTTTGGGACTCACTTGTAGGACTTTAATTCAGTTTATCCTGAATGCAGAACAGTTTACAGTTGTGGTTGGAAGTTGACATACACCCATCGTGGGCATGAACGTCATGTTAATTTTGGGCTTTCAGTGATGTCCTTGAACTGTTCTTTTGCTAGGGTGAAATGATTGTACAAATATTATTAATGAATTTAAAAAGCAACTATTGGGTGCACATATTTGAATTTATTTTGGATCTTCTCTTATCCACACAGGGTCAAACCTATACCTACAGTCACTTAAATTTCCTAGTAAATGACGCTGAAGGTTCTACAATGTGTTTTAACTTGACAAGGCCAAGACCTATTAATTCAATTCAATCTATTTAATTTACACTCAACAAAAATATAAACACAACACTTTGGTTTTGCTCCCATTTTGTATGAGATGAACTCAAAGATCTAAAACGTTTTCCACATACACTATCACCATTTCCCTCAAATATTGTTCACAAACCAGTCTAAATCTGTGATAGTGAGCATCTCCTTTGCTGTGATAATCCATCCCACCTCACAGGTGTGCCATATCAAGATGCTGATTAGACACCATGATTAGTGCACAGGTGTGCCTTAGACTGCCCACAGTAAAAGGCCACTCTGAAAGGTGCAGTTTTGTCACACAGCACAATGCCACAGATGTCACAAGATTTGAGGGAGCGTGCAATTGGCATGCTGACAGCAGGAATGTCAACCAGAGCTGTTGCTCGTGTATTGAATGTTCATTTCTCTACCATAAGCCATCTCCAAAGGCGTTTCAGAGAATTTGGCAGTACATCCAACCAGCCTCACAACCGCAGACCACGTGTAACCACACCAGCCCAGGACCTCCACATCCAGCATGTTCACCTCCAAGATCGTCTGAGACCAGCCACTCGGACAGCTGCTGAAACAATCGGTTTGCATAACCAAAGAATTTCTGCACAAACTGTCAGAAACTATCTCAGGGAAGCTCATCTGCATGCGTCGTCCTCATCGGGGTCTCACCTGACTCCAGTTCGTCGTTGTAACTGACTTGAGTGGCGTTTGGCATGTTGGTGAGGTGTTCTCTTCATGGATGAATCCCGGTTCACCCTGTCCAGGGCAGATGGCAGACAGGGTGTGTGGCGTGTGTGTGTGGTGAGCAGTTTTCTGATGTCAATGTTGTGGATCGAGTAGCCCATGGTGGCGGTGGGGTTATGGTATGGGCAGGCGTCTGTTATGGACGAAGAACACAGGTGCATTTTATTGATGGCATTTTGAATGCACAGAGATACTGTGATGAGATCCTGAGGCCCATTGTTGTGCCAACATCCAAGAACATCACCTCATGTTGCAGCAGGATAATGCATGGCCCCATGTTGCAAGGATCTGTACGCAATTCTTGGAAGCTGAAAATGTCCCACTTCTTGCATGGTCGGCATACTCATCGGACATGTCACCCATTGAGCATGTTTGGGATGTTCTGGACCGGCGTATATGACAGCGTGTACCAGTTCCTGCCAATATCCAGCAACTTCGCACAGCCATTGAAGAGGAGTGGACCAACATTCCACAGGCCACAATTGACAACCTGATCAACTCTATGCGAAGGAGATGTGTTGCACTGCATGAGGCAAATGGTGGTCACACCAAATACTGACTGGTATCCCCCCCCCAATAAAACAAAACTGCACCTTTCAGAGTGGCCTTTTATTGTGGACAGTCTAAGGCACACCTGTGCACTAATCATGGTGTCTAATCAGCATCTTGCTTATGGCACACCTGTGAGGTGGGATGGATTATCTCAGCAAAGGAGAAGTGCTCACTATCACAAATTTAGACTGGTTTGTGAACAATATTTGAGGGGAATGGTGATATTGTGTATGTGGAAAAAGTTTTAGATCTTTGCGTTCATCTCATACAAAATGGGAGCAAAACCAAAAGTGTTGCGTTTATATTTTTGTTGAGTGTATATAGCGCCAAATCACAACAAAGCTGCCTCAAGGTACTTCGCACAAGTAAGGTCTAACCTTACCAACGCCTCATTAGTGGTCACAATTGACTAAAACTGGTAGTTTCTCTTTCCCAGCACAAAAAGGATGTCTTGGACAGCAGTCACTGGACTAACCAATACACAGAATAATAGGAAGTTTCCAGGAACTCAGTGAACATCTAAGAAAGAGAATAGTAGATTTATATAACTTTGGAAGGTCTTCTGAAGCCATTTCAACTGCCGATTCCAAGATCATCCATTCAACATTTATGCATAAGTAAAAGTTAGTCGGATGTGTCAGTACTTTGCCAAGGCCTGGAAGAAGACATAAACTCACCTTTAGATGAGAGGATATGGTTAGGATGTTCAGGAATCACCAATGCCTAGACCTGCCATGAACTGGCAACTGCTGGAACACCAGCGTCACTGCCCACAGTGTTGTGAGTTTTACATTGCCATGGACTGAGAAGGTGTTGACCAAGAAAGAAGCCCCTGCTCCAAAATCAACACTTTCAAGTTACACCGAAAATTGCAGCAGCCCACATGGACAAGGTGAACGCCTTCAGGAGATTCAGGTTTTATTGTCAGATGAGACAAAGACTGAGCTATTTGGCCACAATGACAAGAGGCATGCTTGGAGGTGGAAAGGTGAGGCCTTCAAACCTAAGAACACTGTACCAGCTGTCAAGCATGGTGGTGATAGCATCATGCTCTGGGGCTGTTTTGCTGCCAGTGGTACTGGTGCACTGCACAGAGTGGATAGAATAATGAAGAAGGAGACCCAACTCCAGATTCTTCAAAATCACCTCAAATCAACAGCTAGATGGTTGAAACTTGGTCATAATTGGCTGTACTAACAAGAGAATGATCCCAAACACACATCAAAAACTGGTTGTGGGGTTAGATGAAGCAGGCTAATTAAACTTCTGGAATGGCCTTCCCACAGCCCCAACCTCAACCCTATTGAAAATTTATGGGTTACTCTTAAAATCCGGCTCCGTGCCAGGAAACCAACCAGTTTTAAATAAACTCTACCAATTTTGCCAAGAAGAGTGGTCAAATATCCAGCCAGAATTAAGGCAGAATCCTGTTGATGACTACAAAGAGCACCAGGTATAGATGCGGCTTGCTAAAGGGGCATTTAACCAAATATTAGTGGGGTGTATGCGAATATTTGAGCTGTAAGTATAATGTAAATATAAATTAATACTTGTTCACCCAATTCTTGTTTTTTAAGTCATTAATGATGTATGCTGTACAATCATTCCACCCTGGCAAAAGAACTGAAAGCTCAAAATTACCATGACATTCATGCCCACTATGATTGTGTGCAAACGTCCGACCACAAGTGTATCTCAAAATGATTAACTTTAGTAGGAATCAGAAAAAGGACTGTGAAAAAACGTGCTGCGAAAAACATTTTCTGTCATATCTCTACAACCAATAATGGTGGAGACATGATTTAAAGCTTATAGCAAAATATCTGTGATTGATTGGTACCATGACCTGTCAGACATGGATATATCCCACTGTGCAGCGTGCGCAGGATTTGCATCAGCCCTTAGATGGTTTCATTATGTATTTGTTTTTGGAAAAAGGCAAAATACCAGCTATTTATCTTATTAGATCTTATTTTACTTCTCTTTATTCTTATGTATTTCACTATATCTTATCGTTGTTTATTGTGTCTATTATATGTTTTTATGTATGACAATGTTTGTATTTTAGTGTTGTCTTTTTTATGCTGGTGAGCCAAAGACAATTTTCCACCTCAGTGGACAATAAAGAAGTATTCTATTCTATTCTATTGGATAAATGTAACATTTGTCCCTTTATGTGGAGTCACTGAGGCCAGATCTCATCACTGACATTTCAAATGTCAGTGGATGAATTTTTGATACAGGTGATGTGTATATGCATGTGTCCTTGTAAAAAGCAATATGAAACTACCTCACTGATCACTGCCCTGCACCCATACGTCTTAGCACACATTTTGCCTTTTATGTACCACAGAATCACATCGTTCTATCCTTCTGTCTACCATCTTCAACATCTCTCACTAAAGAGTAGGAGGTCTTATCAAGCGTTGGCACTGAGCAGTGCCGTCTGCCAAGGTCATGCAGCATGTCTATGTCTGCCATCATCTGCTGCGCCTGAAAATTCCAACGCATTAAAAACAAGAACAGTGCTGATATACAGGGCATTTTTGTATTTCACTTGGTATTCCAATATGCAGAGTTGAAGCCATTTCACAAGCCTGCTGAGTTCTCTGCCTGTAGAATACGGTAACGAAAGGCAAAGCTTTCTGCTGCTGCCAGGTTTTAATGGGCCAGCAACTGAAACTGAACCTCAAATTGTCATAATGAGAGCGAATGAGTTCCACATTCACAAAGGGGGAGGAAGGGAAGGTACATTAGGAAATCGTGTAGAAAAAGAAAGATAAAGAGAAGAGAGAGCAAAGTGGGCTGCGGGGGAATGAGGAAATGCGAAAAGGGGTGAGAAATGAGAGATTCCTGTGCATCTCTGATTTGCTTTGGTGATATTCATCAGCGCGACACAGCATAGGGGAAGAATAGATGGAGGGAGGCTGTAAAGGAAGTTTTTTTTTCATTTCTACATGCCATTGTTTTATTAAGTTTTCCTGCCTGTCCTTGTGGTGGTTTTTTATGCTGTATGGTGTATTTATTTATGTTCCAATCTGAGCAGCTCTGTCATGCTTCTTTACCAACAAAAAGCAAAATGTTATCTGCAAAACATCTTCTTCTCCCCCTCCATGTGTTGCAGGTTGAACATGTAGATGAATGAAAGTGCAATACTCGAACCCATCGTGCAACTGCATAGTTCAGATTGATTGCAATAACAAAAACACGCAAGTGATTATAATAAACAGGGGCCCATACGATTCGCACTGTGAGAGACTAAAAGATATTTTAGAGATGAGGAGCAGTGCAGTGTGGGAGAAGCTTGAGAGTACAGTACAGAAAAAGGAAGAAGAGTGGGAGAGCGAGGAAGAGGAGGGGGAGGGAGGCAGAAGAGAGGGAAAGTGACAGAGTGATGACAGAGGGAGAGAGGTAAGCGCAGTGTGTGTCAGGACTGTGTGCGTCTCTGTGTTCGTGTCCCCAGGCGCAGGGAAACATTAGCTGCATTAAGTGAGCTGACAGGTCCCCCCCATTACCACTATGGTGGCCCAGGAAAAGAGAAGGAATGAGAGAGGAAGAGGAAGAGCCTCCCTCTCTATCTCTCTCTCTCTCAAAGATGCTGTGGCTCTTACCAGCTGTCTGTACAATTCAAAACACACAACAGTCTTCTTCTCTGCATGCAGCCATTAGTATGACACACATCTTTGTAGAGAAAGCAAGTCTTAACGCCGGCCACCAAATAAAACTACTACAATCAGAAACAAGCTAATTACATTATTGTAAGAGGCAAAACACAAGTACATTGCTTCTTGTCACCACTGAAGAGTCATAGGTGAGATAAAAGATTTTATATTTTATTTTATTTGTTTCAATCATCTGCAACAATTAACTTAATGAGCGTGAAACCAGTATGAGCAGAGCTGGTGGATTCTGTCAGATGAACCTCATGCACACAGTCAGTCTATCTGAGTGTGAACCAGCACCATGGACAGCTCCACTTTCAACCGCTCAGACACACTTGGTGAGCATGTGAACAGCTCTGACGCTGTTTTCTGTGCATATTTAATTTAAAACAGTACAATGACAACATGTGAAACATTCAAACTTCAAATATGTTTTTAATACATTTTGAATTTGATGCCAGCAACACTAATGTATGTTGAAATGACGATCACTTACAGTGCAGCATTACATGTGTGTGCAGGGTGTACAGTAGTGTTCAGAATAATAGTAGTGCTATGTGACTAAAAGATTAATCCAGGTTTTGAGTATATTTCTTATTGTTACATGGGAAACAAGGTACCAGTAGATTCAGTAGATTCTCACAAATCCAACAAGACCAAGCATGATATGCACACTCTTAAGGCTATGAAATTGGGCTATTAGTAAAAAAAAAAGTAGAAAAGGGGGTGTTCACAATAATAGCAGTGTGGCATTCAGTCAGTGCGTTTGTCAATTTTGTGGAACAAACAGGTGTGAATCAGGTGTCCCCTATTTAAGGATGAAGCCAGCACCTGTTGAACATGCTTTTCTGTTTGAAAGCCTGAGGACAATGGGATGTTCAAGACATTGTTCAGAAGAACAGCATAGTTTGATTAAAAGTTGATTGGAGAGGGGAAAACTTATACGCAGGTGCAAAAAATTATAGGCTGTTCATCTACAATGATCTCCAGAGCTTTAAAATGGACAAAAAAAAACCAGAGACGCATGGAAGAAAACGGAAGACAACCATCAAAATGGATAGAAGAATAACCAGAATGGCAAAGGCTCACCCACTGATCAGCTCCAGGATGATCAAAGACAGTCTGGAGTTACCTGTAAGTGCTGTGACAGTTAGAAGACGCCTGTGTGAAGCTAATTTATTTGCAAGAATCCCCCGCAAAGTCCCTCTGTTAAATAAAAGACGTGCAGAAGAGGTTACAATTTGCCAAAGAACACATCAACTGGCCTAAAGAGAAATGGAGGAATATTTTGTGGACTGATGAGAGTAAAAATGTTCTTTTGGGTCCAAGGGCCGCAGACAGTTTGTGAGATGATCCCCAAACTCTGAATTCAATCCACAGTTCACAGTGAAGACAGTGAAGCATGGTGGTGCAAGCATCATGATATGGACATGTTTCTCCTACTATGGTGTTGGGCCTATATATCGCTTACCAGGTATCATGGATCAGTTTGGATATGTCAAAATACTTGAAGAGGTCATGTTGCCTTATGCTGAAGAGGACATGCCCTTGAAATGGGTGTTTCAACAAGACAATGACCCCAAGCACACTAGTAAATGGGCAAATTCTTGGTTCCAAACCAACAAAATTAATGCCTCGCAGATGTGAAGAAATCATGAAAAACTGTGGTTATACAACTAAATACTAGTTTAGCAATTCACAGGATTGCTAAAAAAGCAGTTTGAACATAATAGTTTTGAGTTTGTAGCGTCAACAGCAGATGCTACTATTATTGTTAACACCCCCTTTTCTACTTTTTTTACTAATAGCCCAATTTCATAGCCTTAAGAGTGTGCATATCATGAATGCTTGTTGGATTTGTGAGAATCTACTGAATCTACTGGTACCTTGTTTCCCATGTAACAATAAGAAATATACTCAAAACCTGGATTAATCTTTTTAGTCACATAGCACTACTATTATTCTGAACACTACTGTACGTCAGCCTCCAGTACCTTTAACTGTGTTTAGAATTTTACAATACATCACAAAGTTTCAATCAGACATAGATTAGGACTTCAGGCAGATATTTTAGCACCCCAGTCTGTGCCCATGACCTTTGAACTTTGAATATACTACATACCCTAGATTAATTCATTTTCTATAACCAATTATGGCAATTTGGGGTCACAGGGGAGGTGGAGCCTATCCCAACAGTCACTGGGTGAGAGGCGGCGGTGCACCCTGGACAGGACACCAGTCTATCACAGGGCTACACATAGACAAATAAGCACATTCATACTCTCACTAGCACCTATAATTTCAAGTTAGACTCACCAATTCACCTTAAGCCCTGGTCACACGACGCTAACAAAGGACAACAAAACCCAAATGAAACAAGAAATCTGGACTTATGTTGAATTTCAGAGGCATGGTTTAACCATCATCCAGCTTCATTCCTGCAGCTGGCGCTTCATCAGAATTTTCAAGCTGTTGAAAAATGTGAATTCAGATGACAACCTCAATTCACCTGTATTTTGTTTTGCTTTCTGTCTTGACGGTTCCTTATATTTTGCATAGTTTCCGTAACATCAGCGTTCCATTTGACTATCACACATCTTGCACGCATGTTGATGATATCTGAATGGATCAATAACTAAAACTCTGATGAGCTGAACCTGACTCGTCCATGTGTGGGATGAAAACATAAAGCAACATTGTCATACAGAAACAATAGTGGTAAGAACGTTTTATCAATTTATTGTTATTTATTGTGAAGACAAACATCACACACGTGTTGTAAAGACAACCAAATCCTGCACCTGCAAGTACTGCGGACATGAGCACAGGCTGGCTGCGTTCGATCTCATATCCGCTGTCGGTCATGTCATCATGAAAGTTTCGTTTTGATTTACTTTAAAGCATCGAGGTGGGCGTTCGCATTGTTTTTCTTTCATTAGTTTCTGTTTTGTTCCGTTTCTTTTTGCACTCTTGATTTGTGGGTTTTTGGTGATGGGAAAGGTGTAATTTCATTCGTCCACGCTTTCTCGACAATTTGTGATTTTCTGACTTTTTATCCTTGATTCAGCTATCGCCGTGTGCCGTGTGATCAGGCCGTAACCCGCATGTCTCTGGAAGGACCTGGTGGGAACTCATGCAAACACGAGGAGAACATACAGTGGTATCTATAATTTAAAAAAAATGCTGGGAATGAGTTAAAATTAACCACATATCCATAAAAACTCAATTTTGCAGCATTATCTGTTTTAGCCTGATCCCGTCAGATCTCAGAAGCTAAGCATGTCACATCTGGTTAGTACTTGGATGGGAGACCTCTTTGGAACACCAGCGGATGTGTGTGTTTCTCCAGGTTAAACTGGAGTTGTGTCAGGAAGGGTAAAACCTTTGCCAAATACCAATGCGGATCTGGCTCTATCTGCTGTGGCGACCCCGAACAAAAACAGATGCAGCCGAATGGACAACAGTAGTTTGTATTTAGAGTTGGCTGCCCTTGGCTACTAGCATACAGTGGTATGTAAATATTTGGGCACCTCTGATGATTTCCATGATTTTCCTTCATAAATCATTGGTTGTTTGGATCCACAATTTCAGTTAAATATATCATATAGCAGACAAACACAATGATATTTGAGAAGTAAAATAAACAGAAAAAAATACATCAATATTTTGTAGATCCACCTTTTGCAGAAATAACAGCCTCTAAATGCTTCTTATAGCTTCCAATAAGAGTCTGGATTCTGGTTGAAGGTATTTGGACCATTCTTCTTCACAAAACATCTCAGGTTTGTTGGTTTCCAAACATGGACAGCCCACTTAAAATCACACCACAGATTTTCAACAATATTCAGGTCTGGGAACTGAGATGGCCATTCCAGAATGTTGTACGTGTTCCTCTGCATGAATGCCTTAGTAGATTTTGAGCAGTGTTTAGGGTTGTTGTCTTGTTGAAAGGTCCAGCCCGGCGCAACATCAGCTTTGTCACTGATTCATGAACATTGTTCTCAAGAATCTGCTGATATTGACTGGAATCCATGTGACCCTCAAATTTAACAAGATTCCCAGTACCTGCACTGGCCACACAGCCACACAGCATGATGGAACCACCTCCAAATTTTTGTATTTCTTGGAATAGTGTGTTCTTTTTCAGCCATGCATACCACCCCTTGTAATATCCAAATAACTCAATTTTAGTTTCATCGGTCCATAGCACCTTATTCCAAAATGAAGCTGGCTTGTCCAAATGTGCTTTATCATATCTCAAGTGACTCTGTTTATGGCATGTACACAGAAAAGGCTTCGTCTGCTTTACAGCATCATATAGCATCTCTTTGTGCAAAGTGCGCTGTATAGTTGAATGATGCAGAGAGACACTATCTGCAGCAAGACCATGTTGTAGGTCTTTGGAGCAGGTCTGTGGGTTGACTATGACTGTTTCTCACCATCCTTCCGCTTCAGCTTATCTGAGATTTTTTCTTGGCCTGCTACTTCAGGCCTTAACTAGTACAGTGCCTGTGGTCTTCCATTCCTCACTATGTTCCTCCAAGGGGAAATTGACAAGCTGAAATCTCTGAGATAGCTTTTTGTATCCTTCCCTTAAACCATGATGTTGAAACATATTTGTTTTATGGTAATTGAGAGTTGTTTAGAGGCTCCCATGTTGCCACTCATTAGAAGAGATGCAAAGAGGGAAACATTTGCAATGGCCACCTTAATACCTTTCTCATGATTGGATTCAACCTGTGTAAGGAGGTCAAGGGTCAGTGAGCTTACCCAAACCAATTTTGTGTTCTAATAATTAGTACTAAATGTATTCAAATCAATAAAATGACAAGGGTGCCCAAATTTATGCACCTACCAATTTAGTTTAAATAATTATTGCACACTTTCTGTAAATACTAGAAACTTCATTTCACTTCTCAAATATCACTGTGTTTGTCTGCTATATGATATATTTAACTGAGATTTCTGATCCAGACAACCAATTTTTTTATAAAGGAAAATCATGAAAATTATCAGGGCCTGACCAAACTTTTGCATACAACTGTACAAACTCCACACAGAAAGGACCAGATTGGATGCGAAGATGGGAGCACTGCTTAAGCAACAGTGCTTTATATGTAAGCACAGTGACTTATTGATAGCATGGCGTATATTCAATATCTTGCTTGCTATTGATATATCAAGTTGGAGGCAGAACCTTTCAGCACATCCTCTTATGTATGTATGCATCTATCTATCTATCTTATCTGTTCTGACAGTTGCACTTAATTTGGAACAAAATCTGCCCAAGCTTGCATTTGTGCAACACCATCAAAACCTTGATATCACCACCCACACACACATACACACACACTCTATAAAAAACATGTGAAATGCTAACACATATCTATGATTGTTTTCAGACTGACAGAGACAGAATGGAAGAAGCTCTGCTCCTTCACTCCTCCTACTCCTCTCCTCCTGCTGCTTAATTTATTTGATAATTACCAAGGGCCCATTACGGCTGATTTTAAGGAGACACTGGGAAGGCCTACTAAAAGCTATTTCATTTGCTTACATCCAAGTGATTTCCATGTGCGACATGCATCCTCACACACACACACACACACACACACACACACACACACACACACACACACACACACCACACACACACACACACACACACACACACACACACACACACCCACACACTATAACACGTGACTTGTGCAACCGTGAGTCCATTCAGGCTCTACATGTATTAACACAGTCGCCCCTGCTTCACTCACGTCTGTGCACGTGTGTTTGGGCTTCTGTTCATCACAGCCCGTGTGCACTCGTGCATGCGAGCGTGTGTTTTCGGGCTGAAAGGTACGTAGAGGGTGTAGCATAATAAAGATTGGATTCTAATAAATGCTCTCATCCTCCTAAATCCCCCTCCTGCCCTCTCCCCCTGCCTGCCATATTAACATCCCCATTACAGGCAGATGAATGAAAATGAACAGAGCTGTGGCGTGATTCCCCGAGTGTCAAATCAATACTGCCCCCCACCTCACCGCTCCCTCCTCTGCTCACCTTCCTCCCTCTTTTTTCTGCTGCTGTCATTTTCCTATTCTCCTCCCTGCTGTCGGACCTGAAGAATTGGCATGTGTTTGACAAAGAGAAATCTACATGTCACAACAATAGGCTCTCTCCCTATCTGAGCTTCTCCTTCTCTGTGTGCGCAGCGTAAAATGAATGATGCTTGCTCCTATCTCCTCTCTATTCACATTCAAAGTAGTCTATAATAGTCAAGTGCCACTGAGAACAAGCCAGACAGAGAAAGAGCTACAAGGACAGCGTATTACTGCCACTTTCTTTGAGTCATCAGATACAAAAAGCTCGGGTGAGGAGCTACGAGGTTATGTCAAAATAAACAGAAGGTGGCTAATAAAGAAGACGCACACAGATATGGTGTGGATTTCACAGCCTTGTTGTAATTGTCGCTCAGTGAGTTCTGCATGCATACCACCACACCTGATGCACAATAGAAGAGGAAACAGAGACATGCATGACCCACTGTATCATGTCTTCCACAAATTTCCTTCTTTTTGCTGCATAAATCAGGGGTCTGCAACAAGTAGCACCTTATGACCTTCTGAGTAACTTGCAAACATCTCAGAAATATATAAAATCAGATAATCAGTAAATGCACCATGTAGTCCATGGCCCATGTGGGTTTTAGGTACCACTTAAGTGGACTAAACAACACTTAAAATCCAGCCTCAGTATACCATAGCCTACACAAATGTATGGTGGCCATCTCAAGGTGGCAGCTATAGCCAGGCAGGGGTCAATGAAGGTTATATAGAGGTCAACGGGGAAAATTTCAAAAAAGTTGGGACGGGGCAACAAAAGACTGGGAAAGTTGATGAATGCTCAAAGAACACCTAATGGAAGCAGGTGAGTGTCATGATTGGGTATAAAAGGAGCATCCCCAAAAGGTGCAGCCGTTCAAAATCAAAGATGGGGCGAGGATCACCACATTGTGAACAACTGCGTGAAAAAAAATGTGCAACAGTTAAAGAACAATGTTTCTCAATGTTCAATTACAAGAAATTTAGGGATTCCATCATCTACAGCCCATAATATAATCAGAAGATTCAAAGAGTTTGGAGAACTTTTTACATGTAATCGGCAAAGCCGAAAACCAACATTGAATGCCTGTGACCTTCTATCCCTCAGGCGGCACTCCATTAAAAACTGACATCATTGTGTAAAGCTGAGGAACACTTTAGAAACACAGTTCGGAACTACATGTACAAGTGCAAGTTAAAACTCTACCATGCAAAGCGAAAGCCATATACCAACAACGTCCAGAAACGCCGTCACCTTCTCTGGGCCCGAGTTCATTTGAAATGGAATCACCTGCTGAGGTGATTGGTAGCAAGGAAACCTGCAGTGCTTCGGCCCTTCATGGCACATGATTGCCCACCCCTGGTCTAGACTCATGATCTGGCGCTGTATCAGTAATATGAATTGAACTACTACGTCCCTTCGGCTGCTCCGTTGTTTGCACTCGGGGTCGCCACAGCAAATCCAAGGTGGATCTGCATATTGAATTGGCACAGGTTTTACGCCGGATGCCCTTCCTGACGCAACTCCACATTAGATGGAGAAATGTGGCAGGGGTGAGATTTGTACCCAGAACCTTCTGCACTGAAACCAAGCGCATTAATCACTTGGCCACCACCTCTGCAATAATATGAATTAAACTAACATGCGGAATTGGATAGAAGAAAATCAACACTCTGATAGCTTGACTAAATAGCAAATACCATAGCTAGCCCTGGAATAAGCTTGCTGAGCAATGACTTATACAATTAATTTATGCTTCTGCTGTGTGTTAGTTTGGATTTCAAGTTTCATGTTCAATGTTCCTGATACAGAAATAAAATATTGCAGTTATGAGCTGCTGTTCTCGTGTTTTCTTCTCTAATTCTGCTCCTCAGGTTAGCTGTGATACACTGATTGGAGGATCGGTATGAGGACTTATGCACTCATTAAAAAAGCATGCTTCACCGTCAAATGCCAGCTGCCGCCCCCCACTGATGTCTCACATGTTCTTTGTGTATCTGTCTCTTGATGTCTATCCGTTTCCTTGGTTTCTGCGTTCTCTACCTCCACCTCTCGCGTGGCTGTCTCACTGCTTCTCTTTCTATATCTGTTGTTGGAAGGTGACACCCCATGCACCCACACAGCCCTCACCCTATCTGAGCAACTCTTGCTTGAGACGAGAGACAAAGAGAAAGTGAGGGGAGGGGAAACAAATAAGGGAAACAGAAACATGCGCTCATCCAAACTAAGAGAAACAGAAAATGGAAGAAATGGCACAATTGCACCATCAGCCCTTCCTGTCTGAAATGGTTAAAGGCCTTCGCCACACTTAGGCAACCTTAATTGGGAGGTCCATAAATATTCAAGTGGCAAGATGGAGGCAGAGGGACAGACGTCTAGGTGGAGCAAAGAAGAGAAAGAGAGAGGGAAGGGAAATGCTACACAGAGAACAAAAAAGCTATCCTCTTTCCACCATCATCCTCAGAATGTATACACACTGTCTTTTCTACATCAAATGTTTGCTAGAACACGCACAATCGGCATTTATTAAAGCCCATGGGGCCAAAGAACCTTATCTCTCAAAGCAATAAAGTTGACCGAGATTCTCCAGCATTTCAGCTGGGCCTATTCCAAGCTCTGCTGATCCATTTCTCCGAAATTTTCAGGGGAAATACTCCGTTACTTTCAGGAGATCCCCATCAAGAACAGCAAGTGTAGTGGTTACGCTTTGAGGATAAAGAAGTTGAGCGAAGGTGACAAGGCAACACCAGGACAAGGAGGTCCCTCAACTGCATTCCAGGCAGGAAGAAGGAAGCAGTGAGAGGTGTGGGTGTCTGTCAAAGGAACATTGAGGGATCTAGCCATCCATGATCCATCTGTCCATCCATGATCCATTAAGGACCGGGATGTGTCAGGTCTACATGGAAGCTCTTAAAGATCCAAAGCGTGTCTACAGGTTAATGGACAATCAAAACAAACAAACAAAAAACACAGTGAAGGGGTACGACCACTAACTCGCTGATTGTCTTATATATGACTTTGTCTACTGAGACATCGGTTGTTGTGACAAATGGACTCAGTTAGAGCTGCAATAATTAGCTAATTAATTTATTATTAACTGACTATTAAATTAAACAACTGTTTTGATAATTAATCATTCTGAGTCATTTTTTTAAATATATAGATTCTTTGTCAGCTTCTTAAATGTAAATATTTTCTGATTTATTTTACTAGTTGCTTCACTGGTACTTGGTGGTAAACTGAATATCTTTAAACTGTGGACAAAACAAGACATTTGAAAGTGTCATCTTGGACTATGGATAGCATTGGTCGGCCACCACCATTAACATTTTTTTGGTATTTCATGAACGTAACAACTAACTGACTAATTGGGAAAATAATCAGTTGATTAATCAATTATAAATAATAATTGTTAGTTCCAGCCCAAGACTCAATTTGTATATGGTTGCTTAGTTGCAACATTTCTGTCTCTGGATGTTTGGCAATAGGCAGCACAGCAGCTGAAATAGCTTGGTATTTAGCATTGTTACCTTACAACAAGAAGGTCGAAGGTTACTTCCGACCTGGTTCTTTCTGTGTGGAGTTTGCACGTTTTCTCTCCATGACTGCATGGATTCCCTTTGGGTGCTCCGGCTTCGTCTCACTTCCAAAGTCATGCAGGTTAGGTGTATTGTTGACTCTGAATTGACTGTAGGCGAGGCCTTTCCAGGTTTGTTCCCCACCTCTCTCCCAACGATGGATGGACTAGGCTAACCCCTCCCCAACCGCCGTAACCCTTAACTGGAATAAGAAACAGGTTTAGGAGATGGATCAATGTTTAACAGTTTGTTTTGTTTTATTTCCTTGTTTTATTTGTTCATATGGTCAAACAGATGGCCGGTCCACTGAGTCTGGTCTGCTTGAGGTTTCTTCCTATAATCAGAAAATGCTTGAGGGACTTTTTCCTGATCACTTGTTGCCCATGTACTTGCTCAGGAAATGTGTAAGATTTAAATCTTACTTGTGCAGTACCATGGGGTGACATATGTCCTGATTTGGACAGACAGAGAAAGAGCTACAAGGACAGCGTATTATTGCCACTTTCTTTGAGTCAATCAGATACAAAAGCTCGGGTGAGGAGCTACGAGGTTATGTCAAAATAACAGAAGGTGGCTAATAAAGAAGACGCACACAGATATGGTGTGGATTTCACAGCCTTGTTGTAATTGTCGCTCAGTGAGTGCTGCATGCATACCACCACACCTGATGCACAATAGAATTGGAAACAGAGACATGCATGACCCACTGTATCATGTCTTCCACAAATTTCCTTCTTTTTGCTGCATAAATCAGGGGTCTGCAACAAGTAGCACCTTATGACCTTCTGAGTAACTTGCAAACATCTCAGAAATATATAAAATCAGATAATCAGTAAATGCACCATGTAGTCCATGGCCCATGTGGGTTTTAGGTACCACTTAAGTGGACTAAACAACACTTAAAATCCAGCCTCAGTATACCATAGCCTACACAAATGTATGGTGGCCATCTCAAGGTGGCAGCTATAGCCAGGCAGGGGTCAATGAAGGTTTATACAGAGGTCAACGGGGAAAATGCATCAATAATACTGAAAAACAAAACATCTTATCTGATCATCCAAAAAGGTATAGTTTGGACTATCTACGATTGAATGTTATGGAGTTATGGGGTAAAAACAGCAAAAATGGTGACAAAGGTCAAGTTCAGTTTGTACAAGAATCAAATGTTAAAGTTGCTCCAATTCTGGCAAAACATAATGCAAATTACTGGTTGAGTGCACTGGGTTTTAAAAAAGAATATTTTGCACCATCAAGGGAAATGTGTAAGATTTAAATCTTACTTGTGCAGTACCATGGGGTGACATATCTCCTGATTTGGGACTGTATAAAAATAATGAAATTGAATGTGAAGAATTCAAACTCAGTGAAAACATACAGTAACATCTTTGGCACAGATAAAAAAAAGACATTCACTACATTTAGCTGTGATTTTTCAATGGCCACTGATAATAACACCCGTAAAAACATTAAGATGTGTCAACATGTGGAGCATTGTGCCGCTTTTGTCTTGAATTATTCAATCTCATAGATAATAGATGGAAACATGCTCACCAGTCATGAGAAGGCAAACGGGACATATCTAATGCATTATAAACAGAGCGCAATTCACAGCAGGCAACGGTACAAGAGCGTGACCTTATTTCTGCTGTGCAAAACACAAAAACAACAGTCTGATTTCACACAGGTGTGTAGTGCGTTTAGACGGACATCTATTATAAACAGAAAGACACAACAAACAGGGAAACGACTGATATCAACTTGCATCAACTCCTCAACTAAGACTGAACTTGAAGCTAGACTGCCTGATGTCTTAGCTTCACATTTGGCAAATACCCAATCAGTAGACAGTCTTGTGGATAGTTTAAACTCAGTGCTCAAAACGACACTCAACATGATTGCACCACTTTTGTGAAAACCACGCTCCCCAAAATCACAGTCACCTTGGATTAATGATTACCTGCGTGACCTCAAGCACAAGGCTAGAGGTCTGGAACGGAAATGGCGTAGTTCAAAATTAGACGTATTCCACCTTGTGTGGCGTGATGCTATCTTAAACTATAAGCATGCATGACTGGCGACAAAGTGGACCCATGACTCGGATTTGATCAACAAAAACAAGCATAACTCAAAGTTCTTGTTCGACCCAGTAGCAACACCTCTTCATGGAACACCACCTGTAGTTCGCTCTGCTTTTATAGCACAAGATTTCCTTGATTACTTTGAGAAGAAAATAGAAGACAATAGGTTAAACATATGCCTTAACCCAGCCACTACACCCTGCTATTGTGAGTTGGGCGCCACTACTGAGGTATTACTTAGATTTACAGAATTTGAGAGAATCTCTCTAGGCATCCTGATGAATCTCGTAACGTCAACAAAAAGCACAACCTGTTTATTTGATCCTATACCAACAAAACTGTTTAAAGACCTGTGGCCCACTCTTTGGCTGACTGTGCTGGAAATTATTAATCTTTCTTTAACTTCTGCACCTGTTCCTAAATGTTTCAAATCTGCAGTGATTAAACCATTACTTAAGAACTTAATCTTGACCCTAGTGTATTGAAAAACTATTGGCCGATATCAAATCTATCATTTTGCTCTAAAAGTCTGGAAAAAGTGGTGTCATGGCAGCTCGTGGACAGTCGCCCTTAATCCTGGACAGTCACCTCTGCGTTCCTACTTGCTGGCTTCGTTTCCATCCACAGCTCGCTTGCTTTATTCACACAGTCATTTTCACACCGTGATCCACTTTTAACTTTGTGTTCATCCATTATTGACTGCAAAATCACTCTTTTGTGAGCTGGCGTTCTGCCTAAATGCTCACTTTGAGCATGAGTCATTGTGTTAGTTCGCACACAGCAGAGCTCCTGATCCATTAACAAGATATTAAATCTATCATAGACATACTTTGACAGTTGATTATATAGAAGGAATGAACATGCAACTGTTTTACCAAGCTATTAAAATAAATACATTACGAATAATTACCTGTTATTAGCTGCTTCACATCAGAGCAGGAGAGGGAGGAAAAAAGCAGGTGGAATTGTGTGCACAAGAGGGCTGAGCCTCTCCAAAAATAGCCTCTCCTGGTCCTCGTAGCTGGTAGGCTCTCGGATAATGGGCTTTTATAGCCTCATCCTCACCACACACATGCCTCTATAATCCTCATTAGTCCTCATAGTAACTCGCACACAAACTGCCCCACGCTGTTGTTGCTAAATTTTGAACATGAAATTAACGCCACGCTCAGAGATGAGCCTCGTTAACTGAAGATACTGCCTCTAAGAGCCTCTCAGATAGTTGAATAAATCCTCTTGTAGCAAAAAAAAAAAAAAAAAAAAGAACATGCTTCGTGGCTCATTATTCACCCTTCATTATTTGGTGGGACCAGGGCTTAAGGCTCCATGCACTTTTGCTTCTGCCTACACCCTTTCAGGCACATGGGCATGTTGTTAAATTGTTTTCTTTACTATTTTGAATCTGTGTGTGCTGAATAAATTCATTCATTCATTCATTCATTCATACATTAGATGGATGTTTGTTTGTTTTCTATACTCGCTAACATAACAGTATTGGGGGAGGGGTACTATAGCCGATCCCAGCTGTGAAAGGGTGAGAAGCAGGGTGCACCCTAGATAGGGCGGCAGTCTGTCGTAGGGCCACATATAGACAGATGAATTCATTCACACTTGCAAATACACCTACGGTCAATTTAATGAGACCTATTCATCTAACGTGCATGTCTTTGGAAGACACGTGAACACGAGGAAAACATGCAAATTCCACACAGAAAGGACCAGGAAGTGATCCCAGGATCTTCTGTGCCACCTTAGATGTATGTTGATAAGTCTGATTTTCTAACTCTCACACCCACTTAATATCCGGCTTCCATAATAGTAACTTCCATGTCTGTCGCTAGATTTGTGGGTCACTGTCTCCATAGAGATGGGGGCATTTTTGCTTTGAATGAACGATCTGAAACAATCATTTGCTTTTTGCTTTTATTACATGTATGACTGGGAATCATTTCGATGACACCTATACATTTATTTCTGCTGAAGCAAAAATCCCTGCATCTGTGGCTGAGTGGCACAACAAAAAGGAAAAAGTCAAAGGTATCAGTATGTGGATGTCATGGGAAAATGGACTTCCACTCACAGAGTGCCAGAGTGCCTGTGTGTGTTTCGACGGGAGTGACAGGGAGAAACAGTGTGTCGGCACTCTTGAGATAAAGTCTCACACAAATCAATAAAGCCTTGCCCTTTGTAAAGCCGTGTTGTTCTCGGTGGGAGTACCACAGTACTACAGCATGCACGCCACACAGCAGTGACACATACTGGATCTCAGGGAGCAAGGGATCACCGGGGGATCAAGGCCTGTGTTTGGATGAGTGCACCTTACATGGCAGGCGGATGTTAGGCGGGAGGGTAGGAGGGAGAAGGCCTGCCATTCCTCCACGCATTCATACTCTAGCTCCGCTTGTTCCCTGTCGTGATGGTGTGCCCTTGCCACTGTTGCTGGGGATCTTGGCGATGGAGACCCAAAAGAAGACAAAAAAGAGGAGGAGCCAAAGTGGCTCAATGAAAGGAGGGTTGAAAGAAGCAAAAAGAGCTGCAGAGACAGATGTTGCACATTGGAGTGGAGTCGCGGTGACATGCTAAAAGCGAGTCTCCCAGACATTGGGGAGAAGCTGGAGGGGGCCACAAGCACCCAGGGTACGTGCCTGAGGGTGGCACCACAGCAGAGCAGCCGCTCCTCGTCCCAGCTTCCATCCCTGACTGTCGTTCTGACTCTTCTGCCTCACTGCCCCTCTACACTCTGTCCCACTTTAGCCCAATGTCACTGCCAGAGCAAGGGGGAGGGGGTGCAAAAACAGGGAGACAAAGAAAAGTAAAGGAGAGAGACGGGAAAATAGCAAACGTGATGTGAGGAGGGAGAATGGAGGGAAAACACCTGAAGGTGAATTATGATAATGATGATGAAGGCGCACGAGAGGAAGCATGCACAGTCGAGCTAAAGCACTACAACATGCTAAGTTGTGCACAAACTCTCATTTCCTGCTTCTCTGTCTCTCTATCCCTACCTTGGAGTTATTTTGTGTCTGTGTCACACAAACATATTGCACACAGCATATGTAGGGTTCCATGTGCAGTCATGTGCAAGCATTTAAAATGCATGTATGTGCACGCACACGCATGCCTTCGCAGCACACACAGAAGTCGGTCAGGCATGTTTTGTAGTCTTGTCAGCTGATCCAGCTTCCCAGAGCACAGTGTTGGTGTGATTCTTGGAGATAAGCACGTTTAATTACGCAAACGGTTCAATAAACCCTGTGTTTCCGTCACATTGACAGGTTTTGTTGCTGTTAAATTTATTAGCCTTCCTGCATCCCTGTTTAAAGTTACAATTAGGTGAACCTGACTGTATGCAAAATTTAGTACTGCCTTTTACACTACAGCAAGTGGTTCTCGTAAAATCCATGTAGGCATGAAACAAAATGGAAAGACAAGAAGCTGTGGAAATTTATCAAACTGAGATGCACTGTAATTATGTTTGGTACCATCAGGTGGGGAATCCAGATGTCAGGTGAGGTCTGGTCTGGTCAGGAAGTATACACTGGTGCTACGCATCACCACACGACAGAACTGCCATGGGTACTGGGCAGCATGACCCAGGCACGAAAGTAGCCATCTTTCTGCTGCATCCAGGTGATACATGGGCACCCCCTTGGTTTTGTCTCGTTACTGGGGTCCTCAATACTGATACATCTGCATACTAGGTCATACCCAGAGAAGCCCCCCACATGGCCAAAATGTTTAAGCTGATGTTCTCTTACAATGCAAGTAGAACACTTTATTTGAGTCTCCTGAAGTAACTTCATGTTTGGCAGATCATCATTGAAATAGTACCCAAGATACCTTGTACCAAAGACATCCAGTTGTCACCTGAGGTCACTTATTAGTATCCAGGGCTCACAACCATGCAGTAATTGAAAGAGCACCAAAAGACAAAAGACATGGATCTTCATTTTCCTGCAACAGCATCTGCATTATCAAACATTTTTGTCCAAGGTCCTCCTGCCTCAACAAGCTTTTCCCAGGCATGTCTCAATCTAAAAGGTGGAGGGTTCGGACACATGAACGTCACTGTGAAGATAAGTGAAGGTCTCAACACAAACTCAACCTCTCAACCTGTCTACAAAGACAGGGTCCTGGGCAAGATGCTGATGTGTATCCGGGATGATTAGAAAAACCAAGTCGGACATGAACATACTCCATAAATATCTAAACAGCATTGAAAAAACACACACTGAAAGCTCACCAGCTAACCTGACCATCTTTTAAGCAGGTTCGTGAAGAAAGTGAACAGGTCTGACTACGAGCCCAAAACCGTCAGCATCCTTCATATTTGTGCGATACTGTAAGTTCATGTGTTTGTGTTTAAGTATATAATAGCCATATCATAGATGAATTGCTTTTCGGTTAATAATCCTAGTATTGCCAGGAATACAACCCCAATTCCAATGAAGTTGGGACGTTGTGTAAAACGTAAATAAAAACAGAATACAATGATTTGCAAATCCTCTTCAACCTACATTCAAGTTTTGTAGGTGGAATTCTTTCCCATTCTTGCTTGATGTACGACTTCAGTTCAACAGTCCGGGTCTCCGTTGTCGTATTTTGCGCTTCATAATGCACCACACATTGAAAATGTGTGGCGCAGAATGTGGCTTGGCATTGTCTTGCTGAAATAAGCAGGGATGTATTTGAAAGATGTTGCTTGGATGGCAGCATGTGTTGCTCCAAAACCTGGATGTACCTTTCAGCATTGATGGTGCCATCACAGATGTGTAAGTTGCCCATGCCACGGGCACTAACACACCCCCATAAATCAAATCAAATCAAAATCAAATAAATTTTATTTATATAGTGCCAAATCACAACAAACAGTTGCCCCAAGGCGCTTTATAGTGTAAGGCAAGGCCATACAATAATTACGGAAAAACCCCAACGGTCAAAACGACCCCCTGTGAGCAAGCATTTGGCAACAGTGGGAAGGAAAAACTCCCTTTTAACAGGAAGAAACCTCCAGCAGAACCAGGCTCAGGGAGGGGCAGTCTTCTGCTGGGACTGGTTGGGGCTGAGGGAGAGAACCAGGAAAAAGACATGCTGTGGAGGGGAGCAGACCATCACAGATGCTGGCTTTTGAACTTTGCGCTCATAACAATGTGGATGGTCTTTTCCCTCGGACTCATCAGATCACAGCACACTTTTCCATTTTGTGTCTGTCTATTTCAAATGAGCTCAGGCACAGAGAAGGTGGCGGCGTTTCTGGATGTTGTTGATGTATGGCTTTCGCTTTGTATGGCAAAGTTTTAACTTGCACTTGTAGATGTAGCGACGAACTGTGTTAACTGACAATGGGTTTCTGAAGTGTTCCTGAGCCTACGTGGTAAGATCCTTTACACAATGATGTCGGTTTTTAATGCAATGCCACCTGAGGGATCGAAGGTCACATGCATTCAATGTTGGTTTTCGGCCTTGCCGCTTACGTGTAGAAAGTTTCCCAGATTCTCTGAATCTTCTGATTATATTATGGACTGTAGATGATGGAATCCCTAAATTCTTGCAAATGAACAATGAGAAACATTGTTCTTAAACTGTTGGACTATTTTGTCACACAGTTGTTCACAAAGTGGTGATCCTCACCCCATCTTTGCTTGTGAACAGCTGAGCCTTTTGGGGATGCTCCTTTTATACCCAATCATGACACTGACCTATTTCCAATTAACCTGTTCACCTGTGGAATGTTCCAAACAGGTGTTCTTTGAGCATTCATCAACTTTCCCACTCTTTCGTTGCCACTGTCTCAGCTTTTTTGAAACGTGTTGCAGGCATCCATTTCAACATGAGCAAATATTTGCTCAAAAACAATAAAGTTTATCAGTTTATCTTGTCTTTGTAGAGGATTTGCAAGTCATTGTATTCTTTTTTTAATTTACATTTCACACAACGTCCCAACTTCATTGGAATTGGGGTTGTAGAACCCCAATGCTGCAGCCTAAAATTAATTTTTAAGTTTTTATGTGGAGTTAAGTCAGGTCAGTGGTTTTGTCCTGTTTTTGCACATGGGCATTACACAAGGCACCACATCCATGTAGGGGTGTGTGTGTGTGTGTGTGTGTGTGTGTGTGTGTGTGTGTGTGTGTGTGTGTGTGTGTGTGTGTGTGTGTGTGTGTGTGTGTGTGTGTGTGTGAATGTCTTCACAGGAGCGACAGTGCCATTCCTGCTGCCGACACAGAAGGGAGATTTTGGGACTCACTTGTAGGACTTTAATTCAGTTTATCCTGAATGCAGAACAGTTTACAGTTGTGGTTGGAAGTTGACATACACCCATCGTGGGCATGAACGTCATGTTAATTTTGGGCTTTCAGTGATGTCCTTGAACTGTTCTTTTGCTAGGGTGAAATGATTGTACAAATATTATTAATGAATTTAAAAAGCAACTATTGGGTGCACATATTTGAATTTATTTTGGATCTTCTCTTATCCACACAGGGTCAAACCTATACCTACAGTCACTTAAATTTCCTAGTAAATGACGCTGAAGGTTCTACAATGTGTTTTAACTTGACAAGGCCAAGACCTATTAATTCAATTCAATCTATTTAATTTACACTCAACAAAAATATAAACACAACACTTTTGGTTTTGCTCCCATTTTGTATGAGATGAACTCAAAGATCTAAAACGTTTTCCACATACACTATCACCATTTCCCTCAAATATTGTTCACAAACCAGTCTAAATCTGTGATAGTGAGCACTTCTCCTTTGCTGTGATAATCCATCCCACCTCACAGGTGTGCCATATCAAGATGCTGATTAGACACCATGATTAGTGCACAGGTGTGCCTTAGACTGCCCACAGTAAAAGGCCACTCTGAAAGGTGCAGTTTTGTCACACAGCACAATGCCACAGATGTCACAAGATTTGAGGGAGCGTGCAATTGGCATGCTGACAGCAGGAATGTCAACCAGAGCTGTTGCTCGTGTATTGAATGTTCATTTCTCTACCATAAGCCATCTCCAAAGGCGTTTCAGAGAATTTGGCAGTACATCCAACCAGCCTCACAACCGCAGACCACGTGTAACCACACCAGCCCAGGACCTCCACATCCAGCATGTTCACCTCCAAGATCGTCTGAGACCAGCCACTCGGACAGCTGCTGAAACAATCGGTTTGCATAACCAAAGAATTTCTGCACAAACTGTCAGAAACTATCTCAGGGAAGCTCATCTGCATGCTCGTCGTCCTCATCGGGGTCTCGACCTGACTCCAGTTCGTCGTTGTAACTGACTTGAGTGGCGTTTGGCATGTTGGTGAGGTGTTCTCTTCATGGATGAATCCCGGTTCACACTGTCCAGGGCAGATGGCAGACAGGGTGTGTGGCGTTGTGTGGGTGAGCAGTTTTCTGATGTCAATGTTGTGGATCGAGTAGCCCATGGTGGCGGTGGGGTTATGGTATGGGCAGGCGTCTGTTATGGACGAAGAACACAGGTGCATTTTATTGATGGCATTTTGAATGCACAGAGATACTGTGATGAGATCCTGAGGCCCATTGTTGTGCCAACATCCAAGAACATCACCTCATGTTGCAGCAGGATAATGCATGGCCCCATGTTGCAAGGATCTGTACGCAATTCTTGGAAGCTGAAAATGTCCCACTTCTTGCATGGTCGGCATACTCATCGGACATGTCACCCATTGAGCATGTTTGGGATGTTCTGGACCGGCGTATATGACAGCGTGTACCAGTTCCTGCCAATATCCAGCAACTTCGCACAGCCATTGAAGAGGAGTGGACCAACATTCCACAGGCCACAATTGACAACCTGATCAACTCTATGCGAAGGAGATGTGTTGCACTGCATGAGGCAAATGGTGGTCACACCAAATACTGACTGGTATCCCCCCCCCAATAAAACAAAACTGCACCTTTCAGAGTGGCCTTTTATTGTGGACAGTCTAAGGCACACCTGTGCACTAATCATGGTGTCTAATCAGCATCTTGATATGGCACACCTGTGAGGTGGGATGGATTATCTCAGCAAAGGAGAAGTGCTCACTATCACAAATTTAGACTGGTTTGTGAACAATATTTGAGGGGAATGGTGATATTGTGTATGTGGAAAAAGTTTTAGATCTTTGCGTTCATCTCATACAAAATGGGAGCAAAACCAAAAGTGTTGCGTTTATATTTTTGTTGAGTGTATATAGCGCCAAATCACAACAAAGCTGCCTCAAGGTACTTCGCACAAGTAAGGTCTAACCTTACCAACGCCTCATTAGTGGTCACAATTGACTAAAACTGGTAGTTTCTCTTTCCCAGCACAAAAAGGATGTCTTGGACAGCAGTCACTGGACTAACCAATACACAGAATAATAGGAAGTTTCCAGGAACTCAGTGAACATCTAAGAAAGAGAATAGTAGATTTATATAACTTTGGAAGGTCTTCTGAAGCCATTTCAACTGCCGATTCCAAGATCATCCATTCAAACATTTATGCATAAGTAAAAGTTAGTCGGATGTGTCAGTACTTTGCCAAGGCCTGGAAGAAGACATAAACTATCACCTTTAGATGAGAGGATATGGTTAGGATGTTCAGGAATCACCAATGCCTAGACCTGCCATGAACTGGCAACTGCTGGAACACCAGCGTCACTGCCCACAGTGTTGTGAGTTTTACATTGCCATGGACTGAGAAGGTGTTGACCAAGAAAGAAGCCCCTGCTCCAAAATCAACACTTTCAAGTTACACCGAAAATTGCAGCAGCCCACATGGACAAGGTGAACGCCTTCAGGAGATTCAGGTTTTATTGTCAGATGAGACAAAGACTGAGCTATTTGGCCACAATGACAAGAGGCATGCTTGGAGGTGGAAAGGTGAGGCCTTCAAACCTAAGAACACTGTACCAGCTGTCAAGCATGGTGGTGATAGCATCATGCTCTGGGGCTGTTTTGCTGCCAGTGGTACTGGTGCACTGCACAGAGTGGATAGAATAATGAAGAAGGAGACCCAACTCCAGATTCTTCAAAATCACCTCAAATCAACAGCTAGATGGTTGAAACTTGGTCATAATTGGCTGTACTAACAAGAGAATGATCCCAAACACACATCAAAAACTGGTTGTGGGTTAGATGAAGCAGGCTAACATTAAACTTCTGGAATGGCCTTCCCACAGCCCCAACCTCAACCCTATTGAAAATTTATGGGTTACTCTTAAAATCCGGCTCCGTGCCAGGAAACCAACCAGTTTTAAATAAACTCTACCAATTTTGCCAAGAAGAGTGGTCAAATATCCAGCCAGAATTAAGGCAGAATCCTGTTGATGACTACAAAGAGCACCAGGTATAGATGCGGCTTGCTAAAGGGGCATTTAACCAAATATTAGTGGGGTGTATGCGAATATTTGAGCTGTAAGTATAATGTAAATATAAATTAATACTTGTTCACCCAATTCTTGTTTTTTTAAGTCATTAATGATGTATGCTGTACAATCATTCCACCCTGGCAAAAGAACTGAAAGCTCAAAATTACCATGACATTCATGCCCACTATGATTGTGTGCAAACGTCCGACCACAAGTGTATCTCAAAATGATTAACTTTAGTAGAGAATCAGAAAAAGGACTGTGAAAAAACGTGCTGCGAAAAACATTTTCTGTCATATCTCTACAACCAATAATGGTGGAGACATGATTTAAAGCTTATAGCAAAATATCTGTGATTGATTGGTACCATGACCTGTCAGACATGGATATATCCCACTGTGCAGCGTGCGCAGGATTTGCATCAGCCCTTAGATGTGTTTCATTATGTATTTGTTTTTGGAAAAAGGCAAAATACCAGCTATTTATCTTATTAGATCTTATTTTACTTCTTCTTTTATTCTTATGTATTTCACTATATCTTATCGTTGTTTTATTGTGTCTATTATATGTTTTTATGTATGACAATGTTTGTATTTTAGTGTTGTCTTTTTTATGCTGGTGAGCCAAAGACAATTTTCCACCTCAGTGGACAATAAAGAAGTATTCTATTCTATTCTATTGGATAAAATGTAACATTTGTCCCTTTATGTGGAGTCACTGAGGCCAGATCTCATCACTGACATTTCAAATGTCAGTGGATGAATTTTGTTGATACAGGTGATGTGTATATGCATGTGTCCTTGTAGAAAAAGCAATATGAAACTACCTCACTGATCACTGCCCTGCACCCATACGTCTTAGCACACATTTTGCCTTTTATGTACCACAGAATCACATCGTTCTATCCTTCTGTCTACCATCTTCAACATCTCTCACTAAAGAGTAGGAGGTCTTATCAAGCGTTGGCACTGAGCAGTGCCGTCTGCCAAGGTCATGCAGCATGTCTATGTCTGCCATCATCTGCTGCGCCTGAAAATTCCAACGCATTAAAAACAAGAACAGTGCTGATATACAGGGCATTTTTGTATTTCACTTGGTATTCCAATATGCAGAGTTGAAGCCATTTCACAAGCCTGCTGAGTTCTCTGCCTGTAGAATACGGTAACGAAAGGCAAAGCTTTCTGCTGCTGCCAGGTTTTAATGGGCCAGCAACTGAAACTGAACCTCAAATTGTCATAATGAGAGCGAATGAGTTCCACATTCACAAAGGGGGAGGAAGGGAAGGTACATTAGGAAATCGTGTAGAAAAAGAAAGATAAAGAGAAGAGAGAGCAAAGTGGGCTGCGGGGGAATGAGGAAATGCGAAAGAGGGGTGAGAAATGAGAGATTCCTGTGCATCTCTGATTTGCTTTGGTGATATTCATCAGCGCGACACAGCATAGGGGAAGAATAGATGGAGGGAGGCTGTAAAGGAAGTTTTTTTTTCATTTCTACATGCCATTTGTTTTTATTAAGTTTTCCTGCCTGTCCTTGTGGTGGTTTTTTATGCTGTATGGTGTATTTATTTATGTTCCAATCTGAGCAGCTCTGTCATGCTTCTTTACCAACAAAAAGCAAAATGTTATCTGCAAAACATCTTCTTCTCCCCCTCCATGTGTTGCAGGTTGAACATGTAGATGAATGAAAGTGCAATACTCGAACCCATCGTGCAACTGCATAGTTCAGATTGATTGCAATAACAAAAACACGCAAGTGATTATAATAAACAGGGGCCCATACGATTCGCACTGTGAGAGACTAAAAGATATTTTAGAGATGAGGAGCAGTGCAGTGTGGGAGAAGCTTGAAGATGTACAGAAAAAGGAAGAAGAGTGGGAGAGCGAGGAAGAGGAGGGGGAGGGAGGCAGAAGAGAGGGAAAGTGACAGAGTGATGACAGAGGGAGAGAGGTAAGCGCAGTGTGTGTCAGGACTGTGTGCGTCTCTGTGTTCGTGTCCCCAGGCGCAGGGAAACATTAGCTGCATTAAGTGAGCTGACAGGTCCCTCCCCATTACCACTACTGGTGGCCCAGGAAAAGAGAAGGAATGAGAGAGGAAGAGGAAGAGCCTCCCTCTCTATCTCTCTCTCTCTCTCAAAGATGCTGTGGCTCTTACCAGCTGTCTGTACAATTCAAAACACACAACATGCGTCTTCTTCTCTGCATGCAGCCATTAGTATGACACACATCTTTGTAGAGAAAGCAAGTCTTAACGCCGGCCACCAAATACAAACTACTACAATCAGCTAACAAGCTAATTACATTATTGTAAGAGGCACAAAACACAAGTACATTGCTTCTTGTCACCACTGAAGAGTCATAGGTGAGATAAAAGTGCAATGAAATTAAATGTTTGAAAACTCCATACATGATTTATTCATGATGTAAACAATGTATGAGCAATCAGAAGCTAACAAGCTAATTGATATGGCTGTACAAGGCCCAAAAAAACTTGAGTAAACTTCTTTTGGTGATGATGATCATAGATGAGGTAAATGTGCAATTTAACTAAACATTTGAAAACTCACCATGTTATTTATTTATAATGCAAACACGCTAAATTTGCTTTGCTGACTTGCTGTAATTGTTCTTCTTCTTCTCACATACACCAAACAAGTGGAGTGCCAAGTAGTATTAAAGTTATATTCCCTCTTTTCATTCCACAGCATAGTCTTTCAGTTTGAGAGCATGATTTCTCAAATGTACTCAAGTGCTAAGACACAAAATGCCTCTCTAATTCAGATCTTCTTCTTCTTCTTTTTGAATTACTTCTTTTTATAAGGTGGATTGTGTGACAGAGGCCAGTAGGAGTCGCTGTGCATGTGGTAATCAATAGGCCTCACAACACCAACAGCCAGAGGATACTCTGACCACTCACGCCAGAGCGTGGGTTTTGGCTGACTGGTCAGTGCGTCCACTGAGTTTGCATACAGAGGGAAGCGAGTGGGAGGAGTCACATACATAACACAAAGCACAATGCCAGCACATTGGCATGCAGCTTAATCGTGCATTACAACGACCTCCTGTGCTGCAGTGTGAATCAAGAGTCCTTCATTCCAACCTGGTCTCACGGCAAGTTGTGATTCAGCAGCATAAAACATACATTAATCTATTGGTTTGTGATATTGTGATGAAAAGCGCCTCATTTTCGGCACGGCAGCACAAATTCATACTAATTCATTCCGTGATGGCTGCACAAAATTAAAAGTGAAGCGAGGGGGTCGGGGTGGTTATGGTTAGGGTGGGGGGAAAGAATAAGATTAGGTCATGGTTAAGGTTAGGGTTGGGGGTAGGAGTAGGGTTAGGAATAGTGAGTTAAAAAACACTGTCATGAAAATTTGACTAATTTCATCACGGGAGCACGAAAAAAATGTGAGACTGGGCTGTTCATTCATATATAAGTCGCTTCAACATATAAGTCACACGATCTGCCAAAATAGCAACAAACAAAAACACAGCATAGTCTGGAAAATACAGTATGAATGTTGTGAACCTGATTATGTAAGGTGTGTTTGAGTGCTGCACTCTTAAAATAAATTCACCATGCTTTAGACTTTAGATCTGCTTTTAGGTGGTTTAAAGCACAAATGCTTTCTTGTAATGGATGAAAGGAACACATCAGCTTAGCACATGAACACACTAAATGTTTAAATAAACATGCCCATGGTTGTACAGGCCCAGGCAAAGTTGTGTATGTGGTGTTGGGAGAGGACACTCCCTGCTCATGGTCCACTGTGCCCAACCGTGCAAGGCCAACATTGGTTGTGTGAGCCATGAGAGGAGGTGTAGTGCAAGAACCCGCTTCACAACTGAGACCACTGTCATTCGACACAAAATCCAGAGAGAGGTTGTATTGATGAACCCAAATACAATATGAGGTACTGAAGGAAAATGGGAGCTGGGTATGAAAATTGATCTGGGTGTGATCCAGCACAGTGTTGAGGACCCCAGTGGGTGAAATATCACACTTTTAAAGAAATGCGCTAACTCTGAAGGTTTGAGCATTAAACTGACACAAACATCAAAAGGCATTATGGGAAATCAATCTTCTCTCATCACCCCCCACCCCCGTCAAAATGCATAGAACATTGCCATCTACTGGATGGGAGTGTGAACAGCGGTCAACGTGATCGGTGATAAAACATGCTAAGTCACACTTCACAAACAGAATTTTCAGTTTTGCAAGTGCTTTTTTTGACAAATGGAAAAATGACATATTTAGAAATACACATCTATTTCTAAAAACCACTACACAAGTTACAAATCAGAAATTTGTGTTTGTGGATCGCAAAACACGTGTGCACATCAAGGACTATTTGTAGATCATCCTCTGTGCATTTGCAGGTATTAATGAGGCAAATTTGACTCAAAAAATAAGTGTCTGTTCACTTAAAAAAGCAAAGGTTTGCACGTACACGCTGTCTTTAAAGTAGACACACTGTTGATTTTAATGCATTGCAGCAACGCATTATGGGAGCTCAGGGTTTGTTTGTTTTTATTATTGTTATTGTTGTACATTTTTGGGGGGGGGGTTTCTGTAATTATTGTATGGCTTTGCCTTGCAATATGAAGCGCCTTGGGGCAACTGTTTGTTGTGATTTGGCGCTATATAAATGAAATTGATTTGATTTGATATTAGTTTAGCAGTATTGTTAGTGTTATAGATTTGTTGTGTTTTTATAGTTTATGGAATGTAGTTAGTTTGGTGAAGAGTTATGTTGAGACTATGAGCGAAAAGGACCTCGCGATTTAACACTTTTGCAACTGTCTGGGCTGCTATATGTTGAAAGTAAATGATTTTTTTTCCAGCAGCACAAGCAGCTGACCTGCCCCCTTCTTCTGGAGGAGGGCTGAGTTCCTTACGACAGTCTGTCTGTTGTAAAACACGCAACTGATAGGAATTAATGTTTGATTTTAGGGTTTACAAATGTTTTTCACTGTTCAGCTTTGGTCACTATACCACCAAAGAAATGTTAGCAGACTGAAAGTTAATGGAACTAAATTTAGCAGAAGATAGTTAATCCGCTGATGGTTTTCAAAGTTAGCTGAAAAGCTAATCTGCTAATGAAAATGTTAGCTTTGCTAATTAACAGATTAGTGGAACTGTGCCCAGCACTGGCTGCTGCAGACAGATGGTTTTGGTTTGGTTGGCTCAGATGTCTCCATGAATGGTTGCTATCAGGACCCAAGGTGGTCCCATAGTGTACTAGACGTGGCTATGCGTGGCACTAGTGCATGCCCTTAAACTTGGCCTGACCTGAGAAAATGAAAACTGCATCAGCTGGAAGCTAGCAATGACACTTTTCGTTATGCACACTTTTGTGCAGAGTAGAAGATAGGGCCCAACTTCTTTTTCTGTTTTAAAGTTATCCCCACATTTTGAAACCACAGTGCACAAATTCCCTCAGCGGCAGAAAAACACACTCCATACATCATACACGGGGACAGCAATGCACAGCTCATCATAAGAACGTGAAACTGTCTTCACATAAACTGCATGTGCCCGGTTGTGTGTTTAGTGTATCATGACTTCACTGTTAAAATATTGATTGCTGTCCTGTCTGAGGTTCAGAGTTAAAGACGATCTGCTGCCTCCACCCTTCAATTATTCAGCCACACCACCAATGACATCCCAGCACACACACATACACACAAATTAGTCCCTGAAGGTGTATTTCCATTTTCACTGCGTTGTAGTAGCCTAATACGTCCATACTGTACTATGCAAAATGACTGCGATACATCATGTGATGCAGTCATTCTGATGATGGAGCCTCTGTCATATGGCTTTACAAATAGAACACAAACATGCTGTCAGTTACATTCAGCTGCCTGCAGTGGAGTGGAGGGGGGTTGGGGGGGTCGACTCCTAGCCTTAGAGGAAGCTGTTTTCTGTGGGGACGTCTCAGACTCTGTATCACTGGAAGTGGTTTCAGCTTCTGTCATGTGACATTTCCAGTGAGATTTGATGTGTGGATTCATGCCGGAAGTGATTTGAAAGCTGAGGAGATTTAGCGAGAAAGAAAAAAAAAACAGTGATTCAAAGCTGGAGTTCCAGTTTTTGATTGGTGCAGTCTATGCTGTTCTTTAGCTGGTATGGAGGCATCTGGATCATGTCATCTTCCCGAATATGACTTTTCTCCAAAGCCACAAGCCTAAATAGAACCTTGAATAATTGCTTGTAGGTGCATGCGTGGCCGGCACCATTCCTACAGCTGTACGTCATATATTACTTTCTCACAGCTGACCACGCTCCCGCCACAATACACATTTCAGGAAACTATGTGATGTGGAAATTAAGGCAGGGATCCCTGTGCAGAAGCTGAAGATACACTGCAGCCTCTACTGGACCACAGACTGTACAAGGTCTGTTAGAAAAGTATCGGACCTTTTTATTTTTTGCAAAAACCTGATGGATTTGAATCACGTGTGCTTGCATGAGCCAACCTTGAACCTTCGTGCGCATGAGTGAATTTTTTCACGCCTGTCGACTGCGTCATTTGCTGGTAAGCAGCCTTTGTGTGAGGATGTGTGTTGTGCTCTTGGCGGATTTTCATTGCAAGGAAAAAGACGGAACGACTGGAGCAGCGCCGCATCAACTTTTGCCAGAAACTGGGCGACAGCCAGGTGGAAACCATTCGGATGATTCAGACGGCTTTCGGTGACTTTTCAGTCGTGTGACTAACCGAGAAATTGTGGAAGAGGTGGGCATGTCACAGCATGTCCTGTGAGACTTCAACACGAAGGTGCTTTTGCTCCGCCGTCAACAGCTTCGGCACGAATTTCGCTGCAACTCTTTTCATGGCCAAATCTTCTGTCACAGTGGAATGTGCCGAAAAAGTGCTGATGTCCACCTCTTCCGCAATTTTTCGGATAGTCACACGACGGTCCCGCATCACCACAGCGTTCACTTTGGCAGTGATCTGGTCATTTCAGCATGTTGATGGCCGCCCGGAGCGCGGCTCGCTCTCCACTGTTGTGCGGACGTCTTTAAACCAGTTGTACCGCTCCTTAATCTGTGTGATGCTCATAGCATCATCACCGAAAGCTGTCTGAATCATCCGAATGGTTTCCACCTGGCTGTCGCCCAGTTTCTGGCAAAATTTGATGCGGCGGTGCTCCAGTCGTTCCGTCTTTTTCCTTGCAATGAAAATCCGCCGAGCGCAATGCACATGCCCTCACACAAACGCTGCTTACCACCAAATGACGCAATCAACAGGCGTGAAAAAGTTCATGCATGTGCATGAAGGCTCAAGGTTTGCTGATGCAAGCACACGTGATTCAAATCCATCAGGTTTTTGCAAAAAATAAAAAGGTCTGATACTTTTCTAACAGACCTCGTATATACCAGAGGTCTTCAACTCATTCTACAAAGGGCCAAGAGGGCGCAGTTTTTCTTTGCAACCACCCACCCCACCAGGTGATTTCACTGATTATCTGATTCCATCAGCTAAAACTGACGTTAACTAATAAAATGAATTTGAAAGCGTAAAAAGCATAGTAACATACTATGCCAGTATGCTAGCAACACGAAAGGGAAAATAAGTGTCTTAAGTCTGGACTTGAAAGTCTCCACAGAATCTCACTGTTTTATTGATGCAGGGAGATCATTCCACAGAACAGGGGCACAATAAGAGAAAGCTCTGTGACCCACAGACTTTTTATTCATCCTAGGGACACAGAATAGTCCTGCACCCTGAGAACGCAGAGTCTGGGCCGGTACGTAAGGTTTAATTCGGTCAGCTAGGTAGGGAGGTGCCAGTCCATGAATAATTTTATAGACGAGTAGCAGAACCTTAAAACACAATCTCACTGGGACAGGAAGCCAGTGAAGGGATGCCAAAATGGGTGTAATGTGGTCAAACCTTCTGCTTCGTCTCAAAACTCTGGCAGCAGCATTTTAAACCGATTGGAAAGTCCTAATGCTGGACTGCGGTAAACCAGAAAATAGAACATTGCAGTAGTTCAATCTAGAAGAAAGAAACGCATGAATCAAGATCTCAGCATCAGCCATAGACAAGATGGGACGAATCGTCGCAATATTTCGCAGGTGGAAGAAAGCAGTCCTCGTAATATCTCTAATGTGGAGGTCAAAGGACAACGTAGGATCAAAAATTACCCCAAGGTTCCTCACTTTGTCAGTGTGATGTATGACACAGGAGCCTAGGCTAAGCATTAGCTGGTCAAATTGATGCCGATGTCTCACTGGACCAAGAACCATCATTTTAGTCTTATCAGAGTTTAAAAGTAGGAAGTTGCGAGACATCCAGCTTCTCACATGCAAGGCAATCTTCTAAGGATTTTATGTGGATGAGATTACCAGCATGGCCAGAATTATTTTCCTTCATATACATCTTCATATGGTGCGGTACCACTCTGTGAAATTTCTTCAGTTTTGGAGGAATGAAACATCTTCAAGGCAACACATGCTTTAAACTGGACAATAAAGCTGAAAAATCTTAAAAATGTAACTTTAAACCTGGCAGTGTCGATCTTACAATGATTACTGTCAAAATATCTTAAACATAACTCAAATTAAGATTGCATGGTTAGCTGGAGAAAACGTGAGCTCCTCCCCTCCATCCTATCCGAGGGCAGGTGATGGTCTAATGACAGGTCCTTAATCCCCTAGTTGCTCCCGGTGTGTAGTGAACGGCTTGTATGCCAGAACCCTGACATCGGGGTGAATGTGAGGCATTATTGTAAAGCACTTTGAGCGTCTGATGCAGATGGAAAAGCATTTCATAAATGCAGTCCATTTACCATTAACCATCCCCCCAGTGCCCCCCTACTTTCTGTCCCCTGAATAACATTCAAACAATTGGCTGGTTTGTGTGAAATAAAAATTACCAGATTTGTGGCTAGTCACTAGGTAGAATGTTTAGTCCCTAGGAAAGGCCACAAAGTCACTAAATTTAGGGACAACACTGCTAAACTGGTACAGACACAGACAGCTGCTTAGCAAACTAGATGTGGGGGTGGAAATTCAAAATAAGGACCAATCAAATGTCAGGGACATTTGGTGATAATTTTGTTCAGAAATGTGCTACACAGCAAAGATGTAAAGAAACATAAACCGAATGAATATTTGACACATTTTAATTAATTTATTAATATTATTATTATTAGAATATCCAAATGTAATCCATTTGCAATCACCAATATTTTAACTAGTAACTGCCATTTAAGTACCATATTTTTCAGAGTATAAGTTGCACCTGTTAAAAAAAGGCTTCTTGAAGGGGAACAAACCCATATATGATTTGCATTGGAGTATAAGTCGCACCTTTTTCTGTATCATCAGCTCATTCATTTGGGATTTTTGTACACTGCTGCAGTGTACTTATTATTATTAGCATTTATTCTTTTATGATTGAAGTTTATTTTGTTTAGTGCTTTGATTAATGTATATACATACGTAGTTACTATAATAATTATTACTATGAATAACAAATGCATGATTTTCAATATACCCAATTCTCCTATCAGAGGGCGGGGGGGATGCATGAACATAGCCGATATCATGTACGTCAGAATGCTAATTTCAACAAATAGAAAATATCACAAATAACTCACCTGATTGTGTCCATTTTTTGTCCTTTTCTCATTCATTAAATGTGTTCCACTTAATTTAATTTAATTTCAGGTGGGTGTTAACCAATTTTCTTAAAAAAAACAGGGGTGGGCTGATTCTCCAACAGGCAAATACAGTAAATGTCGCACCTGAGTTTAAGTGGCAGGACCTCCAAACTAGCACAAAAAGTGACTTATATGGCTGAAAATAAGGTACTTAATTTTTCCCAGTAAATGTAATAGATTTATATTTTAATAATATTCACATTTATTTTGTAATTTAATTGTGCAACTTGTAACTAATTACATCCCAACACTGCCTGAAAATGACCAAAAATTCCAGTTTTGACCACAGTACAAGTGGTTAATGCACTTGGTTTCAGTGCAGAAGGTTCCCGGTTCGAATCGGTTTCAGTGCAGAAGGTTCCCGGTTCGAATCCCACCCCTACCACATTTCTCCATGTAATGTGGAGCTGCATCAGGAAGGGCATCTGGTGTAAAATTTGTGCCAATTCAACATGCAGATACACCTTGGATTTGATGTGGCGACCCCAAGTCCAAAACAAGGGAGCAGTCGAAGGAACTTAGTGTCCCTCACTCTTTTAGTAGCACAAGTATTATTTTTCTGCAGAAGATATAACTTTATGCCAATGAAAAGAAGCGGCTGAACGCTGGTCTGTCATCTTACAGAATGGCAACATGCTCTAGAAATGATTTTGCACATCAAGAATAATTTGACACTAACATCAAGCTTGTACAACCAGTCCAGAAATCTGCTTCCGGTGCAGCACGTCGTGCAACACAGCAAAATTTAGCCTGGACTGAAATATAATTATGCATAGAGCAAGACAACGGCACATTTCCTGCACAGATTTTATATGCCAGCAACATGAACAACGGATGTGACTTTGAGGCCATGTGTCGACCTGAAGAGGAGCAGCAAGGACAGAGATGAAAGAGGAAGAAGAGAAGAGAATGCAGCAAAGATAAAGAAAGTACAGAAAAAGCATTGCACAGATGGTATACTATTGTAGAAACAGAGTGTGTGGGAGAAGAGAACGACAGCGGAGGGAAGCGAGGTTGTTGACCTCTGGCTACGGCGCTTCTCGCTGTAGCGTGGAGGGAGGAGGGGGTATTTGTTAGTGAGGATGTTTCTCCTCAAATGCACCGTCGCTGCAGTCTACGTCTGTATGCGTGCGTTGGTGTGTAATCTCCCCAGGCAAATCCCTCTTTAGCCAAAGCAGGGAAGAATAGAGAAGAAAAGGAAAAGCCATCTTTATCCAAATCCAATTGCAGCTGGAAGGAAAGAGTGGAGTGAAGAAGGTGGAGGAGGAGAAAAGGGGAGGAGAAGATGTAATTTGTCTGAAGAATTACAAGGAGTGCTGGCAGAACATGACTGCTGAGTGTGTGTGTGTGTGTGTGTGTGTGTGTGTGTGTGTGTGTGTGTGTGTGTGTGTGTGTGTGTGTGTGTGTGTGTATATAAGCGCCGTGGTCTAACCCTTGAATTCAGAGCAGAACAACATCAGACGGTATTTTTGTCAGAACTGGAGCAGAAAATAAAGATGATTCCATCACAGTCCTGCCACCACCAGGTAAACATCAAACCCTCCTTGACTTAGTACGGCCTTCTAAAATCATTGCGGTTACGTAAAACTGGTCATTTCAAACTCGATCAAAAGTGCTGTGGTGTCAGTTTCATTAGGTCAGCGGTGCCATGACAGCACAATTACACATTTGCATCCACATTCGCATCATAGCATGTTTGGACAAAGACTGTTAATGCTGTTTCTGACTACATCAACCAGACAGAATGTCCAAGACAGCCAAAATCCCAAATGCAGGCAGCCTTGGGTGCCTGGGGGACTCTGCAATAGCATGAAACTGTACGAAGTAGAACAAGTCCAATACGGGCCCTGAGTCCCATTGGTACCACTGCTTATTCCAGGATTCCATAGCAGGAAGTGGAAGAGAGTCTACCCCTCCCCCTGAACACAACACTGGTCTCAAACAGGATACTTACCCAGGCCGGCCGGTACCCATTCACAGCTGCGTGCATGAACAACGTGCATAGCAGGTAGCTCAGTGGATAATCAGTTTGGGGATACCAATATGAAAACATGCATTCAATTCCTCGTTGTGCTATGTGTCCGCCCTAAGAGAAGATACTTCATCCACAATGTCACAGTCCACTGGGCTATAACAACACCCACCCATAATTCTTCTGGGTCAGCTAAAAGTGACAGTGACATGTGTCAGCAGAGTAATCAAAACCAGC